>NC_083097.1:157422863-157778232 GCF_949774975.1 Lagenorhynchus albirostris
TCACTATACTAGAGCACCATCTTCACTGTGTACCTGCAGCCTGCATCTCCCGCTCCTCCCAGAAGGACAAGGCGGCTGCTCTGATGTGTGGGGTGGTCATCCCCATGCTGAATCCCTTTATCTACAGCCTAAGGAACAAGGACATGAAGGCAGCCCTGAGGCAGCTGGTCGGCAAAGTGGCCCCCTCTCAGTCCTAGGGCAGAATAGTTGTTCAGCACCTACCACGTTCCAGGACCACTGTTGAGTGCCTGGGACACAGGGATCCATCCCATCTCTGCCCTCAAGGCATTCAGAGTCTGGTGGGGGTTAGAGACCTGTCAATAAATAATCACAGAGCAACTTAGCAAATGTGTCACATGAGATGAACGAAGTGCTACCGAACGGGAATGTGCATTTTCCCCATGGTTTATCTTCCCCCAAAGATCAGAGTAGCAGAGAAGACTTTGGAGTAACCTTACATTCTCTGGAGTATCAGGCTTATAGTGTTGCTACATGGATAATCCTAGTGGAATGAAAGGTTAGCTACACCCATTTTAATATTGATAAAGACAATGTGTATTAGCCACATGTATTACATCACTGTGCTTCCTAGGTGCCTTGGGGGAGGACTTTGAGAGGATCTGTTGAGATTAGCTCACTTGCTCTTGGATTCAGCAGCCACCAGCCTCAGTCTCACAGGGGGCCTTGTGGTCCTGACTTTGCATGGGGATAACTGGCATAAAAAAGCCACCCCATTCCCCGGATTGGGACGGAGGAGATGCTGGCATTTGGATCATGGGTATTGTGATTCAACAGCCTGGCACTGGACCCTGGGGTCTGCATCCTTAACAAGCTCTCCAGGTGGTCCTGAAGCAGGGAGTGCGCAGAGCACGGTGGGAGGACACTGGCCCTGGATTAGCTCCAGAGTCCGTGTGTTTCCTGTGATGTCCATCACCTGACTCCAAACCCAATACGATTCTACCAGTGCTATCAGCAGCCAGTGTATGGGGTGGCCGGGAACTCATGGAGAGTTAATGGTAGGGGTTGAATTGTGTCCTCCAAAAAAGACAGGTCGATGTCTAACCTCTAGTACCTCAGAATGTGACCTTATCTGGAAATAGGGTCTTTACTGAGGTGATCCAAGTAAAATGAGGTCATTAGGGTAGGTTCTAATCCAATATGACTGGTGTCCCTATAAAAAGGGAGAATTTGGACACAGACATGCACCTAGAGAGAATACCATCTGAAGATGGAGGCAGAGGTCAAGTTGACGCTTCTACAAGCCAAGGAACACCAGCGATGACCAGCAAACCACCAGCAGCTAGGGGAGAGGCAAGGAACAGACTCTCTCTCACAGTTCCCAGAAGGAACCAACTCTGCTGACAACTTTGATGTGAGTCTTCTGGCCTCTAGAACTTCAAGAGAATAAATTTCTGTTGCTTAAGCCATGCAGTCTGTGGTAATTTGCTATGGCAGCCCTAACCAACTAATACAGTTTGTTTAGGAAGGGCCAGCGTCGTGCAAAGACCAGGCCCAGATATATCATCTCAAGTCCATGACCTACCCTGTGTTCTGGTTAAGGGAGTTGCGCTACAACTGGAGAAGAAGCTGAAGAATTCAAGCTGCGTGGATTCAATTTCTGGGTCTCAGAATAATGACGATAATGGAATCGACAGCTGAGATTTACTATGTGCCCTGTACAGGGCTAAGCCCTTTATATACATTACCTCAATAAATTTTTAACAAAAACCCTACAAGGTAGGTAATATAACTCCTTATTTTGCAGATGAAGAAACTGAAGCTTGAAAAGTGAAGCTGCTAAAAAGCCATAGCGAAGATTCAGAGGACTCATCCCATAGCCCCAGGTCTTAATGACACACGATATTGTCTAGAACTCGGTGCCTAAAGCAGGGGTTTGCAAACTGCAGTCCGTGGGCCAAATCCATCCAACAGCCTGTTTTTTGTATGGCCTGCAAGTCAAAAATGGTTTTTACATTTTTAAATGGTTGGTAAAAAAAATTTTTTTTATTTTTTATTTTTTGGCCGCGCCACACGGCATACAGGATCCCAGTTCCCGACCAGGGATCGAACCTGTGCTCATTGCAGTAAAAGCGTGGATTCTTAACCACTGGACCACCAGGAAAGTCCTGGAAATTTTTTTAAAGTAAGACTATATTGTGACAGATTGAAATTATATAAAATACAAATTTTAGAGTCCTTAAATAAAGTTTTATGGGAACACAGCAACACCCATTAGTTTATGTATCATATATGATGGTTTTCAAGCTACAAGGCAGAGTTGGGTAGTCTTGATAGAGACCCCATGGTGTGCAAAATCTAAAATATTTACTATCTGGCCCTTTACAGAAGGATTTGCTGACCTCTTTTCTATAGAAAAAGTAAAGCCGGATACTCAAAGTTGTCCATAAATCAGAGGCATCAATATTATTGGGAGTTTGCTAGAAATGAAGACTCAGACGTCATACCAGACCACTAAATCGTAATTTTAACAACCCCAGGGGAGTTACATGAGCCTTAATGTTTGAGGATCACTGGGATAGATGGGGGGTGGAGGGAAGCTGTAGAGATTTGGAATTTGAATAGACCATCTGTTCAGAAATATGAGTGAACCATATCTGGGGCATTTTCCATTTTTCCCTGCCCTAGACAGGGTCCTGGAGAGGATGATGGTCCATGTCAAATGCTTTGAAAGAACTGCAGCTACAGTTGTAGTAAATGGCCATTAGGTGGCGATAGTGCCATTTCACAAAATGGATTAAAAGGGGCTCTTTTTCAGAAACACAGATCCTGGCTGTGATCTGGCCCAGTTCCACCCACCTCCGGTGTAATCATCCCCTGGGAGCGAACAGCACGTGCAACGTTCTCTTGGTGGGACAGAGCCCACAGTGAGGGGAGAGTGAGTATGCAGGGAGCTGTGGTCAGACCTCACCACAGGGATTGGACAAAGGGCAGAGGGGACAATGATAAGGGTTGAGCAGGTGTATGGGAGGGCAGGTGTTTCAGAACAAGCCTGCTGCTAAGTTATACCATGGGTTAGGGGTGAGCAAACTTTTTCTGTAAAGGACCAGAGAGTAAATATCAGCTTTATGGGACATACAGTCTCTGTTGCAATGACGACTCAGCTCTGAGGCTATAGCGAGGAAGCCACGGTAGAGAGTACATTGCGGAAGGTGCGTGGCTGAGCACCCATGAAACTTTATTGACACTGAAACTTGGATTTCGTATCATTTTACATATCACAAAATATAGTACTTTTTTTTAACCATTGCATTGAAAAATGTATTAGAGTCATCAAAATGATGCAGAAAGATTCTCAACTAATATCTACCTTCTGTGCATTCCTCTTCCCCAAATTGTAGCAATAACATATAGCATGTAGGGGGTTTCGTTTGTTTGTTTGTTTGTTTTTGCGGTACGCGGGCTTCTCACTGTTGTGGCCTCTCCCGTTGTGGAGCACAGGCTCCGGACGCGCAGGCTCAGCGGCCATGGCTCACGGGCCCAGCCGCTCCGCGGCACGTGGGATCTTCCCGGACCAGGGCACGAACCCGTGTCTCCTGCATCGGCAGGCGGACTCTCAACCACTGCGCCACCAGGGAAGCCCCGTTTGTTTGTTTTAAAGAAAGTAAAACATATTGTAGACATGGATCTGGCTGTTTGGGTTTTAGTGACAGGTATTTGTCCACTCCTTTTCTCCCCTCCCCTCCCCCACCCCAGAAACCCTCCTACATACTTGCCTCTCCTAATATGGCTGGCTACCTTGCAACAGGTGCTCCCAAACATAACAACTACCAAAATATCTTGACTACATATCACAAAGAGGAAATCGGGAAGAAGGTTCCACCTTCTGTATCAACTGTCTAGGTTCCACGATTACAGAAAAACTAGTTAATTTGCAACCCAGAAAATCCTGTCTAAAATCTGCCGTCTAATGTGGGCTTTCTAAAATTACGTCTCACTGGACATGTTAATCCTATGGTTATCACTAAGTCTTCTCTCATGGGCACTAGGTTTGAAAGTCTTAATTACAAAACAAAATTATCAAAAGTAGAATGAAATTTGGTTCATGAATTGTAGTCTTTGGTTTTCAACCATTTAAAAAATTTAAAAACCGTTCATAGCTCAAGAGCCAGATTTGGCCCTCAGGCCCTAGTTTGCAAACCCTTGTATAGACGGATGGGAGTGACAAGCAGCAGGGAGACCAAAAGGGACTAAAAAGTGAGAGGTGAGGCAAGCTGAATCCCAGTATCAGAAAAGAAAGGGATAAACAAAGATGGTGCCACAGGACCTTTATATATGCTGCTCCTGTCTCTCCACTCCCACCCTGAGTTAATGCCTCCCCAGTTTTGATATTTCAATGCAAACCCCACTTTAAGGAAGCCTCCCCTCACCCACTCCCTATCCCAGCTACATCAGGTGCTCATTATCCCCTCATTCTCTTCACCATATCAATGATTTTTACATTCATTTGTGTGACTCTTTGATGAATGTTTATTTCATCCACTTAACTGTGAGCTGAGAGCCAGGGAGCCATACTTCCATGGTTCACAGGGCTCAGCAGCCACTCAAAATTTACTTGTTGAGTGAATGAATGAATGAACAAATGGATGAATGAATGGATGGATGGGAGGATGGATGGATGGATGGATGGATGGATGGATGGAAAGGCAATGTGATGGCAAGACTATAGGATGCCACACGAGGTGGTCGGGTAGGCTGGGATGGAACAGAGATGTCTAACAGTCAATGATAAATTGCTACAGTTGCAATGTAAACTTCCCCTCCACTCTCCCAAACTTCAGTAAAACCCATTCCACACCCAGGGGCCTTGGGTGAGTGGGTTTCTGATGAAATCAAGGAGAGGAGTAAGTGCCTCATCCTATAGACCAGGAACATTGAGCTTACAGTGAAACTATTTAATTCAGCAACAACAGGAGATGATGAGAAAATAATCATCTAGAGATCTGCCAAAATCTCAGCAAAGATGTTGGAAGAGGTTTGAGCCCATCTTATCTAGATCTGAAGGAGAAGAGTGACCCTGGACAGTATGAAAGTACAATAACATTTCTTTCTCTCCATATGGGATTTTATTTGGTATTTAAAGCAGTTTTAGAGATTCATATACTGAGGATCATAGAGGGAAAGTGACTGTCCCAAGGTCACATGCTGGATTAGGGTGGGGTGGGGAGGAATTCCAATCCAACCTGGTATGACCCTAAAACCTGATCCCTCCCTCCACCATGATGCTGGATGGCCTCTGAGATGGGTGACTTTCCCAAGATCATGCTGCAGCTTGGAACAGTTCAAGTTGTGCCCATGTGGGGTTCTGGGGGACAAAACGTACCACCAGGGTGGATAGAAAGCCACTCCCAACAAGACATGAGGAAGGATTCAGTAAGGCTTGAGCCCAAGATCTTGGAAAGGGAGCTCCTACTTCGAAATGTACATTTGCCAGAGGTTTGGGGAGTCACTTCCTTCTCTATGAATCTGTGTAGTGGGAGGTCCCCAAGACCACACTCAGGTTCAATGATTCACTAGAAGGACTCACAGAACTCAGCAAAGTTGTTATATTCATGGTTTATTACAGGGAAAGCATACAGATTAAACTCAGCAAAGGTAAAAGGCACATGGAGCAGGGTCCAAGAGAGACCAGGCACAAGCTTCCAGTTGTCCCCTCCCTGTGGTATCACGTGGACAGTGCTTAATTCTCCCAGCAATAATGTGTGACAACACACACAGTGTACTGCCAACCAGGGTAGCTCCCTTGAGTCTTGGTGCCCAGGATTTTCACTGGGGGTTGGCCACTGTTTTAGTTTCCTAGGGCTGCCATAACAACACACCACAGATTAGGTGGCTTTAACAACAGAAATTTATTTTCTCACAGTTCTGGAGGCTGGAAGTCTGAGATCCAGGTGTCATAGATGGCCATCTTCTCCCTGTCTCTTCCCATCATCTTCCCTCTGTGTGCACACATGTCTGTGTCCAGATTTCTTCTTCTTAGGATGGCAGTCATATTGGATTAAAGACTTCATTTTTATTTAATCACATGTTTAAAGACTCTATCTCTGGGACTTCCCTGGTAGTGCAGTGGTTAAGAATCCACCTGCCAATGCAGGGTACATGGGTTCAATCCCTGCTCTGGGAAGATCCCACGTGCCACGGAGCAACAAAGCCCATGTGCCACAGCTACTGAGCCTGTGCTCTAGAGCCCACGAGACACAACTACTGAAGCCCATGTGCTGCAACTACTGAAGCCCACACGCCTAGACCTGTGCTCCGCAACAAGAGAAGCCACCGCAATGAGAAGCCCGCACACCGCAACAAAGAGTAGGCCCTGCTCACTGCAACTAGAGAAAGCCCATGCGCAGCAACAAAGACCTATTGCAGCCAAAAAATTTTTTTTAATTTTTAAAAAGACTCTATCTTCAAATACAGTCACAGTCTAAAGTACTGGGGGGTTAAGACTTCAACATATGAATTGGGAGGGGCACACAATTCAGCCTGTAACAGCCACATACATGGCTCATCTTAGTTAGTCTCTGGCCCCTCCAGAGGTTAAACTGATACAGTGTGGCCCAAGGCCCCCACTATAAATCTCACTGTTAGCATAAATTAACTGGCATGGCCCCCAGGTATACAAAGAGATTCTTACCAGGTAGGATACTCCAGAGGCTTACAGGCTACATCCCAGGAGCCAGTCAAGGGCCAGACCTTTCTTTGGAAAGTGCAGGAGAGCCCAAGACCTGGGAGGGAGGAGGGAGGAGCTAAAGAATGACACGGGGTCTCTGCCTGGCCCTGCCCACCCCAGGCTTCTTGTCCCCATTTGATCGGCCACTCTTATCCAGGTTGCCTCCTTACCTCTGGGACAACCAGCATCTGGGAAGCCCTGGTGGCCACGCTAGCACCCCCAGGCCCTGCAAACTGGGCACTAGGGCAGCTCTTGACGTGGCTGCAGGTAGCTAATTGCCAAATGTGTGCCAGGGCCTGTGCAGAGGCCTTGCCAGCAAGAAAGCCCAGCAGAGCTAATAAAAGGGAGGTACTGCGTGTGCAACAGGGGGCCCTGCTGTACCTCAGCTTCAGCTCCACAGCAGCCTGGCAGGGCTTTTCCAAGGGCCATTGGGGGGCTCTGGCCAAGATATGCCGCCCCTCTGACTGCCTCCCAGGTGATACCACATCCTGCCTCAGGAAGATGCCTCATGGTAACTCAACCACCCTCTGTCCCTCTAGTTCCTCAATGCCACCACAGTGGACATCTCTGGGCAGCCACCTCTTCCCTGGTGCCTCTGAGGATGGACTCCCCACCAAGGAGGACTGTGCAGGCTGCCGCAATTGCCTCATCCTGGAAGATAACAGATGTATGTGAGCCTCCAGTGTGGGGACAACTGGAATAAAAACAGGAGGTGGAGGAGACTCCCCATAACCAGCTCCATCTTCCATTTCCCAGGAACGAAGGACCCCCAGAGAGGTAGCAGATGGGGGAATTAGCCCACAGACACATGTCCCATTCCCAACACCTCCTATTCCCATAACCTTGATAATAGGGGGAGTTATTCTTCCCTTTGGATGGGTGAGGAAACTGAGGGCTAGAGAGAATGTCTTCATTTGGTGTCTCCCAGAAGCTGATCCTGAGATAAGTATTCAAGGGCAAGTAGTTTATTTGGAAAGTGATATAGGAAATGCTGAAAGGGAGGTGGAGAAGTGAGACAGGGAAGGGAAGGGAATCAGTAAAGAGTGCATTGATATGCAAGTTTCCACCGGGGGCAGCTGGAACTCAATCCCATGGGGACCTCTGAGAATCAGTGTGGAAAACACACCTTAGTCACCCCATACAAGGGGTGAGGAAGCTAGGGTACTTATCCACCAACTTCCATTGTCTGCCACAGAGGTGTAGAGCTCCACTCAAACCTGACCTACCCCCCTGCCTGCATTTCAACAAATCCCTGTACCTGCTGGGGGCTGATTTATCCATCAAGAATCATAAGCATAGCACATAAGCCAACAATGTGAATATTTGGAGGAAAGAAAACACATACACACACACTCCCAAATCCAAACAGCAACTAGCAAAATTCAGATGAATAATTGTACAAGCTTCACAAAGTGTGAAATTTAGCATTCATAATCATTGTATACAGTTTGTAGATCATTTGTTCTCAATTATCAAGAATTTCTGATTGCTGAGAAAGAATCATTGCCAACTGTGAATTAAATGAGCTACATGTAGCCAAATAAATGCAACAGGAAAAGTACAGAAACCCTGTCAAAGTGTTTACCAAAAACATAACAAATATTGATGTGACCTGTGAGCGTTCTTCAATCATCTGACATGATATGGGTGGGGCCAAGGGCTGCTCTCACCCCTACATTGGTCTCTAGCTCCTCTGAGTTAGAGTACCCCAAAGGACACTAGTCCTACAGCCCTTCCCCTCAACTTGTGAAGAGGTGTTGTCTTGACCCCCGACCTCTCTCTCCACTGTCAGCAGTTGCCTCAAAGGCATCTGGGCAGGGATCTGATGGTGTGCACTCCACTCTCAACCTGACTTCTCCCAAACACACACATCCAAGAAAAATTAGGGACTTCCCTGGTGGTGCAGTGGTTAAGAATCTGCCTGCCAATGCAGGGGACACAGGTTCGAGCCCTGGTCCGGGAAGATCCACATGCCACGGGGCAACTAAGCCCATGTGCCACAACTACTGAACCTGCACTCTAGAGCCCACGAGCCACAGCTCCTGAGCCCGCATGCCACAACTACTGAAGCCTGCGTGCCTAGAGCCTATACTCCATAACAAGAGAAGCCACCGCAACAAGAAGCCTGTGAGCCACAACGAAGAGTAGCCCCCACTCGCCACAACTAGAGAAAGCCCGCATGCAGCAATGAAGACCCAACACAGCCAAAAATAAATCAGTTTATTTTAAAAAATTGTTAAGAAAAATTAACAGAGCCTGAGACCTGTGGGACACCATCAACCATACCATTATATGCGTATAATGGTATGAGTTACTTAAGGTTTCACAGGCAGGAATCCCAGAAGGAGAGAAGAGAAAGGGACAGAAAGAATAGTTGAAGAAATAATGGCCCCAAAATTGCCCAACGTTGATGAAAGACATGAATCTACATATCCAAGAATCTCAATGATCTCAAAGTAGGAAAAGCACAGAGATCTGCACCAAGACATATTATCACCACACACACACAACCTCCTCTGTACAGGCCTCCAATACCTGGCACCTGATCTCCCACCTGAACATTCAGCAGTGAGTAAGACAGACAAGTATTACCTGGTCAGCCCCAGTCTGAACAAGGAGACAGATAAACTAACACAAATCACTGAACTATAAAGTTCAAGCTGTGGCAAGTGTTAGAAGAAATGAAACGCAGTGATGTAATAATGACTGGACAGTTGTAGGTGGTCAGGGAGGGGAGGGCCTCCCAAGGAAGTGCCATTGGACCTAAAGGATGAGAAAGAGGCAGCTTCAAATGAACTAGTGTTTTCCAGGCAGAGGGAACTGCAAGTGCAAAGGGACTGGGGCAGGAACAGTTTGATGTGAAGGAGAATCGGAGAGGAGGTCATGGTGGGCCATGAGGACAACAAAGGATATGAGGCCAGAAGTCTTGTTGTGGCTGGATTTTATTTGTGGGAATCTGGATTTTATTTTAGGTGGGGTGAGCAGTTATGGGAAGACTGTTCAGCAGGGATGTGCTATGATCTGATTTCAGGTTTTTAAGTCCACTCTGGGCACAGCATGGAGAATGGAATATAGGAGTGAGGCAGGTTAAATTTTCCAAAATGGCCACAATAATATCTCCCACCCCACATTCCCTTGCACAAAGAATGTTACAAGGTCACCTTGACACACCACCCATTGACAGAGGTGGAGTCTATGTTCCTTTCCCTCGAATCTGGTGCCGGAAGTAACACAGTGTGACATTCCAAGCTGGATCAGAAAAGATAATGTAGCTTCTGCCTTTTACTTTTTTTTCTTTTCTTTTTTTTTTTTTTGCGGTACACGGGCCTCTCACTGTTGTGGCCTCTCCCGTTGCAGAGCACAGGCTCTGGACGCGCAGGCTCAGCGGCCGTGGCTCACAGGCCTAACTACTCTGCGGCATGTGGGATCTTCCTAGACCGGGGCACGAACCTGTGTCCCCTGCATCGGCAGGCGGACTCTCAACCACTGCGCCACCAGGGAAGCCCTGCCTTGTTCATTTTTGAAGCCTTGGGTGGCTATGTAAGAATCCCAACTACCCTGACTACTGACCTGCTAGGAGGAACCCAGTTCACACCAAGAGGCCTGTGGAGGTGCCCTAGTCCACAGCCCCTGCAGAGATCCCAGCCCACACCTGGCATCAACTGCAAGTGAACATGCCTCCAGATGATTCTGGCCCCTCATTTGTTGAATCACCCCTAAGCCTCTAAGTCTTTCCAACTGAGAAGTAGAAACAATCAATGTCAGCTCTGCCCTGCCCCAATTCCTGACCCACAGCATCTGTGAGCATCATGAAACGGCTGTTTGGGATGGTTTGTTAAAGAGCAGTAGTAACTGGAATTGGGGGGAAAGGGGAGTGGAGAACTGGGTGGAGGAGGGAGGCACCAGAGTGGCATCCGGGAAACTAAGGAAGAGGGGGTGTC
Source organism: Lagenorhynchus albirostris (assembly GCF_949774975.1). Lineage (NCBI taxonomy): Eukaryota > Metazoa > Chordata > Mammalia > Artiodactyla > Delphinidae > Lagenorhynchus > Lagenorhynchus albirostris. The sequence continues at coordinate 157,433,490 of NC_083097.1, forward strand.
ATCAAAACGAGTGGTGCCAGGGCTTGCACCAGGCTGGAGCAGTGGATGGGAGGAAAGAGAAGGGATTTGTTCAGGATGCATTTTGGAAGTAAACCCCAGAGAACTTTCTGTAGGCGATCACCAACGGAGGGTGGATAAGAGGAAAGACTAGGGCCCGCGACTGCGCCTAGATATTCAGAGCTGGAGCCCAGGAAGGTAGCACAGAGCCCCCGTTCCCTCCCCCTCCCGGCCCGGGCGACTGACTACATCTCCCAGCATCGCTCGCTCAGGCCGCGGGAAGGGGAAAAAAAAAAAAAAAAAAAAAAGTTTGGGCCAAGCATTCCCGGAATGCGCTTCCTGCTGGCGCGGGGCGGGGGGCGGGCGGGGAGGCCCGGGCGGGGCGGGGAGGGCGGGGGGCGGCGCGGCCGGAGCCCGGGGCGCGCACTCCGCCCGGCCCGGGCCCCAGCATGGCCGAGCCGCTACTCAGGAAAACCTTCTCCCGCCTTCGGGGCCGGGAGAAACTTCCCCGGAAAAAGTCGGACGCGAAGGAGCGCGGTGAGAGGGGGAGGTGGGGAAGAAGGGGCGCCGAACCCCACCCGGCCTGGAAGCGGGTCCCGGGGCCCCAAGGATGGACAGGGGAAGCCCTGCGGAGCCCCCTGCGGGCCGGGGTTGGGGGCCGGGGCACGCAAAGGTCCTGAAAGTAACGGGCTGGGGGGAGAGGGGGCGCGGACCGTTATGTGCGCCTGGCCAGGGATGCCAGCGCTTCGGCTCCTTGGGAGGCCCGGGAGGGGGCCTCGCCCCTGACAGGAAATGGGGCCGAGGCAGAGCGCCTGGAGAGTGCAGGGGAGGAGGAGCTGGGAGGCCTAGAAACTGGGGCTTATTCAGGCCGGGCAGGGGACACCCTGAGCCCTGGAGACCTGGGATGGGAGATGGGGGCGTACTCCTGCAGAGGGAGAGAGGTGGTGCATCAATCATGGTGACTACCCCCCACCCCCTCTCACCTATTAACCAGTGACTGCAGCTACACCCAACCTTAGGCAGCCCCAAGAAACTGTCCCCTTTATACAGATGGGGAAACTGAGGCACGGAGCAGTTGGGTCATTTACCCAGTGCCAGGGAAGTGACTTAACAGCTCTGTGGACTATGCTACTAAATGAACCCAGAGAGAGGGTCCTGGGGAGTGGAAATCTGAAGTGACCAGAGGAGGGAGTCCTTAAAGAAACGGGCAGGACCTTAAAGAAATCAGAGCTGCGTGGGACAGGAAGTCCCGGAAAGGAAGGAGTTAAAGGAGGGAGGGCAGAAGACTCCATGGATCTGACCTCCCCCCAGCCCTTCCCAAAGATTCCCAAGGTTCCCAGAGCAGAGAGAAGGGACAGGGGTGCCCACGCACAAACACACACAGGAAACATCCCGGGATGTCACAGAGAGGAGGATGGAGCAGGAGGGGGAGGTCCCAAGGGGGAGGCATTGACCGTGGGGGTCAGTCCTGGGCTGAGAGACGGTGGCAGGGGTTTGGAAGACAGGCAGGGAGGTGGGGAGTGACATGCTGCAGGTATGGGAGAACCCAGCAGGCACTCGCTCACTGTCATGCCTGCTCCTGTCTTCCAAGCAAGCTAGGCAGCGTCCACTGTGGGCTATGCGCTTGACCAAGATATGAGTGCCTATGAAGTGCTCTCCATGTTGAGCTCCCCGAAGCCTCCCTGAAGGGCGGCATCAAATCCCCACATTTCACAGGAGGACACTGAGGCTCAGAGATGGAAAGTGACTTGCCCAAAGCCACCCAGTGAGAAGGGACAAGGGCAGGGCTCCATGCAGAGTAAACGAGGGGTGTAGGGAAGTAGAGTGGGGAATGCAGGGCCCAGGCCCAAAGAAACCCCACCAGACCTCTGAGGCTGGAGAGCAGAGGGACAGAGTCCTGTTTGGGATACCAGGGCCAGGGAGGTTGGGGAGGAGGCCGCGAGCTGGTAACAGATGAGACTGCTGGCCTGCAACCACCCATTCCAAATGAATGTGTGGAGTGTCAGTGCTGAGTGCATTCTCCTGCTGGGGGAAGAGCCCTGGGCCGGGACTGCTCTGGGAGCAGTGGGAGGCCAAGTCTCACACCCCTTGCTCTCTGCCAGGCCGCCCAGCCCAGCGCCCGGAGCCCAGTCCTCCAGAACCAGAGCCCCAGGCCCCGGAAGGATCCCAGGCTGGAGCAGAGGGGCCCCCCAGCCCCGAGGCATCTCGGAGCCCGGCTCGGGGTGCCTACCTGCAGAGCCTGGAGCCCAGCAGCCGCCGATGGGTGCTGGGCGGGGCCAAGCCACCAGATGAGGCCACCTTGGGGCCCGGGGCAGCTGGCAGTAGGGAGCCTGCTGGTGAGATCTGGTACAACCCCATCCCTGAGGAGGACCCCAGACTCCCGGCACCTGAGCTCCCAGGCCCACAGCCAGGCTCAGCTGAGCAGGAGAGCCTGGCCTCCCCAGGTGAGCACAAGCCTCACACCCCGGGACCCCCAAGATGACTACAAGCCTCACCCCCATCCCGAGCCCAGATTTCTGGACCCTGAGGTCTGCTCTCCCCATAGGCGCAGCCCCCGCCAGTCCCCCAACCAAAGCCTCCCGCACCAAGTCCCCAGGCCCGGCCAGGCGGCTCTCAATGAAGATGAAGAAGCTGCCCGAGCTGCGGCGCCGCCTGAGTCTGCGGAGCACCCGGGCTGGCCGAGAGCGTGAGCGAGCCGCCCCCGCGGGGTCCGTCATCAGCCGTTACCACCTGGACAGCAGCGTGGGGACCCCGGGGCGGGCGGCAGTGTCTGAGGGCGCACGGGGCCTGAGGGCCGGTTACCTCAGTGATGGCGACTCTCCTGAGCGCCCAGCGGGGCCCCCGTCGCCCACCGCCTTCCGCCCCTATGAGGTGGGCCCATCGGCCCGGACGCCCCCCACTGCACTCTGGGGCCGCCTCAGCCTGCACCTGTACGGGCTGGGGGGGCTGCGACCGGCACCTGGGGCCACTCCGCGAGACCTCTGCTGCCTGCTGCAGGTGGATGGGGTGGCCCGGGCCCGAACGGGGCCGCTGCGTGGGGGGCCAGACTTCCTGCGGCTGGACCACACCTTCCACCTGGAACTCGAGGCCGCGCGGCTGCTGCGGGCCCTGGTGCTGGCGTGGGACGCCGGCGTTCGGCGGCACCGGCCCTGCGCCCAGGGTACTGTGCTGCTGCCCACGGTTTTCCGAGGTAGGATGCGTGGCTGCAGGGGAGGAGGTGTAGGGCACAGGATTCAGCTCAGGGCTCCCTCCTTCCTCCAGAGTGCCCAGGGTACTAAGCCCAGGATGGGGCGTGGGTTGGAGTAGAGACCAGGGCACGGGAGCCTATGGGGGCAGACTAAACTCAGGAGGTCCCCTTGTGTCTTCAGGGTGCGAGGCCCAGCAGCTGGCTGTGCGCCTGGAGCCCCAAGGGCTGCTGTATGCCAAGCTGACCCTGTCGGAGCAACAGGAAGCACCAGGCACAGCTGAGCCCCGAGTCTTCGGGCTGCCCCTGCCACTGCTGGTGGAGCGGGAACAGTCCCCGGGCCAGGTGCCCCTCATCATCCAGAAGTGTGTTGGGCAGATCGAGCGCCGAGGGCTACGGGTAAGTCCCTCACCCCACCCTAGCTAGGCCCAAGACCTCAGAACATCTCCCCAGAACACCCAGGGTATGGAGGCCAGGCTTCCCCCTACCCCACCTGGGGAACTCCTGGCTCCAATCCCAGCCTAGACAAGGGCAGGAGCCCCGGCTCCCTCCAGACCCCTAGCACCTAGCCCAGAAGTCATGGGTCATCTGTTCATTTAGTAACGTAGGATCCCAGCCGTTCTGGAGCTCAGAGTCTGATGGGGGAAAAGACATGACTCTAATAAATCACATATGTACAACTGTGGCTGGGATAAGAGCAAAGAAACTGGGAGAGCTTAAAGCAGGACCTGACCCGCTGGTTGGGGTAGTCAAGGAAGGCTTTCCAGAGGAGGTGACAAGTAAGCTGAAAATGAGTCAGAGTTTCCTGAGTCAAAGGATGTTGGTGCCAGGACAAGTGATCCAGAGGGTCTACAGGGCCAGGCTGTCCAGGCAGCCAGGTGGGATCCCCAATGACAGGCGTCAGAGGAGCAGGAAGGCAGCCAGTGAAGCGACAGCCAGCCCCCAACCTCTCAGCCCATTGCCACTGTGATCTAGGCCTCTGGCCCTCACCCACAGGGCCCTGATCAGTCTGTGGCCCTGACAAGAGGACATCTCTCTGCTCCTGCCCCCAGGTAGTGGGGCTGTACCGTCTGTGTGGCTCAGCAGCCGTGAAGAAAGAGCTTCGAGATGCCTTTGAGCGGGACAGTGCAGCTGTCTGCCTCTCCGAGGACCTGTACCCTGATATCAATGTCATCACTGGTCAGCATGCCCCTTCTCTCTCCTGCCTGCTCCCCATTCAACCCTCACCTCAAGGCAGTCCCTGTGGTCCCTCTGGGACCTCACCCCTTCTGTTGGCCTTGTTTTCACCTTCCTGCACCTATCCTCCTCCTGTTCCCCTGCTCCCAGCCCCAGCTGAATCTCCAGCCTCAGAAACCAGGGGTGCCCTGACCAGAGTGGGCCCTGTATCCACAGGCATCCTCAAGGATTATCTGCGGGAGCTGCCTACCCCGCTCATCACCCAGCCCCTCTATCAGGTGGTGTTGGAGGCCATGGCCCGAGAGCCCCCAAGCAGGGCTCCTTCCAGCACTGAGGGCACCCGTGGGCTCCTCAGCTGCCTGCCAGATGTGGAGAGGGTGAGTTGGGCCTGGTGGGAGCAGACAAGACAGGGAGTGGGCTGACATCAGCAGAATGTTTCACCCATGCCTGGGCCTGTGATGGCCATGAATGTGTGGCATTGCTACAATTCTAGAAAATAGGTGCTATTAGTATCCCCACTTTATAGATATGGAAGCCAAAGCCCAGAGCAGTTGAGTGAGTTACTTAAGGTTTCACAGGCAGAATGTATCAAAAATACAGACTCTGAACACAGGTGTGTCAACCTACCATAAGGGAAGTTCCTGGCTGTGATATCCTGGACAAGTCCCGACCCTCTCTGTGCCTCAATATCCTCATCTATAAAATGGGATTAATACCAGCCCTGCCTAGCACACAGAGGAGTAGGCTCAAGCCCAAGTTCTGCCATTTCAAAGTTGAGTTACCTTTCGCTTCGGTCTCCCCTCCAGCAAAATGGGATCATAATACTAATACCTAATGGTTAAGTCTTAGCTGGGTCATCACCCAGCTATGAGACCTTGAACCTCAGTTTCCCCATTCTGAACCGCCTTAGTCTCCCTCAGGAGCGACAGGGGACCGGCTTTGCCCACCTCGTGCTCTCCCAACCCTCTCCTCTCAGGCTACACTGACGCTTCTCCTGGACCACCTGCGCCTTGTCTCCTCCTTCCACGCCCACAACCGCATGACTCCGCAGAACCTGGCCGTTTGCTTCGGTCCTGTGCTGCTGCCGGCGCGCCAGGCACCCGCCAGGCCCCGCATCCGCAGCTCTGGCCCGGGCGTCTCGAATGCAGTGGACTTCAAGCGCCACATCGAGGTGCTGCACTACCTGCTGCAAGCCTGGCCAGGTGAGCTGGCCCTCGCCCCCGCCCCCGCGCCGCCGATCGTAGCCAGGCTGCCGCTACGATGCTTTCTCCAGTGGCCAATCAGAGTCTCGGGCTTCAGGCAAGCCGCGCCCCCTAGTCCGAGTAAGCTGGTACCTGGTTGCCTCAGCAACCAGTTCTAGCTCAGCCAGTGAAATCCTGATCCGGTCGAAGGCCTTGCCTTTCGACCGGCCAATCAGGGACCTGGCTACCTAAGCAGCCAATCAGAGGTCTAGTCGCCACCGCTGGGCGTGACATCATCCAAGCCCTCCCTCTCCCTCCGCAGATCCGCGCAGGCCCCCAGAGGCTCCGGAGCTGGTCCCGTACCTGCGGCCCAAACGACAGCCGCCGCTGCACTTGCCGCTAGCGAGCCCCGAAGTGGTGACTCGGCCCCGCGGCCGGGGCGGCCCCGAGAGCCCGCCGAGCAACCGCTACGCCGGTGACTGGAGCGTTTGCGGGCGGGACTTCCTGCCTTGCGGGCGGGACTTCCTGTCCGGGCCGGACTACGACCACGTGACGGGCAGCGACAGCGAAGACGAGGACGAAGAGGCTGGCGAGCCGACGGTCGCCACCGACTTCGAAGACGACTTCGAGGCTCCCTTCAACCCGCACCTGAACCTCAAAGACTTTGATGCCCTCATCATGGACCTGGAGAGAGAGCTCTCCAAGCAGATCAACGTGTGTCTGTGAGCCGGGCGGGGCCGGACCCCGATTACTAAGGCCGGGCTCCTGGTTGCTAACGCGGTGCCCTAACGACCTAGGGGGACCAGACCTGTAGCTCAGGCCTAGCTCCTGGTTCCTGGGGAGTTGCCTAGTGACCAGCCAACCCATTGCTGAGAATCATTCCTCGTTTCCAGTGCTCAACATTTGGGCACTGGTTGCGAAGGCCGGGGATTGGGAATTTTCGGGACCAGCTATTGTGGCCATCTTTTCTGAGTACCAAGGGCTTCTTCCCGGCTGCCAAAAGGCAGTTCTGCTTGCAGGGCTGGCTGGCCTCTCTTGCTTCCCCTTAGCCAGGGAAACGCCAGTTACTGTGAGCATCATCCTGGGATGGTGAGACACCCCCCCAGTTCAGTCCTCTTGCTGCTGCCAACCAAATCAGTATTAGCTTTGAGCACTGCACTCTGCTTCTCCCTCGGCGGGCCCAAGGACTATCATGAGGTACTGTTTGAGGCAGGGTGGGGGAAAGCCCCTATCCTGGGCTCTGGCTGGATAGGAGCAGCCTGAGGCTTATAGGAAAACAGCTGGTTTCCCCACTCTCTTTTCCGAGGAAAACCCCATAATTGCCTCAAACCAGCAAAAGTAGATAGCAGAGTATGGCCCTTCCCCTCCCCAATTCTTCCTCCCCATTCCTGAACAAATTGAGCACTTATAAGACCTCCCTTTCGGAGGGGCCCCACCTGAAGTGTCAGGCTGGGGGCATTTTGGTACGGAACATATTTATTGCCTCCGTGCGTGTGTGTCTGTGTGTGAGGACTAGTGTGCATGGACATGTCTAGAGCAGGCATGTGGGGCTCTTTCAGGGACCACAGAGCGGGGAAAGAGTTTGCAGTGCCCAGGCACCCTGAAATCTCCAGTAATGGTGCCTCAGTGAGCCCCAGAGTTCCAGTGGGAGAGTAGGGTCCCCTCCTGTCTCCTCCCTCTTGCCCTCACTTCCATCTTTGTGGACAATAAATCAGTATGCACAGGTTCTGGGATGAGTACTTGGGCCCACATGGACCAGAGGTGGTTTATTCAATGTGTAAGAGAGAAGGGGAGAAAGGACACAGCTGAGCCCACAAAGAAAAAGGCCCAAGGGCTCTCCAGTGCTGCCAAGGAGCCTCTCTGAGCTCTGAGCCCTCCAGCCCCTCCTTGTCCTCAGGGAGGGTTCTAGGGTCACTGGGCCTCATGGGATAGGCCCAGGGCAAGCAAGGATGAGAAACCAGCTTGGCACAGTCCAGGGGTGGGAAGAGAGCCAAGGGCACTGACCCATGAGGCCCTACACGGCAATGGAGCCATCTCGGAAATCCGTCCTCCCGATGAGGATGTTGACCACGACTGGGTGGCCATCTTGGCACTGCTGCTGGGCATCGTGCAGCACCTTGACCACCTGATCCTCACTCTCTCGTGAAAGTAGCAAGCCCTGGGCTCCCAGTCCCATGGCCGCCTTGTGATAACCTAAAAGGGGAGATCAAGTCAGAATGATGGCAGAACCCAGCCAGGAGAGGAACATACATTCAGCTGGGCCTGAAACAGCTTTCCCCCGTCCCACCCATTCCAGGCCCCTCACCCGTGTAAGCCAAGCCACAGGCCACATTGCTGCCCAGACAGGGCACCTGCTCCCGGGAAATCTGGGTCCAGCCAGCATCGTTCCCTATCAGAGCCATCACTGGGATCTGCAGGGAGAGGATGAGGCCAGGCCACAGCCTTCAGTCCCAGGGCTTGGCCAGCCACAGGTCAAAGACAAGGACAGGACCCCTGCGAGCCGAGCAGCTCCCTCCCCGGCCCACCCCACCCCTGATGACATCTCCCAGAACCCCAGGCTATGAGCTTCCCTTGGGCACCCGGTCACCTTGTGTCTGACGAAGGTGTCAAATTCGATGAGGCTGTAGCCAAAGGCTCCATCCCCAAACAGGCACCAGACCTGAGGGGGTAGCAAGGAGGGCTGGGGTGGCTCACAGCCCAGAAAGCGGCGAGCCTCCTGCCCCCAGCACACTCTGACTCACCTCGGCATCCGGTTGACACAGTTTGGCGCCAAGTGCAAATCCCGCACCAACCCCCAGAGTACCGAAGGCCCCTAGAAGAACCAAGAGCAGGTGGGTGTGAAGGGGCCCCGACGATGCAAGCTGCCCCAGGCATAGGCCCGCCCTTACCAGGATCGAGCCAGCGCAGGGGGCCACGGGGCTGCACCAGGTGGGCGGCTGTACCCACGAAGTCCCCACCATCGACCACCAGAATGGAGTTGTCGGGCAGAGTTTCCTCCACCAGCTGCAGTACCCGCACCGGGTTAAGGTGCTCGGCTACAGGCATCGATGCCTTCTCCCTGTGATGGAGGAACGCAGGTCAGCAGAGCCAGCGGCATGGGCCCCCGGGAACCCGCAACCCCCCAGGTCCACTCTACCCAGCCCCCACCTAAAGGTCTGCTCCTTCTGTCGGTCAGCCTGCCGAAGCTCCTCTGCCCAGTCTGAGGCCCATGTCTGGCCCTGAAGGCCCTGTGCCAGCTTCACCATGAAGGAGCCCACGTCTCCTGGGGAAGGAAGAGGGCAGAGCTGCAGGGAGATGGCCTCCTCCTGCCCTTCAAGCACCAGAGGCCCAAAGACAGCAGGAAGCCAACAGGCATCTGCGCAGGAGGCAAAGCAGCAGGCCGGGGGGTCCTAGCACAAAATGGGTGAAACACACCCCAGAGCCTGCCGGAACCAAGTCAGGGCAACAGGGGTGTGAGGGAGAGCAAGGCCAAAGCAGCTAGGATTAGGGAGCACAAAGTGGGTTAGAAACTCACATCAGCCTCTGTCTCCTGCCTCCCCATCACACCCCCAGATCAGGCAGTCCTGTCAATTCTGCCTCTGAAACACGTCACTAAAAACACCTCCATCCTCCAAGCACATCTCTACAACCCAGGCATGCAGAGTGCTTGTACAGTGAACAAATAAACAAGCCAGTGATGATGTACTTTTCCCCATCTCCGTTTTAGAAATGATCACACAGGCTCAGCGAAGTCGAGTTTCTCCTCCCTCTCCATCCCCACTCCAGGCCTCATCGTTTCTGTCCTGCCCTAACAGGCCCCTTGCCTCCACCCGGTCCCCTCCAACTCGCTGCCCACCAGCTGCTACAGTGGATCTTCCCAAACATGAATGCAAATGGTGCCACTTCTCTGCTTGACACAAGTTCCCTCTCGCCTGCACCGCAGGGTAGAGTCAACGTCCTTGGAACGATGGGCAAAGCAGGGCCTGGAAAGGCCATGGAAGAGGACTGAACAGGGGTGGAGGAGCCGCAACAGGACAAGAGAGACCTCGGGGCAGGTCCTAAGGGCAGCAGGCGACATGGGAGAGTACAGACAGGGGATGTGATCACACGCACATTCCCAGGCCTTCCCTCCGGTGCCCACCCTACCATTAGTTCATCCAGAAGCACCCCATCAGTCTAAGGACCAAATAGGTGTCTCTGGCCGACTCGGGGCCCCCCTGGGGCACGGTCCAGGCCTTGGTCACCAGCACCCAGCTCAAGCCAGCTGCAGCAGAGGCCAGGAGGAGAGGAACCGGAAAGAACACATATGTGTGGGGGCTGCTAGGGGCTCACCCTGCACAGCCTCCTGGGGCTTCCAGAACATGTCTGAGTTCATCAACATCTCTTTCCGGTTACGGTTGACAATGATGATCTTGCTGCTGCGGCTGAGGACACGGCCATAGGACAGACGGAAGTCACACACCGTTCCTGGGGTAGGGGACAGAGTCTCGGTGGACAAAGGGCCAGCATCCTGGGGAGTACCCGCTACCTTACTTAATCCACCATGGCAGACTGAATGCATAAAGGTCTTCACCTCTCCCTGTACCAGTGTCACCTGCAATGAGACTTCGCAGCTCCCCACCCCATGAACCTGGGCTGGCCTCAGGACGTGCTTTGGCCCATAGAATGTGAGAGAAGTGATGGCATGCGTTCCTGAGGCCAGACCTCCAGAAGCCCTGCAGCTTCCGCTCTCTCCCTCTCACATAAACTTGCTCCCCAAGCCCTGCATGTTTCTCAACATACACCAAGTAAACAAGCCCAGGCTAGCCTGCTGGATGATAAGAAACATGGAGGAGGAGGTAGGGGAGAGTGAAAGAACTCAGTTACCCCAGCTGAGGCCAAGCTAGCCCAGCCTACAGCCAACCAACCCCCAAGGTACAAGCCAGCCCAGCCTGGATCAGCACAGCTGCCTTCCCGCCTCTCTGAGCGCAGACTCAGGAACGAGCCCTACCAAAATGACAAAAACTACCACCTAACCCAGGTGGGTCTTGAGAAATGATACGTGCATTTTAAGCCACGGAGTTCACGGTGGTTATTACACAACAATAGCTAACTGATACAACTACTATGTCTCTGGCAGGATTCAAGCACTTTATGTAAAAATATATATGCTGTAGGTGTACGTGCTGTGTAAATGCTGTGTAACGCGTACAAATGCAAATGCTGTACGCAAAGTACCACAGGTGCCCGCTATCTCTGTGTAAAGCTGGGTCACAGGACACAACTGCAACCTGGCGAGGGTTCACCTGAATTTCAGGTCCAGGGGAAGCGGCGTGGTGAGAGGTAGGAGGGTGGCTGATTATGAGAGTGGGGTGCCAGCCAGTACCTGACTAGGAGGGGCAGGGTTACACGATTAGGGAGGTGCCTAGTGGGAGGGAAAGGAAAGGGAGGGTGGGAGGATGAGGCCCACCTGCCAGGACCACAACATCTGCCTTCTTCAGGGCGGCGCTGCGGTTCTGCCGGATGTGAAGGGGGTGGCTCCGGCCCAGCAGTCCCCGCGCCATCCCGCCCAGGAAGCAGGGGACACCCAGGGTCTCCACAGCAACCCTAGGGGTCCAGGCAGAACAGAGGTAAGTGTGGCCAAGGGCCTGCCCCTCCTCACAGGGCCCCAGGGGACCAGGGATGTGACAGTAAGGGCAAGCCTGAGGCTTCTCACCGAAGTTTGTCTGAGGGTGTCGGAGGCAACAGGGCCTGGCTCCCGAGCAGCACAAGGGGCCTTTTGGCCCGGCTCAGGATCTCAACACAGCGCTGAACCTGGGGCAAGAGGTGGGGCTCAAATAGCCACCCCTGAGTCACCATCAGCCCCCAAGATCACAGCCCCAGTACTGGGTCAGAGAGAAGCCACACAGCAGGTGGGGGTCCCTGGCCAGGGCACAGAGGCAATTCACCTGCTGAGGGGAAGCCTGAGGGATGTCCAGAGGCAGAGGCCCCTCAGGCTGAGGTTCCCAGGCTCCTGCAAAGAGGTTGGCCAGGTAATTCTCTAGGTACCTGCGAAGGGGAGAGGAAGAGTCAGTTACCAGGAGTCATACCAGGGTTCCAGAAGCTGAAGGAGGAGAAGGGCCGGGAAAGGGACCAGGAAGGCAGTAGGACAGGAACAGAGGTACAAAAGCAACAGCCCAGGGACAGACAGACCCCAGTGGCTGAGTGCCCAGTGGCCTGTTTCCCCTCAGAAGGTTCTGGTGACCATCCCAACCTGACACAGACCCTCAAACCAAGTGCCACCAGCGTGGAGCGCCAGAATCAGGGGCCATGGCTGCGGGGTCAGACGGAGGTGGGCTTGAGTTCTGGCTCTGCTGCTTCCTGTGTGACTGTGGGTGAGTGACCCAACTTTTCTGAGCTTCCTCCTCTGAAAAATGTAAAAGGGAACATCTCTCCCAAGGTTCAGTGATCTAGCCACTCAGGATATAAAGCACATTGCAAAACACTCGATTAATTGGAGCTATTAACAATCGTCCGTACCCTTGCCTTTCTCTGGCTTCTGATGTCTCCTTACTCATTGGGTCACAGGGCCCTGACCTTCCATGAGGCCCTGTGCAGGGCCCTGGAGACACAAAGATAAATCCTGCTCAGCCCTGCCCTCAAGGACACCCAATCCAGCCAAAAATACGCATGTGGGCATCAGCCGGCTAGAATTAGTCAGAGCCTGAAGCTTCTGTTTCTCTTTCGAGGAGGAGTAAAGATCGCAGAAAATGAGAAGAGGCCAAGGATGGAACCATGGGGAACCCTAACATGGAAAGAAAAGGCAAGGCACTAGCCAGCCTTGCAGGGGGCTAGTTCCCTAATCATGTCGGAGGAAGGTTGGGGGACACCTTGCCTTACGCTTGGTATGACACTGGACTCAGCCCTATTCTTATTTAAGATAATAATGGTTAATTCCTTTATACTTCAGCATACGCTTTGCACTGTCAAAATAATCTCATTTTATTCATCACAGAATCTCAGTCTAGAGAGAAAAGGCAACGTTGGTCCATCTTACAGATGAGGAAGCTGACGTCATACATTTAATCACAATATGTGTAAGTCAAATCATTATGCTGTAACCCTTAAACTTACACAGTGCTGTATGTCAATTATATCTCAATAAAACTGGAAGAAAAAAAAAGGTTTAATCATTTGTTCAAGGTTAACACAGCTAGTTAGTGGCAGTCCTGGGATTCGAACCCATCTCTCTGGACTTTCATTTCACTCATTATAGATGGAACACAGCTCTGTGGATAAAGCATTGAAGGTTCCTCCGGGCTGAATCCTAGTGCGCCATTAACAAACGGGACAACTTCATGCAAGTCATTCAACTGCCTTGGGTCTCAGTTACCTAATCTATGAAATGGGCATAATAATACCTCTGAGTCTTAACTCAAAGGGTTGTTATAAAAGACATGTGAGTAAACCTGCTACTCCTTGAGCTGGCCCTCGAGGTGCTTCTCACACGCCCGTGTGCAGGGACCTGTCTGTCCTGTTCATGCCCATCCAGGTACCTAGCACATAGCAGCACTCGCTAAATATTTGGAGGGGGAATGGAAGGCAGAGGGGCAAGGACAGGCAAATGCAAGGGACAGAGGGCAAACAGGAGGAGGAGGAGGAAAATTGATTCTCCTTTTTTTTATTTTTTTTTTGCGGTACGCGGGCCTCTCACTGTTGTGGCCTCTCCCGTTGCGGAGCATAGGCTCCGGACGCACAGGCTCAGCGGCCATGGCTCATGGGCCTAGCCGCTCCGCAGCATGTGGGATCTTCCCGGACCGGGACACGAACCCGTGTCCCCTGCATCGGCAGGCGGACTCTCAACCACTGCACCACCAGGGAAGCCCTGATTCTCCTTTCTGCCCCCTGTTTCAGCCAGGCCCACCTCAGTGGTGACCAAAAATGGATCCTTTTCATGTACCTCTGCTAGGGCTATGCCCCTACTTAGAACCCTTTTTATCCCGTCAACAGAAACTCCCCCTTGAAACTTGTAGCTCTTCCAGGAAAACCTTCAAGCTTGTCCCAGGCCAGCCCCACTGACCTGCTCTCTCCAACATCCTGGCCACTCACCACTCAGAAGTCCCATAGTGGTCCCAGACTGAGCTGTGCCCATGTCATGGGCCCATAGGGACACATTGTTCCCTTATCCTGGCCTGCGGGAGGTCCAGGCACTCATATGCGACCCATCCAGATGTATCCCACAGCTACCACCCAGATTCCAGACCACCATCATCTCTCATCCCAGTGACCGCCACACCTCCTCCCTGGCTTCCCGGCTTCCACCTGACCCGAAAGTCCACACTCCAGCAATCGCCAGAGGGAACATAATAAAAACCCAAGCCAAGGTATCCAGTGCCAATGCTTAAGGCCCTGCAGTGCCTCTCAATGGACCTCAAATTAAAAACAAAGCCCCAGGTCTGCCAAGCGGCTCCTGCTGGCTGCTCTGAGCTCAGTCTCTGCCCCTCTCCCCTTTGCTCACCTGCTGCCACCACATGGGCCACTTTGCTTTCCCAACCCACCAACTTCATTCCTGCCTCAGCACACGTGCATATTCTATTTCCTCTACCTGGAATGCTCTTCCCACGGCTGGCTCCTCTCAACTGATGTGCAAATCAATGAATGAGTCAAAGGAGAGATGGGTGCCCGCAGGAGGTTGCAGGAGAAGCCAGCGGATAGGGGAGGGTATGGTAGGAGTTGGGCTACTTACCAGGAGACCCCTTGACCCACGAGGCCCTTGGGCGGCTTAGCTGGCACCATCTCCTTCTGAACCATGAAGTAGGGGTACAGCACATCGATAGGCAGTTCCACAAACACCGGGCCTGCATGGACAGGGAGAGCGCTGAGTCTGCTGTGTCTCCCAGCCCCCAGGCCCTAGGGCCTGACCGCTGCCCAGCCCCCGCCCCGCACCTGGGGTGCCCGACTGAGCAGCAGCCATCGCGGCCCTCAGGGTGGGGATGATCTCCCGCACCCTCTGCACAGAAGCACAAAACTTGCAGAGTGGCCGGAACAGGGACATCTGATCAATAGCCTGGAGTGCGCCCCGGTTCTGGTGGAGACAGGAGTCCAGGGAGTCAACACATGAGAACTTCCAGGCTCCCTGGGGCCCCTGCCACCCCTCAAGAAGAGGGTACCTGCAGCAGGGTGCTGGCAGCCCCACCCAGAAGCAGGACTGGGGACTGGGCTATCTGGGCATTCTTCACCGCAGTCACTGTGTTGGTGAGGCCGGGGCCCGCTGTCACCGCCACCACGCCCACTGTCCCTGAAACACAAACCGTGTCACAGCTGTGTCCGCCCTCCTGGCCAGCCCCCCCATCAAAAAACCCTGCCCCTCAAAGACATCCCAGTCTCACCAGCCCCTAGCCCTCTCCACTCTGCCCTCACCGGTCAGGCGGGCCACAGCATCAGCTGCAAAGACGGCTGTGACTTCGTGGCGGGTGTCCACCACGCGGATGCCCAGCTTCTCACAGGCCACCAGCAGTGGGGAAATGTGCCCGCCAACCAGCGTGAAAAGGAACCGCACGCCATGGGCCCTCAGCACGGCTGCCACATTCTCCCCACCATGCCGGATGCTTGCCTTGTCCACCTGGGCCCGAAAAGGGGGAGAAGCGAGATTGTCAAGGACCAGGGCACGGGCACCAGGGCAGGTGGGAAGAGGGACAATCCCCCTCCCCCAGGAAGGAGGGCAGGGGCAGGGTCGGAGGGCAGGGGAAGCTTGGTGTTGCTTAGGCACATATTACACTATACACCTGGCTCAGAGTAGGACATATCATCTTATCAGATCCTCCTGAGGTTATATCCTTTTACAACTACAGAGATCAAGACTCCTGAGCAAGACTCAAAGTCCCATAGAACCAATGCTCTTAAAGCCCCCCACTCTGTAACACTGCCCGCCTCAGGGATGGTGGAGCAAGCAGGAAGAGAGGTTAGGGAAGGTCGATCCACAGAACCCAAGAGAGTTTGGCCAGGGGCCATCTGCTGGGACTCCAGAACGGCCTGCTCTCCAGTATCAGGGCATCTTAACGTGACTGCTGACTCCAGCCTACCAGACTCCCTCCTACTCACTGGGCCCAGTTAACAGGCCACCAGCCGCCACGTGCCTGACATGGGAGCAGCCTGCTTACACAGACAGTGCTTCTGCACAGCAACGCACACCAGAGGCCTTTGCCTTAAATCTCCACAAATCCTCAAGTTGCTGCTGGTTAGGAGAGGAAGGACTGGGGAGAGGGTCTGGGGAAGGGGTAAATTTCTGAGAGAGAAGGCAAGTAGTTCAGAGCAAGGTCTGTGGGGTCAGCTCTTCCCCAAACAGGTCTCCTAACACAAGCTATCACACAACCTCTCTGAGCCTCGGTTTCCTTTTGTGGAAAATGAAGACAGAAACAAGAGTATCTATTCCGGAATGTATTGGGTACGTGGGAAAATCCCTCCGAAGCGCTGAGCTCAGCAGACAGCAACTGTCACAAAAGAGTCACAGCCGTCCACGTCCTCTGGTGCCTGCTCTCTGCACTCTGACCCCATCGTGTTACGGAGCACTGCTCCGTGAAAAGGGCTCGAGGCCCCTGAGGAAGGAGGTGGGCGGGGGGTTGAGTGCCCAGGCAGGTGTAGCCTCCCTGTGACCTATTCCTAGAGGCAAAGTCCAGAGCCCAGTAAGCAGCTCAGCAACAGCGACAGGATACTGGAAAGAATCTCCCGACCAGTCCCTCTGGATTAACCGGACCTCACTCTCCCCGCCTATAAAATGGGTTAGCTGGAAAGAACGCTGGAAGTCCATTCCTTTGGCTGCCCCCGGCCCGTCTCCCTTGTATTTCCCCTGAACCTTGTGCATCAACTGATAGAAGAGCCCCAGGCGGTGAGCGGCGCCCAGCAAGGCGGCCACTAGCGTCGCGAAACCCAGGAGCAGGAAAGAGGGGAAGAAGCCCCCAGCAGGGGCGGCAGCCGCGGGCGTCTCCATGAGGTGGCACCTAAGGGAGAAAGGGCAGGGCTAGGACGTAGGCGCGACAATTAAATTACCCAGAAGAAGGCACGCCCCCTCTCCCAGCCCAGATCCCGGGCCACGCCCCTTGGCACGAGTTTCTGCGCGGTCACGCCCCTTACACCCCCAGGCTCCGGACCAGGCCAAAACTCTCAGGGACCTGGCCACACCTCTTACAACGCCAGCCCACCCCCCTTACGTCACCACAACCACCTAACGAGGTCACCACAGGTCAATGCGGCGACAAAGCCTCAGGAGAGCTATTTTCCTACTTACCTACTTCTCAAAGGATCGGCGGGAAGCCCCGCCTCTCTTTGACATCAAGGACCCGAATCTCAGCCCTAGTGGTGAGCCCACCCCACGTCTACGCCCCCAAGTTAGCGTGCACGACCCTCTCCACAAGCCAGACCCCTCCCCCCTAGCGAGCGCCCGGGCCCGAGCCTGTCCCCCGACCCCAGGCCTGGAGTCGAGGTCAGGTTGCCTCGGGATGCTTCTCCAACCCCCGGGGCATTTTAACCTTCACCTACAGGAAATGGCGCTAACTCCAGAGGAATTCCGCTCCCTTCGTGTCACGTGAACAGGCGCGCGGCTTGAACAGGCTGGGCCGGACAGCTGTGGCCTTGCCCCTTTTGCCCACTTGGATCCGGGGCGCCCTGTAGTCCGGCCCGACGCGCGTGCGCTCAGCTTCAGGGTACCTCCTATAAGAGCCCTGTCTCTACTGGCCGCCCGTTGCACAAGCTCCGCCCTCCCTCGCTTCCCATTGGCTCGCACTGCAGGCCTCACGCTTTTTTTTACAAGAGGCCACGCCCCTCTGCGGCTTCCAGTAGCCGGGAGTTTGGCGCGATCCACCTTCCTCGGCCTTCCATTGGCCCAGCATTGCAGGCCCACAGGTTCCGGGCCTTCCCAGCCCAGCCCGCTTTCCACACCAGGCGTGCTGTACGCCCCTTCACGTTGGCCGAGCATGGACGATTTCGGACCTCCTGCCCAGTGTCCACCATCCGGGACTCTCACCCCAAACAAACCCTGCCCCTCGCTCTAGCTCCAGGCCCTGCCTCCCATCCCACCGCAATTCAGCGAAGGCAGAGGCCCGCCCCCTCTCCCCTATCCGCGTCTTCGCTGTTGCCTCTACCCTTGTAAGCCCTGCCCACTTACCCGGACGCTTGGAGTTTTTCTGCTTCCGGTGCAAGCGAATGGGCCCTCTAAGTGGTACCCGGTTCCAACCAGGGCTTCACCACGTTGCAGCCGTCTGGCATCTGGAAAATGATCTCCCCATCAGTACAGGGGGAGTAATTCTGGTCCCGAGCGCCCTACTTCCCTCCAAGACTGACTTCCATCCCTTGTCAACTTCTGGGATTTCCCTCCAAGGATTC
The DNA here is from genome assembly GCF_949774975.1 of Lagenorhynchus albirostris. Classification (NCBI taxonomy): domain Eukaryota; kingdom Metazoa; phylum Chordata; class Mammalia; order Artiodactyla; family Delphinidae; genus Lagenorhynchus; species Lagenorhynchus albirostris. The sequence goes on from NC_083097.1 coordinate 157,451,343, forward strand.
CACCCCATCGTTAATTTTATTTTATATTGAATCATTCCTAGGTTTTCATTTCACCCATTAAAAAGAAAAAAAAAACCTCCGATGGCCCCACATTCTCCACTTGTGACTGTCCATTTGCTCCTTTTTTTAGCAAAATCCATCTATACTTACTGCTCCGTAAGCTCTTCTCCTATTCTTGAACCCACTCCAAACAGGCTCTTACCCGCCTCTCTATAAGAGCTGCTCCGGATTATTCCAACAGTCTCCAGACCAGTCCCTCTCCCCACTGTCTCTCACCTACCTGCTCAACCCCACTCTCCTTGCCAATATGAACAGGATAAAATGCAAATGTCCTAGAAGGGCCTTCTGGGCCCAATTAAACTTCCAGAGCCAATAATGAAATAGTGATTATCTTATGTCAAGCACTTACTATGTGCAAGCGCTGTTCCATGCCCTTTTGACATATGAACTCATTTAATCCTCACAACAGCTCTGGAAGGGAGGTGTATTAGCAATATCCCCATCTTATAGATGCTGAAACTGAAGCACAGGGAGGTTAAGGAACTTACCCAAGGTTGCACAGCTTGTAAGTGATAGAGGCAGAATGTGAACTCAAGCAGTGCTGCCTGGGCCTCCAGACTGGAAACACTTCAAGAATGGGCCTGGGGCTTCCCTGGTGGCGCAGTGGTTGGGAGTCCGCCTGCCGATGCAGGGGACACGGGTTCGTGCCCCGGTCCGGGAAGATCCCACGTGCCGCGGAGCGGCTGGGCCCGTGAGCCATGGCCCCTGAGCCTGCGCGTCCGGAGCCTGTGCTCCACAGCGGGAGAGGCCACAGCGGTGAGAGGCCCGCGTACCGCAAAAAAAAAAAAAAAAAAAAGAATGGGCCTGGCTCACATGGCTCCCTCATGCCTATCACAGGGTGTAGTTTTGGGGGCCCACCCAGATACCACTGTGGTTATGTTGAATTTTATTCTAAGTGAGTTGGGAAACCAGAAGGGGTTTTGAATCATCTAAGTCACACAAAACCTGCACATGATTGTTCATAGCGGCTTTATATGTAATAGCCCAAAACTGGAGAAACCAAAATGCCCCTCAGTAGGTGGTTACAAAAACCGTGGTCCATCCATACCATAGAACACTGCTCAGCAATAAAAGAACAAAATATGGTAACACAATAACTTGGATGAGTCTCAAACAGTTATGCTCAGAGAACCAATTGGTGGTTGTCGGAGGCAGGGGGTGAGGGGTGGAGGAAACGGATGAAGGTAGTCAAAAGGTACAAACTTCTAGTTATGAGATGAGTAAATCCTGGGTATGTAAGGTACAGCGTAGTAACTACAGTTAACAATACTGTATTGTATATTTGAAAGTTGCTAAGAGAGTAGATCTTAAAGGTTCTTATCACAAGAAAAACAGTTTATAACCATGTAAAGTGATGAATGTTAACTAAACATACTGTGGTGATCATTTCACAATAAATACAAATAATAAATCATTATGTTGTATAACTTAAACTTATACAATATCATATGTCAATTATATCTCAATAGAACTTGGCGGGGGGCGCGGGGGAGGGAGTTCCCTGGCTGTCCAGTGGTTAGGACTCTGTGCTTTCACTGCCGAGGGCCCAGGTTCAAAAACTGGTCAGGGAACTAAGATCCCACAAGCTGCGTGACATGACCAAAAAAAAAAAAAAAAAAAAACTTAAGGGGAAAAGCATTCTCTACGCACAAGCTCAAAAAAAATTATGCTAAATTGCTAAAAAAAAAAAAAATTATGCTGAGTGAAAGAAGCCAGTCTCAAAAGGTTACATATTGTGTGACTCCATTGATATGATAATCTCCAAGTGACAAAACCATAGTGTAGGAGGACAGATCAATGGTTGCCAGGGGGTACGGAAAGTGTGACATATGGAGGGTAGCATGAGGAATTTTGAGGGGTGATGGAGCTGTTCTGTATCCAGATGGTAGTGGTGGTTGCATGTGTTAAAATTCATTGAACTGTACACTAAAAAATCTGTTTTACTGTAGGATGCTTTAAAAATAAAATTATACATGTAACTTCATACATATGTGTGTATATAGACAGATATTATACACACTCACACTATGTAAATAAAAAAAATTTTTTTTGGCCGCACCATGCAGCATGCGGGATGTGGGATCTTAGTTCCCCGACCAGGGATTGAACCCGGGCCCTTGGCAGTGGAAGTGTGGAGCCCTAACCACTGGACAGCTAGGGAATTCCCAATAAATAAATAAAGCTAGTGTATTTAAAAGATACACTAGGACCAAACTGAAATTTTTCCTTGAAGTAATCATCAGCCTTCAAAGAGAACTGAGAAAGGGAATAAATTTCTGCCTGTGCAATTCAAAGGTTTCTTTCATGCCACATGCAGGATATGTTACTGTTAAGAGCTTCACATTTTGGGAAACAGTGGACTTACCAGACCTTTCCTCATCAACCCTCATATTTATGAGTTTCAGAGAAAGCACAGGGTCTAAAAATGTCAAAGAGGGAAAAAACCATGTGTCATGGTTTAATGACCTTCGTTTAATGACCTCTGAGACACAGAGAAGGAAAGGGACCTTCCCACGTCTCAGCAAGTGGTTCAAAGCTAAACTGGAACCCAGATCTCCAGACCCCCTGGTTCAGTGGGCATGAGGTGGCCTGTGTTTCTAAGCGCTCTTACAGCCTTTAAGAAGGAGCCCAAGGCACCAGGCTCCTTCTAAACTGTGATGCAAGGCCGCAGTCCTTGCTTCCATCTCCTTGAACCAAAGACAGCGCCACCTGGGCCGCTAGTCATCCTCACCAGGCAGGTAAAACTGTGAGTCTTGCAGAGCTGACTGTGTTTACTGAGTCTATAGCCCTCTGGGAAGTGGTTAGGAAAAGCCAGATTATTCGTTATATTTGTTTGCTACTTCTTGCCACTGTCGTTAAAGAGAGAGGTGTAGTGAGGCAAGCAGAGGTAGCAGGGACTCTAGCAATATTGAGGTAGTCTCTCTCCGTGCAGACTACAATTTAAATCGACTGAGTCTGGTGATTTGGGGGGTTCAAAGGGAAGCAGCGGTACAAAGTGGCCCTGAGGAGGCAGTTATAGCAAGAGATTAACCATTTCTCAGCATCCTCGAGAGAATGCCAAGGTCCAATCAAGTATAGAAGCCAGGAAATAAATGAGGGCATCATTCGGGTTTAAGAACTACGCCAGGTGGATGAACCTTGAGGACATGATGCTCATTGAAAGACAGATACTGTTATCATTCCACTTCTATGAGCCATTTAGAGTAGTCAACTTCATAAAGAAAAGACAGTAGAATGGTGGCTGCCAAGGGCTGGTGGGGGGCAGGGGGTGGTGAGGAATGAGGAGTTAGTGTTTCCTGGGGACAGAGTTTCAGTTTTATGAGACGAAGAGTTCTGGAGATGGATGGTGGGGGTGGTGGCACAACATTCTGAATGCACTTAATACCACTGAACTAACATACATTTCAAAGTAGTTAAGATGGTCAGTTTTATGTTGTATGTATTTTGCCACAGTTTAAAAAATGAAAAGGAAGAAAAAAGAGCCATGCCAGCGGAAATCTTTGGCTGTGGTTACTTGCCCATTTAACTGCCTGAAGAAAAAAAGACCAGACACCTACTAAATTTTTGAGAGAAACTATGAGCTTGGCCTGCAAAAGATCTCTGGCATATAAAACAATGCCCCAGGGAGTTCCCTGGCGGTCCAGTGGTTAGGATTCAGCACTTTCACTGTGGGCCTGGGAACTAAGATCCTGCAAGCCTCGAGGTGAAGGCAAAAACAACAACAACCAAACAAAAACAATGCCCCAAGTTTGTACCATGAGGTCCTTAAAATCACACCACAGGAAATGGAATGAGAAAGCTTCAGAAGTGGTGATGGGGAAGAGAGGCCAGTGAGGAACCTCCCAGAGGATACAGCCAAGGACCATGGGCAAAGACCTTACTCTCAGCAATGGCAGTCTTCACAATTCCTGCCTAACTAAATATTTTAATTGCTAAATTCAGTGATTTCTGTGGGCTTCCCATGCTTCCACTGAGGTTTTTGGTTTACTATGGCTTTAACATTTATTTTGCATGTAGATTGGAAGTTTTTTTTTCAAGTCTGTGGGTCACCAGCCACAAGAAGCCATTCCAGGGCTCGAAGAACAGTGTGAATTAGATGCTGTGAATGATTGACTCATCAGGCTATGACCTCGGAGAGGATACTCTATATATGAGGAGTGCGTGGTTGTTGTATGACACTGAGTAGAGGGGCACCAGTCCTTCTGGTTCTGCCTAGGAAGATGACTTCAGGTGTTTCACCACCAAGACATTTACAAGACAAAGAAATCCTTCTCTTGCTAATACTGCCTGCCTCTCATAGCGTAACTTTTTAAATTGTAATTGGGGCAAAATACACATACCATAAAATTTACCACTGTGACCATTTTTTTTTTTTTTTTTTTTTTTTTTTTTTTTTGCGGTACGCAGGGCTCTCCCTGTTGTGGCCTCCCGTTATTGTGGCCTCTCGCGTTGCGGAGCACAGGCTCCGGACGCGCAGGCCCAGCGGCCATGGCCCATGGGCCCACGGGCCCAGCCGCTCTGTGGCATGTGGGATCCCCCCAGACCGGGGCACGAACCCGTGTCCCCTGCATGGGCAGGTGGACTCTCAATCACTGCGCCACCAGGGAAGCCCCCACTGTGACCATTTTTAAGTGTGCAGTTCAGTGGTTGCTAGGTACATTCACATTGTCGTGCAACTATCACCACCATCCATCCCCAGAACTTTTTCCTCTTGCAAAACTGAAACTTCATAGTCATTAAACAACTCTCCATTCTCCCTCTCCCAGCTCCAGCCCCTGGCAATCACTGTTCTACTTTCTGTCTCTATGAATTTGACCTCTCTAGTTACCTCATATAAACAGAATCATACAATATTTGTCCTTTTTTGTCTGGCTTATTTCATTCAGCATAGTGGCTTCGAGATTCATCCACGTTGCAGCATTTGTCAGACTGTCCTTTTTTAAGGCTGTATAATATTTCATTGTGTGTATCTACCACGTTTTGATTATCCATTCGTCTGTCAGTGGGTGCTTGGGTTGCTTCTACCTTTTGGCTACTGCGAATAGTGCTGCTACGAACATGAGTGTACAAATGCTTTCAATTCTTTTTTTTAAGATTTATTTATTATTTATTTATTTACTTTATTTATTTTTGGCTGTGTCGGGTCTTAGTTGCAGCATGCAGGATCTTCGTGGAGGTGTGTGGGATCTTTCATTGTGGTGTACAGGTTTTCTCTTCTCTAGTTGTAGCATGCAGGCTCCAGGGCACGTGGGCTCTGTAGTCGTGGTATGCAGGTTCCAGAGTACGTGGGCTCTGTAGTTTGCAGCTCACAGGCTCTAGCTGAGGCACACGAGCTCAGTAGTTGTGGCATGTGGGCCTAGTTGCCCTGCCGCATGTGGGATCTTAATTCCCTGACCAGGGATTGAACCCACGTCCCCTGCATTGTAAGGTGGATTCTTTACTACTGGGTCACCAGGGAAGTCCCTCAGTTCTTTTCTATATATACCCAGAAGTCAACTTGCTAGATCATATGGTAATTCTATTTTTCATTTTTAATGTTTTGAGGAATCACCATACCATTTTCCATAGCAACTGCACCATTTTATAATTCCATCAACAGTGTGCAATTGTTCCAATTTCTCTACATCCTCACCAACACTTGTTATAGTGGAAACCTCATCACTAGTGTTTATCTTGCTCTTTTTTTCTAGTTTCTTGAGGTGTAAAGTTAGGTTACTGACCTGGGATCTTTCTTCTTTTTTAATGTAAGCGCTTACAGCTATGAATTTCCCTCTGAGCATAGCTTTTGCTGAATCCCACAAGATTTGGTATGTTGTGCGTTCATTTTCATTTATTTTAAGTATATTCCAATCTAACTTGTAATTTCTTCTTTCACCTATTGGTCAAAGGTGTGTTGTTTAATTTCTATATATTTGTAAAGTGTCCAGTTTTCCTCCTGTTACTCATTTCTCATTTCATTCCACTGTGGTCAGAGAAGATATTTTGGATGATTTCAATCCATCATCCGAGTTTAATTAAACAGAAGTGAACTACTAAACTACAAAACTCACTTCACATCTATTAGGATGGCTAAACTCTTCAAAACCAGAAAATAACAAGTGTTGACAAAGATGTGGAGAAATTAGAACTCTAGTACACTACTGGTGGGAATGTAAAATAGTGCAGCCACTATGAAAAACAATTTGGTGATTCCTCAAAAAGTTAAACAGGATTATCTTATGATCCAGCAATTCCACTCCTAGTTACATACCCAAAGGGATTGAAAACAAGGACTCAATCAGATACGTATACACAAGTGTTCATAGCAGCACTATTCACAGTAGCCAAAATGTGGAAACAACCCAAGTGTCCATCAACAGATGAATGGATAAACAAAAAATATATATATCCATGTGAATAACATGGAATATTATTCAGCCATAGACAGGAATGAAGTTCTGATATGTGCTACAACATGGATGCTCCTTCAAAACGTTATGCTAAGTGAAATAAGCCAGACACAATAGGACAAGTATTATATGATTCCACTTATATGAAACATGTAGAATAGGCATATTCATAGTGACAGAAAGTAAGTTAGATGTTACCAGGGATGGGGAGGATGGGGGAATGAAGAGTCATTACTTAAAGGGCACACAATTTCAATTTAGGAGGAGGAAAAAAGTTTTGGAAAGAGATGGTGGTGATGGTTGCACAAACTTGTGGATGTAATTAATGCCCCTGAGTTGTACACTTAAAAATGATTAAATGGTAGAAATTCAGCTCATCTTCTTGTAAGTGGCTAACCATTATCCTTAATTTTGAAGACGAAAATGGTGGTAATTTGAAACTGAGCTTCAAAATTTTAAAAAGGAGATGGAAGAACTTAAAACAGCTTAATGTCATTTTCAAAAAGAATAAAGCAAACTAAATAATATTAACAGTTCTTATCCATTCATTCAATCAACAAATATTTGTCAACTGAATCCAAAATACCAGGCTCCATGCTATGCCCTGTAAACACACGTTATTTTTGGACCTTACACTGTAGTGAGAGGTTGTACGAAGACCTTACACTGTCTAAAGGAGACAAACAATAGGTAATAAGATCATTTTAGTTAGTGATAAATACTTGGAAAAAATAGTATCAAGAGACTGAGAAGACAAGCCACAGACTGGGAGAAAATATTTGCAAAAGACATATCTCATAAAGGACTGTTATCCAAAATATACAAAGAATTCATAAAGTTCAACAATAAGAAGAAAATTTTAAAAGGATAAAAAGATTAAAACTTTTGTTATATATATTTCACTACAATAAAAAAATTTTAATTCTTCCTTTTTTCTTTCTTTCCCCATCATATACCAAAGAAATAAAAGACCCAAGGGGGAGAGAGGTGGCCAACAATCGTGAAAACATCCTTTAAGTGTGACAGGAAAAATAAAGGCAGTCTTTGGTTGGTAACATTCATTCTCCCCACACACACCCCCCAAAAAAAGTGAACTACTTCTGAGCGAGACAAAATAAAAGGATGCTGGACCGGGTGCCAACCCCTGTTCACTGCTAGGTAAAGCACTGCCCTCCACTGCCCGCCAGCACCGGGTAGGGTCAGGGCCGCCCTCCACTAGTGACCGTCATGCGCTGCAGACCGCCTTGCAGCCCAGCAGAGTCAAAGAAGTGAAAACGAAGGGAAAGGGCAGGCTTTATGGAGTTCATGCTGGGTCTCAGGCACTGTTTGTAAATTGCCTCCCCCAGGCTACTTCATTTAAGGTTATGGGAGTGGCCTCTGTTTTCCAGGTGGGGGAACTGAGTGTCAGGCAGGGCAAGTGTGCATGAAAAAGCTAGACCCGGAACTTAGGACGAGTGTTTATTTTTAAAACTCCGCGGCTTCGCTCCAGGGTCCTCCTCGATGCCACCCTCACATCTTTATTGCGCAGAGTGTGTACCACCGGGTTCAGCAGCGGTGTCACCACCGTGTAGAACACAGCCACCAGGCTGTCCCGGTCCGGGTTCCCTCTGGACTCAGGCCTCAGGTAGATGATGGAGGCGCAGCCGAAATGCACAATGACCACGGTGAGGTGGGCCGCACAGGTGGAGAAGGGCTTGTGCCGGCCGGCTGCTGAGGGGATCCTCAGGAGGGCGGCCACAGTGAAGGTGTAGGAGAGGAGGATGAGGAAGGCGACCAGCACCACGAGGATACTCAGGAAGAAGAATGCCAGCTTTGCCGGCACTCCCCTTGCAGCTGAGCTTCAGGACCGCGTGATGTCGCAGAAGAAGTGTTCCACGCGTTCGCTGCGGCACAAGGGCGAGGAGAAGATCAGGCTGGTCTCGATCAAGGCCACCGAGGACCCGAAGCAGAAAACCAGGGCTCCCAGGTAGAGGCAAACTGTGGGTCTCATGATCACCCAATAACGCAGGGGATGACAGATGGCAACGCAGCGGTAGTAACCCATCAGGGTAAGGAGGAAGCAGTGGGTGCATCCCAGGCCCAGGTAGAAGAACATCTGAGCCCAATAGCCAGGGATGGAGATAGCTCCACTCTCCATGAGCAGATGACCCAGCATGTTGGGGATGGTGACCAGCGTGTAGCAGGTCTCAGAGAGGGACAGCACGGCCAGGAAGCGGTACGTGGGAGTGTGAAGGGTCCAATCCGCATGTATGATGGTGATGATGGTGACATTGCCACCCAGGGTAACCAAGTATGTGAGGAAGGACAGTGCAAAGAGGGTGGTCCTCAGGCCTGGGAAGGCGGAGAAACCCACCAGCATGAACTCCGTCACCAGCCAGGTGGCATTTTCCCACTGCTTCTCTGGAACCTGAGAGGAGAAAGCAGAGGAAATGGAATAGGACAACTTAATAAGGCTCTGCTAAGCAACAGATACCAGTGAGATAGGATAATCATCCCTTTTTTTTTTACAAAAAAAAAGAAAAAAGAAAAAAAGGAAAGAGAGACTCAGAAATGAGGTCACTGTTTTCCTCATATCACCCAGCTAGCAGCTCTTCAACAGACGAGAAAATTACAGATATGGAAATGACCTGAGTGCCAATTAACAGATGAATGGATAAAGATCGGTACATAGACACATTGGAATATTATTCAGTGGTGAGAAAGAATGCAATAATGCCATTTTCGACAATATAGATGGACTTTGAGGACATCATGCCAAGTATGATGTCAGACAGAGAAAGAAAAATACTGTATGATCTCACTTATATGTGTAACCTAAAAGCCAGACTTGTAAAAAAAAAAGAAAAAAACAGAGTAAAATGGTGGTCACCAGGGCCTGGGATACATTGATATATTGTAATATGATTACCACTGTAGCCATATTCAGCATCTCTATCATGTCACATAATTATTATAGTTCTTAGAGTCTCTAAGTAATCCTTGCCTCATCTCCAAAGCCATGGGTGGTGGAGTGGGGAAGGGAGACAGACACTAAAAGTGTATTATCAAAGTTTTGACTGAAATAAAAACACACAAAGTGAGAGCTGTGAGTTTCAGCTTTATTTGGGGACTTTCTGAGGACTACAGCCCAGGAGACAGCCTCTCAGAGAGCTCTGAGCAACTGCTCCGAAGAGGTGGGGGGCAAGTCAGCATATATGTAATTCTGGAGAAGGGGATGAGCAATCAAGCACACCTCTTCGTAGAAAATTACTGCTGGTCACAAGGCACAGTTATTTTAGTTAATGATTTTAGTGCTTTTCTAAGTATGGGAAGATGTAAGAAATTGGGTGCATAAAAGTCTCTCCTGGGGCTTCCCTGGTGGTGCAATGGTTAAGAATCCACCTGCCAACGCAGGGGACACAGGTTGGAGTCCTGGTCCGGGAAGATCCCACATGCTGTGGAGCAACTAAGCCCGTGCGCCACAACTAATGAGCCTGAGCTCTAGAGCCTGCGAGCCACAACTACTGAGCCTATGGACTACTGAGCCCATGTGCTGCAACTACTGAAGCCCGCACGCCCGGAGCCCATGCCCCGCAACAAGAGAAGCCACCACAATGAGAAGCCCGCACACCACAACGAAGAGTAGTCCCCACTCGCTGCAACTAGAGAAAACCTGTGCACAGCAACAAAAACCCAGTGCAACCAAAAATAAATAAATGAAATAAATAAATTTATTTAAAAAAAAATCTCTTCTGAAAATATCTAACTATCTGAAGGGCTGTTCTGTCAGTTTTCCCAGAGCACAGAGAGCCTCATTCCTGATCTCCACCCTGAACCCTTTCAGGGTATGTTGAAGGTCAGTGACTGCAGTGGCCAATGACTCAATTCTTGAAGAGCCCGGTGGCCAGTGACATTCTTTAGTGGGACCACTACAATTTAATCCCAGCTGGAGGTCCCTGAGGGGCAACAAGGGAAGTGGGATGTTTGTCCACCAGCCCCCAATCGTCTTGCTCAAGAGTTTTGACCAGGAGGCATTAATCTCCCAGTACTTCCAAACCTGCCACATGTACAGGGAATTCAAAGTCTGGCAGGTAAGGAAGAGAATAAGCACCAAGGGGATATGGTCCAGGAATTTACAGGGTCCTCTACAATCTGTGTGAAAAGAATACCCAAGAAAGGCAAAGCCTGTAGCATCGATATCTGAAATGAACAAAGGAATACTTTTGGGAGACCTAATACCCAGGGCTACATCAAGTCTTCCATGAGCCCTAGGCACTTTTGCCTTCCTCCATAAAAATTGTTTTTGTTTTTGTTTTTGTTTTAAAAAGGGAATTCCCTGGCAGTCCAGTGGTTAGGACTCTGCAATTCCATTGCAGGGAGCAGGGGTTCCATCCCTGGCCCAGGAACTAAGATTCTGCAAGCCTCACAGAGCAGCCAAAGAAAAAAAATCGTTTTAAATTTTTATTTAAATTTTATTTTTAAAATTTTTATTTAAATATAATTTAATTTATTAAATAAATTAAATACAATTTAATTTTTTAATTTATTTCAGTTTTATAAAAATTTAAAATTTTACATTTTAGGACTGTGTTGGTGTAAAATGAATATAATTTTCACCCTAAAAATTTATTTATTTCTTCTGATCTTAGACAGTAACACAATTTCATGAGCCCCCTAATAGTATTGCAGGCCCTAGGCCTTGTGCTAATAAATACATCTGTGTTAATTAAATGGAAAATAACTCTGAATTATTGACCTTTTTTTTTTTTTGGCCACGCTGCTGGCATTCGGGATCTTAGTTCCCCCACCAGAGATGGAACCCGTGCCCCCTAGTGGAAGCACGGAGTCCTAACCACTGGGCCGCCAGGAAATTCCCATAAAATTATTGACCATTTTAATTCAAACAATGAAGCATTAGTAAAAATCCTGGATTGGCGATAGTTTTATTATTTTATAATCAAGTAACCAGCTAGCTCAGAAAAATACGTATAACCTATTTTGGAATGTTTCTGAATATTTTGCACTCATTTGGAAAATGGTCCTAATGTAATCTTTCCCTGCTTATCAAGAGTTAATTGGTTTGGAGAGAAGCACATTTCAGCCTTGAAATCCTGAAATACCGACTCTGAGACGAGGATGGGTGGAGGCGGGGGAGAGGTGAGTCCTGATTTATGCGCCATCTAGTGGCATTTTGGGTAATCTGCAAGCCGGTGACCCTTAGGGGAGAATAAATAGCTGTGCCCCTGAAATTACTCACCTGCAGCAATGGAAGGAGAGAAATTGAGAATGACCCTTTAAATGTTTTGGAAGTTTGTTGAAATTTTAATTTGTGAAAAATAAATTTTAGATTATTATTATTATAGTTCTGAGAATATATAAAGTAGAGAAAACAACAAAAATGTGCTTGGTCAAGTCCAAAGACATTCTGTTTATAAAGACTAGTCAGGACTATCAAAGAACTTAACAGGTGCAAAAAGTGAGGAAGGGATGCTCATTTTTCATGAAGAAAGGAAAACCAGGAAGCAGGAAGTAGGCAGCCCTGTTGATCAAGCCAGCGGTGCAAACTTTTTCTGTAAAAGGCCAGATAATGACTATTTTAGGCCATTTGGCCTGTACGATCTCTGTCACAACTGCTCAGCTCTGCCCATCTAGTGTGAAAGCAACCACAGATAATGTATACGTGTCCATGACTGTTTCAATAAAACTTTATTTACAAAAACAGGCAGGGGGCCAGATTTGGCCCTCAGGCTATAGTTTGCCAACACCTGATCCAGCACAAATAAAACTAAAAGAATATTCGACTTAGGGAAATTCCAGTGAGGTCCTCTGAGGGATTCACACTGAGAAAAAAAAGCAAAGCCTGACTTGAAATCTTCAAAAACTAAATAAAGCAAAATGAAACTCCAAAGCTAAGAATTTCAGACTCCACTTAAGAAATCTAGATCTAAGAAAAGGCATACTTGACAGAGATGCCCAGAGCATGTGTCTGAAAGAGACTTTTTTATTTCAAATTAAACTGCATCAAAAAGAACACCAGAGCCTTTATATAGTGAGAATTATAGAAATCCAATTAGCTGGAAGACTTCACAGAGGAAAAAATGTAGTTGGATTATGACCGCTAAAAAAGTGTAATTTCTGAATATCACAAAACATTGTTAAATTGAAGTAAACGTATAGGCAAATCATAAACTAGAAAATGTTGTGGCCCTAAAAAATCTTTGGCTCTTCTTTTGCACAGCAAAGAAAACCATAAACAAAATGAAAAGACAACATACAGACTGGGAGAAAATATTTGCAAATGACACAACTGACAAGGGCTTAATTTCCAAAATATACAAACAGCTCATACTGCTCAATATCAAAAAAAAAAAACCAATCAAAAAATGGGCAAAAGACCTAAATAGACCTAAATTTTTTTAAATTATCCAATTGGCAAAGATTAAAGAGGAAAATGAGTGCTGGGTGTTAATGAGTGTGTGCAGAACGAGGCCGTCTACTGTCATCTTTACATTGCTGGTTGCAGGAACATGCAATTTGTCATTTATCTGAAGTCCTACTTTGGTTCTATAATTCTGCTTCTAGATTTTTCTCATAAAGAAATTATCTGACTCCAGGTACAAGGATATTCATAGTAGCATTATTTAAAGTTAAAAAAAAAGAAACAACATAAGTGTTCAATAAAATGCCCTTACAAATCATTAAGAGGGGAAAAACCCCTAAAACTTTAATAGGAGAGAAGATGGACTATCATTAAAGTCACATCTTTGGGCTTCCCTGGTGGCGCAGTGGTTGAAAGTCCGCCTGCCGATGCAGGGGACGCGGGTTCGTGCCCCGGTCCGGGAAGATCCCACATGCTGCGGAGCGGCTGGGCCCGTGAGCCATGGCCGCTGAGCCTGCGCGTCTGAAGCCTGTGCTCTGCAACGGGAGAGGCCACAACAGTGAGAGGCCCACGTACCGCAAAAAAAAAAATTAAAAAAAAAATTCCCCCAGCTTTATTGAGATTAACTAACATACAACATTGTGCAAGTTTGAGTAGTATGATGTGTTGACTTAATATGTTTATATATTCCAAAATGACGACCACCATAGCAGTAGCTAACACCTCCACCCCATCACATAATTACTACTTCTATTTTGTGGCGAGAACATTTACAATCTATACTCTTAGCAAACTTTCAAGTGTACATATATCCAGTATTATTAACTATAATACCATGATGTACATTAAATCCCCAGACCTTAACCTTAAAATGGGAAGTTTGTACCCTTTGACCAATATCTCCCCCATTTTCCCCTCCCTCAACCCCTGGTAACCACTACTCTACTCTATGTTCTCTGAGTTCAGCTTTCTTAGATTCCACATATAAGTGAGATGATGCAGTATTTGTCTTTCTATGTCTGATTTATTTCACTTAGCATAAATGACCTCAAGGTCCATACCTGTTGTTACACATAGCAAGATTTCCTTCTTTCTCATGACTCAATAATATTCCAATATGTATATATAGCATATTTTATATATATATATAATACACACATGTATATAATATTATATATATTTCTTCTTTGTCCATTGCCAGACACTTAAGTTGTTTCCAGACCCTGGCTATTGTGAACAGTGCTGCAATGAACATGGGAGTCTGAGCTGAGCACTTTAACATCATGAGTTAAATTTCATGACTATACATGAGTACAGTCTCATGATTTTGCACGCCCACCTACTCTACACTAACAACCCCTGTCATAGTTGAAGTTCCCCCAGAAGCAGACAAGGATTTGATAGGACCTAAGCTTCTCTGGGAGGTGATCTCAGAACATACAAGTAGGAGAGTGGAGAAATGAGGAAGGAAAGGAAAGGAAGCTCATGAAGCACGGGTCATCAAGCAAGTTATCCCTGTGTCAACTGGGGTTCATTCCCACTGGAAACCATTGGGGGCAGCAGAGAGCATTCACCACAGAGAGGAGAGGGAGCTGATGTATGTATACACCCACTCCAGTCAGTCAGTGTTCAGGGAGGACCCTGGGGGCATTCATTCCTCAGTGCTCCCAGCCTGCTGAACAAGTGAATAGAGTAAGCTTTTGTGGCCAGAGAAAGCCTTCAGGCAAATAGATGTTGGCTGGCTGTTGGAATGAGACTGGCTGTTCCACTGACTGTTGGAATTGAGACTGAAGTGGTCAGAGCAAGGAGATATGGACAGAAGGCTGACAATATCTGCTACACCTGGTTTCTCCCCTTCGTCTCTGACTACTCCTCAATCTCTTTCTTCTCTCCAACTCTAACACTGGAACGGGAGTCCAGAACCCCACTCTTTTTTTTTTTTGCCGTACGCAGGCCTCTCACTGTTGTGGCCTCTCCCGCTGTGGAGCACAGGCTCCGGACGCGCAGGCTCAGCAGCCATGGCTCACAGGCCCAGCTGCTCCGCGGCATGTGGGATCTTCCCGGACCGGGGCACGAACCCGCGTCCCCTGCATCGTCAGGCGGACTCCCAACCACTGCGCAACAAGGGAAGCCCTCCAGGACCCCACTCTTGACTCTCTTCTCTCTCCCTAGGTGATTAGTATAATCATATGGTGTTAAATACCATTCCTGTGCCAATGCTCCCTGAAGATATATCCCAGATCAGTCATTCCCTCTGAACTCCAAACCCATAAATACAACAACCAAAATCAATCCGTGTCAGGGAAGCAGACTAAATGTCCATTGACAGAGGAATGGATAAAGAAGATGTGGTACATATATACAATGGAATATTACTCAGCCATTAAAAAGAATGAAATAATGCCATTTGCAGCAACATGGATGGACCAAGAGATTGTCATACTGAGTGAAGTAAGTCAGACAGAGAAAGACAAATATCATATGATATTGTTTATATGTAGAACCTAAAAAGAAATAATACAAATGAACTTATTTACAAAACAGAAACAGACTTAGAAAACGAATTTACGATTACCAAGGGGGAAGGGTGGGGGGGAAGGGATAGTTAGGGAGTGTGGGATTATGTACACACTGCTATATTTAAAATGGATAACCAATAAGGACCTACTGTATAGCACAGGGAACTCTACTCAATATTCTGTAACAACCTAAATGGGAAAAGAATTTGAAAAAGAATAGATACAAGTATATGTATAACTGAATCTCTTTGCTGTACACCTGAAACTATCACGACATTGTTAATCAACTATACTCCAAGTGGTGGGAGGGATAGATGAAAAGAGAATGACAAAATATTGATAATTATTACAGCTGAATAATGGGAAAATAATTCTTTCTCCTTCTGTGTAAATTTGAAAATTTTTTCCCAATAAAAAGTTTTAAAAGAAAAAAAAACTATACTCCAATATAAAATTAAAAGTTTGAAAAAAAATCAATCCATGTCAGAGTGATGACCTCCAAAAATTCTCTCCTCCATAAAGCAATGAGAAAACTGGAAATGGATAGTGGTAGTGATGGCATAATCTTGTAAATATACTACAATCCACTGAATGGTACACTTTAAATTTGTGAATTTTATAGTATGTGAATTATATGTCAATTAAAAAATCAATCAATGTGGGGAATTTCCTGGCAAACCAGCGGTTACAACTCCGTGCTTCCAGTGCAGGGGGTCACGGGTTCAATCCCTGATCGGGATGCTAAGATCCTACATGCTGCACGGTGCGGCCAAAAAAAAAAAAAATCAATCAATGTAATCCACTGTATTACCAAACTAAAGAAGAAAAAATATATATTGACACGGAAAACCACTTGACAAAATGCAGCACTGTTAACACACTAGAAATAGGAGAGGACTTCCACAACTTGATACACTTCTTCTACCCAAAACCTACAGCTAACGCTTTACTGAATGGTGAAAGATTAAATGTTTTTCCCCTAAGATGAAAAACAAGACAACGATGTCTCCTTTCACCACTTCTGTTCAATATCGTATTAAGGTTGTGCCTCATACAATAAGACAAGTTCCCAGATATGATACAAAAGCACAGTCCATAAAAGAAAAAACACTTTGATTGGACTATTAAAATTAGAAACTTCTGCTCTGTGAAAGATATGGTTAAAAGAGTGAAAAGTTAAGCCATGGAGTGGGATAAAATATTTGCAAATATCTGACAAAGGATTTCTATCTAGAACATGTAAAGAACTCCCAAAAATCAACGGTAAGAAAACAAAGCAATTTTTTGAAGTATAGTTGATTTACAATGCTGTGGCAATCTCTGCTGTACAGCAAAGTGACTGAGTTATACACATATGGACATTCTTTTTTTATATTCTTTTCCATTATGGTTTATCACAAGATATTGAATATAGTTCCCTGTGCTATACAGTAGGACCTGGCTGTTTATCCATCCTATATATAATAGTTTGCATCTGCTAATCCCACACTCCCAGTCCTTCCCTCCCCCATCTTCCACCCGCTTGGCAACCACAAGTCTGTTCCCTATGTCTGTCGATGGACATTTTAGGTTGTTTTCATGTTTTGGCTATTGTGAATACTGCTGCCATGAACAGAGGGGTGCATGTATCTTTTTTAATTATAGCAAAACAACTTTTAAAAATGGACAAAACACACTGGAACGGACATTTCACCAAAGAGGATATACAGATGGCAAATAAACACATGAAAATATGATTAAATCATTAGTCATTAGGGAAATGCGTAGAAAACCCACAATGACATACCTCTGTGCATCTAGTAGAATGTCAAAAGATAAAAACAAACAACAGTAACAACAACAAAAATAACCTGACAATACCAAGTGCCAGTGAGGATGTGAACAACTGGAAGTTTCAGACATTGCTGGGGGAAATGCAAAACTGTATAGCCTCTCCTGAAAACCGTTTGTCAGCTTCTTATAAAGTTAAAATATCTTCACCATATGACCCAGCAGTTCCACTCCTAGATATTTTTCCTAGGAAATGAAACACATGTCCACACATGCACACAAAATGTTTATGAGAGCTCTATTCATCCAAAACCCGGAAACGATGCAGATGTCCTTCAATAAGTAAATGGTTAAACAAACTGTGATATATCCTTATGGTGGAATACGACTCAGCTATGAAAAGGAGAAGCTACTGAAACATGAATCCCAAAGATTATTCAGCTGAGTGAAAGAAGCAAATCTCAAAAGATTACATAGTGTATGACTCAATTTATATGACTTTTTTTGGGAAAAGGCAAAACTAAAGTGATGGAGAATAATAGATCAATGGTTGCCAGGGGGTAGAACTGATGAGAAGGTGTGACTACAAAAGGGCAGCATGAAGACGTTTCTTTTTATTTTATATTGGAGTATAGTTGATTAACAATGTTGTGTTAGTTTCAGGTGTACAGCAAAGTGATTCAGTTATACATATACATGTATCTATTCTTTTTCAAATTCTTTTCCCATTTAGGTTATTACAGAATATTGAGCAGCGTTCCCTGTGCTATACAGTAGGTCCTTGTTGGTTATCTATTTTATTTTATTTTATTATTTTTTTTTAGGTCACATCGCAGTTATGCACAGGAGGACTTTATATTTTTAAATTACTTTATTTATTTATTTTTAGCTGCATTGCATCTTCGTTGCTGCGCACGGGCTTTCTCTAGTTGCGGCGAGCGGGGGCTACTCTTCGTTGTGGTGCACAGGCTTCTCATTGCTGTGGCTTCTCTTTGTTGCGAAGCACGGGCTCTAGGTGTGTGGGCTTCAGTAGTTGTGGCACGTCGGCTCAGTAGTTGTGGCACACGGGCTTAGTTGCTCCGCGGCATGTGGGATCTTCCTGAACCAAGGCTCGAACCCATGTCCCCTGCATTGGAGGCAGATTCTTAGCCACTGTGCCACCAGGGAAGTCCCTGTTTATCTATTTTAAATATAGCAGTGTGTACATGTCAATCCCAAACTCCAGTTTATCCCTACTCCCAAACTTTTCCTCCGGTAACCATAAGTTCATTCTCTAAATCTGTGAGTCTGTTTCTGTTTTGTAAATAAGTTCATTTGTATCATTTTTTTGGATTCTGCATATAAGCAATATCATATGATATTTGTCTTTCTCTGTCTTACTTACTTTACTCAGTATGATAATCTCCAGATCCATCCATGTTGCTGCAAGTGACATTTTTCATTCTTTTTAATGGCTGAGTAATATTCCACTGTATATATGTACCACATCTTCTTTTACCATTCATCTGTCGATGGACATTTAGCTTGTTTCCATGTCTTGGCTATTGTAAACAGCACTGCAGTGAACATCGGGGTGCATGTATCCTTTTGAACCATGTTTGTCTCCAGATATATGCCCAGGAGTGGGATTACTGGATCATATGGTAGCTCTATTTTTAGTTTTTTAAGGAACCTCCATACTGCTCTCCATAGTGACTCTACCAATTTACATTTCCACCAACAGTGTAGGAGGGTTTCCTTTTCTCCACACCTTCACCAGAATTTATTGTTTGTGGATTTTTTGATGATGGCCATTCTGACTGATGTGAGGTGATACCTCATTGTAGTTTTGATTTGCATTTCTCTAATAATTAGAGTTGTTGAGCATCTTTTCATGTGCCTCTTGGCCATCTGTATGTCATGAAGACATTTCTTGGATTGATGAAAGCTATTCTATTCTATATCCTGGGTGTGATGGTGGTTACACAAACCTATACATGTGTTAAAACTCACAGATCTGTACACACTCACACAAAGTCAATGGTACAATATTTTTAATTTGAAAAATTAAAAAATTTTAAATGGGCAAAATATTTGAATAGATACTTCACCAAAGAAGATGTGAATCGCAAATGAGCACATGAAGAGACATATTCATTTGCAAATTAAATGTAAATTAAAAGCACAGTGAGATACCACTATATCACTAGAATTAAATTAAGCTAAAAGGACTGACAATACCAAGTATTAACAAAGATGTAGAACAACTGGAATTCTCATACATTGCCAGTGGGGATGCAAAATCATGCAGCCACTCGGCAAAAAACTTTAAAAGTTAACAAGCACTTACCATGAAACTTAGCCATCTCACTCCTAAAAAAAACCTGAGAAAAATGAAAACGTGTGTCCACACAACTTATATGAATGTTCACTGCAATGTTATTTAAACACCGAAAACTAAAAATTACCAAAATGTCCCTAAACTGACAAATAGATAAACTGTGGCATATCTATAACACACGACATGCATACCATCGTCAGCAGTAAAAACGACTACACATAATAAATGATATGCCTAGGGCTTCCCTGGTGGCGCAGTGGTTAAGAATCTGCCTACCAATGCAGGGGACACGGGTTCGAGCCCTGGTCCGGGAAGATCCCATATGCCATGGAGCAACTAAGCCCGTGTGCTACAACTACTGAGCCCGTGTGCCACAACTACTGAAGCCCGTGTACCTAGAGCTCCATAACAAGAGAAGCCACCACAATGAGAAGCCCGCGCACCGCAATGAAGAGTAGCCCCCACTCGCCACAACTAGAGAAAAGCCTGTGTGCAACAACGAAGACCCAATGCAGCCAATAATTAATTAAACAAAATGATTGATATGCCTAATAATGTGAATCAATCTCAAAAGCACAATGCTAACTTAAAAAAAAAAAGCCAGACTCAAAAGCCTACACGCTGCACGATTCCATTTATATGAAACTCTAGAAAAGGAAAGACTGTAGTTACAGTGACAGACAGCAGATCCACAACTGCCAGAGCCAGAGGTGCAGAAGGGGGCTGACTACAAAGGGGAATGGCGAAACATGATTGTGTAGTGGTTATATGACTGTGTGCACTTGTCAAGACCCATCAAACTTTACACTTAAAGTGGGTTCACTTTATTATACGTGAGTTATTCCTCATAAAGCTGAACAAAAAGGAATAAATAGATAGCTAAAGGATAGATGATAGATAGATAGATAGATTGATATATGACAGCTAAAAGATGATAGATGATAGATAGATACACAGATACATAGATACATGGATAACTGATAGATGATAGATACATACATACATACATAGATAATTGATAGATGGTAGATAAGTAAAAGATAGATAGACAGATACATAGATACATATGTAGATACACAGATACACAGATAATTGTTAGGTGATAGATAGCTAAAAGATAGATATATACATAGATAGATAGATAAATAACTGATAGATGATAGATACATAGATAATTGATAGATGATAGCTAAAAGATAGTTGGATACATAGATATACAGATAGATACATAGATAATTGATAGATTAGATAGATAATTGATAGATGATAGATAATTGATAGATGATAGGTAGGAAGATAGATAGATAGATAGATAGACAGATAGATAGATAGATAACAGATAGATGAAGCTTGGGCAGGGTGTAGACAAGTCATACTGCAGTACATTGGGACTTGCAATGGTGGAGAGCCTTTACCCCCCTAGGCCAGAAGGGCCAAGGAGAGGGAACAATTATTCAGATTAACAGAGGGCAGCTGGATGGAGAGCACCAAAGCCACCCTGCAGGCAGGGAACCAGGGAAATAAATACATTCTACCCTCTAATCTCCCACCTGTGCCTCTCACTGGCCAAACCCAAGTGGAAGCAAGAGGATGCTTGAGTCCACTGATGCTCTCCACTCAGGTCATCCTCCCAGTGCACAGAGCAGAGTGGAGAAGTGTGAGGATATATCTGGAGGGGCAAACAGCAGACACACAGCTGTATTATCATTGTCTTCTCGGTCAAGAAGTCACCTAGGGGCTTCCCTGGTGGCGCAGTGTTTGAGAGTCCGCCTGCCGATGCAGGGGACACGGGTTCGTGCCCCGGTCCGGGAAGATCCCACATGCCACGGAGCGGCTGGGCCCGTGAGCCATGGCCGCTGAGCCTGCGCGTCCGGAGCCTGTGCTCCGCAACAGGAGAGGCCAAAACAGTGAGAGGCTCGCGTACCACAAAAAAAAAAAAAAAAAAGAAGTCACCTAGGATGTGAATCCAAATGTCCCCAAATCTTGTGGGTCAATGAAGTCACATGCACATGAATCTGAATCCCACTAGTTCATTTTTCCCAACCACTGATGCAGGCTTCCTGTTCCCCCACCTGACACCCCTCCCCCAACCATTCCAGGGAGCCTCCAGAGTGGAAGAGTCTCACATGTGCTTACAAAAAAGTTGGCTCCACCAGGTATGAAAGGGGGTTCACCCCGTGAGACACACATCTCCAACGCCCTGCTTCCATAGAGCCAGGGTCGCAGGATAAAGTGGACAAAGTGGGCGGAAAGAACGACTTTCTCCTCTTTTGTGTAGCACTCAGGAAGAAGGATCTCCAAACTTGCTTGCACCCCCAACAAATATCTCCGGTTTTCCTCCAAGAGTCTACTCATGCACGCAGCTAAGATGAACTTCTCTTGGGCCAAGGATTCAAGTGCAAAGAACTTATCTGAGAGATCATTCCAGAAATATCCAATAGGATCATTCCAAAAAGGAACATTCCAGAAAGTTCCATGAGGAAGAGTAAGTTGCTACCATGGGCAACTGGGGCTCAATCCTGACGGACACCCGCTGAGAGTCTGTGGAACACACCTCAGAATTGCCCCCACAGAGGGGTGAGGGAGCTGGGGTATTTATCCACCAACTCCCATCTATCCCTCATTTTTTTTTTTTTTTTTTTGGCCACGCTGCACAGCATGCAGGATCTTAGTTCCCCGACCAGGGATTGAACCAGTGCCCCCTGCAGTGGAAGCATGGAGTCTTAACCACTGGACTACGAGGGAAGCCCCCATCCCTCATTTTTGAGGGTTGTTCCTGGCCCACACAAGAGAAGTTCTGGTGTTTGCAGTCAGATGCTATCAAGCATGTACTGCAATGGTAAGACCCAAAGGGACAAGGGGGGCACCCCTATACATCCCCTAACTAGCCTGAAATTCCATAAAAGCAAGGAGTGAGCTCATATAATTCACCATTCTACTCCCAACAGTTTGTCCAGGATTTGGCATGCAGTAAGTGCTCAATAAGCATATAGAGGATAAATGAATGAACATAAAATGAACTTGAGACGATAAAAGAGACTGTCCCAGGAGTTTGGGATTAAATATACACACTCACTACTATATATAAATAGAGGGAATTCTCTGGTGGTCGGTGGTTAGGACGCGCCACTCTCACTGCCGAGGGTGTGGGTTCAATCCCCGGTCGGGAAACTAAGATCCCGCAAGCCGCATGGCACGGCCAAAAAAAATTAAAAATAAAAATAAAATAATTAAATAAAATAGATAATGAACAAGGACCTGCTGTATAGCACAGGGACTTATTATACTCAATATCTTGTAATAACCTATAATGAAAGAGAATGTAAAAAAAAGAATATATATGTATACATATGTATATAAAATAACTGAATCACTTTATTGAAACTAACACAACATTGTAAGTCAATTATATTTCAATAAATTTTTTTTAAGAGATTGTTCCATCTCCAAAGACTTAGCCAAAAGAGAGGAGGTAGAGTGAATATTTATTAGTTGTTTCCACAGAATTCCTGCTTCTGTAAACCTGACATTTACCCCACGCCCCAGTTCCAGAGCAGAAACTCATTGCTTTAAGAAATCAGCACATTCTATAACCCATTGCCATAGTGATTGGTTAGAGCAGTAGTGCTCAAAAGCAATTTTTCATTGCTTGGCAACTGGCAATATCTGGAAATATTTTTGGTTGTCACACTGGAGGAGGGGGTGCTGGATGCTGTTAAACATCCTACAATGCACAGGACAGCCTTCCAGAGCAAAGAATGATCTGGCCCCCAATGTCAACAGTACCAACGTTGAGGAACACTAGGTTAGAGGATAAATATGCGACCCATTTGAAGTCAATACAAAATCAACCCCAAGACTAGAAGCTTCTCAGTTCTCTGGAATGTGCAAGATGGTCTATGATCCTTGCACCTATTTTGCTAATACAGAAGGAGGGCTGAAGCTGTGGGAGTGGGAAGAGAAGTTGGGTTGAGTACCACATGCAGCCTGAGAATGAATCTGATGCCCAGAGAAAAATCTGTAGAGATGAGGAACTCAGCCCTTGTTGACCTCATTTGAGCCACTAGCTCAAATATCCCCTGAAGCTGGTCTTTTTTAGTTATATGAATTTATAAATTGGTTTTTGTTTGTTTAAGCCAGCTGGGTAGATTTTTTGTGTCACTTGCAACCAAGAGCAGTCCAACTGATGGGGTGAACATTAAATTCCTCCTTTCCTGGAGGACCTCAGTGTAAACACAACCTTGTCTTGGGGCACAATTATTTGCAAGACATAGAAACTCATTCAAGCTGGTACACATAAAGGAGTATTTATTATACAGTGCAGCATTGTCTCCAAACCCCAAGGGAGCATGAAGTAGAGGCGAGATCCATGCAGAACCAGCATTAGGCACTCAGAAGACGGTTAATAAATACATATCGATGTCAGTGGAATAAATGCTCAATTAACTGGAATTGATACTCCATTTGGAAATGAGGTACTCCCTCCAACACTCTGGAGCCATTTGAACGCTCATCTCTGATTCTCCCTGCATAGCTCCAGTCTTCTGCTGTTTTATCATCAGTACCCACCACCCCAAACTGGCCATCAATATTTCTCCATCTGCCTTGGCCGCAGAAGCTCCACCAACTGATAGCTTTCTTAGCATCCCCATTTTAAAAACAGTCTCAAGCAAGGGAGTCCGGTTCAATTTGAGTCAGGTGGCCACCCCTAGTCCAATCAGTGGAATCATCGATCGAAAGAGGAAGCAGGGCTTCCCTGGTGGCGCAGTGGTTGAGAGTCCGCCTGCCGATGCAGGGGACGCGGGTTCATGCCGCGGTCCGGGAAGATCCCACATGCTGCGGAGCGGCCGGAGCCTGTGCTCCGCAACGGGAGAGGCCACAACAGTGAGAGGCCCGCGTACCGCAAAAAAAAAAAAAAAAAAAAAAGAGGAAGCAAAAGTGGCCGGCAAGCAAGCCAAACGGCTTGACCCCAAGATGAGAAACCAGGTTTTTACCAACCACGGTTCTTGGCCTCCTTAGTCAATAGAAATTGATCAGAGGCCAGACAAGAAATTCAGGCAAGGCTTTATTGGGACCCCTGCTGCAGCAGGGGGGAGCGAGAACGAACAGATTCCCGTGCTTGCTTGCTCCCCAAGGGTGGAGGTATGGGGTGAGGGCGGGTCCAAGGGTGGAGCCAGAAGGGTGGCTTTGGTGGTCTGCCCACCCCTTTGGTGGTGGTGTGCGCAGGGGGCATGCGCAGGACCCTGCTTTTGCTCCCAGCTCTTCAGAAGTGGCAGTTGGGGTTTTTTTTGGTCTTTTGATATCTTGTTGGCCATAATTTGCCCCAACTGCACATGCCCACAGTTATTTTTAGTCCCTTATAGTTCCTTTGTCTTTTGTTGCTCCAGCAGATGTTCGTCCAGGTGCAAGCACTGCAACAAAGGGTCCCAGGTCCCAGCCTGTCTCAAAAGTTAGCGCTGAAGAGACAGAAACCCCATACTACCACCCCCCGCCCCCGAAACTTACCTAGACACAGACAATGACATTGAGTGCTAACTATTCCTTTATTAGGTGGTGAGGGGAAAGGGGGCTGTACAATGCACGGCCTGGGAATTTAGCTACACAAGGACTGTGACCAGAAGCTATATTACAAAAATAGCCTACAAATACTTCTATTCTGCCCTGGGGCTGGGCCAGGGGAGTACCAGGAGGAGGTACCACGCAGGCAGCTCCTTTCCTCCCTGCAGGCCCATATTTACAGGGAGACAAAGTAAAATGCACGTCTCCCCTGGTCCTCATATTCCCACCGGCCACCCCACCCCCCGGTTCCCAAAGGGAGGTGGCCCACACTCTGTGAGGGGGGGCTTGGGGACAGGCTCTCCAGGCCAGAAGGGCACTTCCCCCAGCAAAGCTATAGAATAAGTTGCATCTGGAATGCAGTGAAGTGAGGGAGGTGGGGTGGGGAGAAGGCTCCCAAGTCTCACCCGACCCCTAGCCCCAGAGGGTTCGCCCAAGGGTGCCTACTTGGTACACACCAGGGTCGTGTACTTGGTACACAGGATCCCGGTCATGCCTGTGTACTTGGTACACAGAATCCAGCTTGGCCGAATGGGCCCACAGACTCAGCCCCACGGGGGCACTGGGGGGTTTGCAGGGGGCAGGGAGCGTCTCCATATATATATTTTGTAAAAAATAATAATAATAATGTTTGTTTAAATGATTTTGTTTCTATACAAAATGTAAAAAAAAATAATAATAATAATCCACCTGTGTCAGAACATGAGTGAGAGAGGCCAGAGGAGGCAAGAAAGCAGGAGAGAATTGGAGGGGCGGTGGCCCCAGGAAGAGGGGAGAGGCAGGAGCATGTCCCAGACTCACCACAAGACCCAAAGGGTGGGGGTCAGCCTGCACCCCTTATAAATAAAGGAAGACTGAAGCCCTAGGCTTGTGACCTGTCTTGGTCACACTGCAAGGAGGGTGGGGTGCAGGAGAAGAGATTAGAGAGAATGAAATGGACTAAAAGGGGAGACAGAGAGGAAGCAGGATGGGGTGTCTCTACAGCCTCCCCAAATCTAGGAACTGTGCAGCCCTCAGGCCAACACTTGCCTCTTGGGGGTGACTTCAGGCTGGGACCCTAGCTGGGTCTGGGACTGAGCAAGAGGGCCAGGGACCGACAGGGGGAGCGGCTGGGCAGACAGTGTCCCAGCGGCCGTGGCCCCGGTGGCAGTGGCCGGGCTGGGCGTGGAGTCGGACCAGTCCGAGAGTGAGGGAGGTGAGGGGCTGGCCCAGTGCTCGGGGGACTCTGGGGATGGGGTCAGGTAAGGGTGCTCGCTGGGGACCCGCAGGAAGCGGGCCTTTGGGGGGCTGCTGTGGGCCCCGGCCGCGGGGAACTCATCGCCATGTCCTGGGGCTGCCAGGTACGGTGGGGGCCGCTCCTGGGGGGACACGGGGTTCCCGGGGTTCAGCAGCTGGGGTCCCGGGGCCAGCGGCAGCAGGAAAGAGGGACCTGGGGGGGCAGGTGGGGGCAGCCGGGCCCAGTCGAGGGGGACGGCCACGGGGTTCAGCAGGCCCAGGCTGAGCACACAGCCCCCGGGGGGCTGGCGCCCGAGACCTGCCCGGCCTGCGCCACCGAGCTGTGCCAGAGACACGGCTGTGGCCGCGGCAGCCGCGTAGGGGCCCTCGAGGGGGAAGCCGCCGGGGGACGCGGGGGGGCCACCAAAGGGCCGTGGGGAGTCCAGCGAGTCCACCGGCGAGAGCGTGACCGAGCTCTCGGCCAAGGGCCCCGGGCAGGCCAGGGTCAGCTTCTTGCCCCGCCCCCGGGTGCCCTGAGGCCCCAGCCCCGCCTTCCCAGGAGGCCTCCGGCTCTTCTTGCCCCCGGACTGCGCCACCTTGAGGCCTGGGAGGAAGGCCCCGGGCGGGCAGAGCAAGGGCCCCAGGCCGTGGGGGCCAGGGGGGCTACGGGGCCCACTGGGCTGGTCTAGCAAGCGCACGATGTCCTGGTGCAGCCGCTCCTGGGCCACATCCCGGGGCAGCCTGTCCAGGTGGTCGGTGATCTCCCGGTTGGCAAAGTGGTCCAGCAGCAGCTTGGCAGCCTCAAAGCTGCCCTCCCTGGCGGCCAGGAACAGCGGAGTCTCCTCCTGTGGCGGCCCAGAACCCACAAGATGTCAGGGTCACAAGAGTCAGGATTAACTGCTGGCTAACATCACAGAGGCCTCCTCTCTCTGGGGGAACCTGAGATCTAAGAGTTCATACTCTCCAGCCAGACAGACCTCGGTTGGAATCTCAGCTCTGCTCGGGAAAATTGGGCAAGTTCTTTCCTTTAAGCCACATTCATCCAGCACCCACTAAGCTTCAGGCCGCAAAAGCCAGGACCAGGGTGAGGAGAGTGAAGCACTCGCCTTAGGCATAAAATTTAAGGGGCATCAAAATAAATGATGTTTTAATGAAAATTTTTTAAATTAAGATTAATGCAGAAAGAATCCATAATGAATATCATTTTGGAAATTTTAAATAAGGATGGAATCCAACCCCGCACCCCTTTGAGCCTCACTCTTTCATCTGTAAAATGAGACTAATACCACCTTGCAAGGGTTTTTAAACAACAATCATAATATCTACCTTTCATTGAGGATGTGCTAAGGCACTTTCTAAAAGCTTTAGCTCACTGAATCCTCGAAAGAGGCAATGAGGTGGCTACCGTTGCTTCCCCATTTCGAGGATGAGAACAGAGGTTCAAAACAGTTAAGCAACTTGCCCAAGGTCACCCAGCAACTGCTATACACTTCCTCCTCTGATCCACTATTGAAACCCCTTGGGCCCAAATCCCACACCTGAAAGCTGGCTGCAGGCAGGGTGAATGCCCCCACTAGCCTAGCCCAACCTGCTCTCTGCCACCTGTGGAAGCTGTGCCGGGGCTGACTCCCAGGTGGGCCAAGGGCTGGGGCTCACCTTGCTGTCTTGCATGTCTTTGTTAGCTCCATTTTTGAGCAGGGCCAAGGTGGCCTCGACGTTGTTGACAGCTGCAGCCCAGTGTAAGGCTGATTTTCCTGCGGGGGGAAGTGAGGGAAGGTCAGGGTCAGGACCAGGCTCATTTGCTGGCCCCCCCAACAGCAGGGGGACAGAAAATGTCTAGAACATGGCCTGGGATGGGGGGAGGGTAGGCCTGCCACGAGTATCTGAGTAACTGTGTTTGGGTCCATGTGCGTGCACACCTGTAGATGTAACTCTCCGTATACGGGGGGTACTACGTGGACCTCACTCAGTGGTACCTAGAGCTGTGCTGTCCAGTGCAATAGCCACCAGTCACATGCGGTTCTTTCGTTTATGTAAATTAAAATTACAAAAAAAAAAAAAAGGAGTTCCCTGGTGGTCTAGTGGTTAGGATTCCGGGATTTCACTGCTGTGGCCTGGGTTCAGTCCCTGGTCGGGAAACAGATCCCACATGCCGCAAAGGGCAGCCAAAAGGAAAAAAACAGTAAAATAAGTTAAATTAAATTAAATTGGTACCAAGACCATTTAACGGGGAAAGGATAGCTTTCTCAACAAACGGTGCTGGTACAACTGTTATCTCCACGTGCAAAACAATAAAGTTGGACCCCTACTGCACACCATATACAAAAAAATAATTCAAAATGAGTCAAAGACCTAAATGTAAAAGCTCAAACTATAAAACATTTAGAAAAAAACACAGGAGTAAATCTTCATGACCTTGAATTAGGTGAAGGATTCTTAGATATGACACCCAAAACACAAGCAACAATAACAAAAACGACAAAAATAGATAAATTGGACATCATCAAGATGAAAACTTTTGTGCTTGTAAGGACACCATCTAGAAAGTAAACAGAAAACCTACAAATATATTAAACCTACCATATGTTTGATAAGAGACATACCTAGACTATATGAAGAACTTCTACAATTCAATAATAAAAAGACGAGTAACCCAATTTAAAAATGGGCAAAGAACCTGAATAGACATTTCTCCAAAGAAGATACACAAATGGACAATAAGCATGTGAAGAGATGCTCAACATCATTAGCCATCAGGGAAATGCAAATCAAACCACAATGAGATACTAAATCACATCCACTAGGAAGACTAGAACAAAAAGACGGATAATAGCAAGTGTTGGTGAGGATGTGGAAATACTGGAACCTTCATACACTGTTGGTAGGAATGTAAAACAGGGCAGCCACTGTGGAAAACAGTCTGGCAGTTCCTTAAAAGGTTAAACAGAGTTACCATGTGACCCAGCAATTCTGCTCCTACAGATATACCCAAGAGAGATGAAAACATATGTCCACACAAAAAATGATACAGGACTGTCCATAGCAGCATTATTCATAACAGCCAAAAATCAGAAACAACCCAAATGTCCATCAGTGGATGAATGGATAAACAAAATGTGGTATATCCATATAACAGAATATTATTTATTCATTAAAAAACAAAAAGGAAATAATATGGATACACGCTACAACATTTGTAAACCTCAAAAACATCGTGCTAAGTGAAAGAAGCCAGTCAAAAAAGACCACATATTGTATGATTCCATTTATATGAAATAACCAATTCATATAGAGAGAAAGTACATTAGCGGTTGCCTAAGGGCCGGGAAGATGAGGGGGACTGAAGGGGTGATGGCTAAGAGGTGAGGGCTTCTTTTTCAGGTGATGAAAACATTTTAAATTTTATTATGATGATATTTGTACAACTATGTGGTTATACTAAAAATTATTGGATTTTGTACTTGAAATGGATGAATTGCATGGCATCTGAATTATGTGTCAGTACAGCTGGGGTTTTTTTAAGTAGGCAAAACAAAGGTTAAAACATTTAGTTCTTTGCTCACTCCAGCCACATTTCAAGTGCTTGACAGCACATGCCAGTGGCTACCATATTGAACAGAACAGACAAAGAATATTTCCATCATCACAGAAAGTTCTATTGGACAGTGCTCTTCTAAAGCCGTATTTCCCAACCAGGGGTGATTTTCCTCTAAGGGGCATTTGGCAATGTCTGGAGATATTTTTGGTTGTCACAACTGAGAGGTGGGGTGCTATTGGCATCAGTGGGTGGAAGCCAGGGATGCTACTGAACATCCTACACTGGATAAAGAAGATGTGGTCCATATATACAGTGGAATATTACTCAGCCACAAAAAAAGAACGAAATAATGCCATCTGTAGCAACATGGATGGACCTAGAGATTGTCATACCGAGTGAAGTAAGTCAGGCAGAGAAAGACAAATATCATATGATGTCGCTTATAGGTGGGATCTTAAAAAATGGTACAAATGAACTTATATACAAAACAGAAATAGAGCCACAGATGTAGAAAACAAACTTATGGTTACCAGGGGGACAAGGGGGGAGGGTTAAGTTAGGAGATTGGGATTGACACATACATACTATCGTACATAAAATAGATAACTAATAAGGACCTCCTGTAGAGCACAGGGAACTCTACTCAATGCTCTGTAATGGCCTAGATGGGAAAGAATCTAAAACAGAGTGGATATACGTATATGTATAACTGATTCAGTTTGCTGTACACCTGAAACTAACACAACATTGTAAATCGACTATCCTCCAATAAAAATTTCAAAATAAAAAAAAATTTTTTTTTTTTTTTTTTTGCATTACGCGGGCCTCTCACTGTTGTGGCCTCTCCCGCTGTGGAGCACAGGCTCCGGACGCGCAGGCTCAGCGGCCATGGCTCACGGGCCCAGCCGCTCCGCGGCATGTGGGATCCTCCCAGACTGGGGCACGAACCCGTGTCCCCTGCATTGGCAGGCGGACTCTCAACCACTACGCCATCAGGGAAGCCCAAAAAAAATTTTTTTAATAAATAAATTTTAGAAAACATCCTTCACTACACAGGACGGCCCCCACCACAAAGAATGATCCAACCCCACATGGCAATGTTGCTGAGATTGAGAACACCTGCTCCAAAGGATGTTTCTAAGAGTCCAAGGGCAGGTCACTGTTGTGCAAGCAAGCCACCTCCAGGGGCGGAGCGGCCCTCACCTATAGATCTGGTTGATTTGCAAATTTATTACACCAGTTGTCCAGCAGATGGCACCAGAGTAAGTTCTTCTAACAAAGCAGAT
Source organism: Lagenorhynchus albirostris (assembly GCF_949774975.1). Lineage (NCBI taxonomy): Eukaryota > Metazoa > Chordata > Mammalia > Artiodactyla > Delphinidae > Lagenorhynchus > Lagenorhynchus albirostris. Next base: position 157,482,354 of record NC_083097.1, read on the forward strand.
GGAAGGGAAGGGTCTTGGGAAGGGAACCACTTCTGAACCACTGCCACACAGTATGGGCTAATGGGCGCCATTTTTTTTTTTTAATGCATGAGTGTAGGTCCATTGACTGGGTGTCAGTGTGGGTGTGAGTTCACACCAACAGTCAGGGCCCAGATGACACCCTCTCAGCCCCCACCCACCACTACCCCCCACAGCCTACCGAGTTCATCCACAGCATTGACATCAGCATGGCTGGCGATGAGCTCTTCCACCATGCCCTCCACTGCCAGGCGGGCCGCCAGGATCAGTGCTGTGGAGCCGTCTGCCATGCGGGCATCCAGGTCTGTGGAGCGGTTCCGGATGAGAATCTAAGGGAGATGGGGCACAGCAGGAGGAGTCATGGCAAGAACAGAGGGACGAGAAGCACCTCTAAGCCCTCTGAGGACCCCAACCAATACACCCCATGGAACTGATGAGGTTCAGGGAATAGCTTCTTGCCAGAAACTGTACTCCCATATATCCCCATCTTACAAATGAGAAAGATGAGCTCTGAAAGGCAGAACCAGGGCTTGAACCCAAGTCGGTCTGATGCCTGTCCCAGCTCTGAAGTCCAAAGAGGCGAGCCCATCTCACCTGGAAAACGCCCTGGGCATCAGCAGTGACGGCTGTGTGCAGGGGGGTGCGGCCTGAGTGGTCCTGGGCATTGGTGTCTGCCCCTGCATCCAGCAGCCGCTTGGCCGCGTCAGCCCGGGCATAGCGGGCAGCCAGGTGCAGGGCCGTCTCACCCGTGCGGTCGGTCCGAGCCCCAAGCTGTGCCCCCTGGCAGATAAGGTCTGAGATGATGCTGGCTGATGTGTCTTCTGCCTCGTCCTCATCAGCTGGGATTGCTTCCAGGGCCCCCCCGCAGAAGGAGGCCAGCATTAGCGGGGTGAAGCCATCTGCAGGGACCAGGAGTGTGTCACAAGGGAGGTGGGCACAGGGCCTTTCTGGGGAATACGATTGAGGGCACTGCATTAGGAGGAAGTGGGACATGTGGAAACACAAGAGGGAATGGCAAATCCTCCCATCACACACACACACCTGTGTCAGGTGCCCCAGAAGCCAACCCAGGATGAGGATTCATGGGCATGTGATTTGTCCCAGAAGGGCTCCTAGGTAGTAGGGGACACAGAACGAAGGAGGGAGGCAGTCAAACAAGTGTGCAACCTTGGGCAAATGCCTGGAGAGTTATTTCAGCCTGATCCCAAAGGGGGACTGTGGAAGCTGAGCTGTACCCCAGAGTTGTAATCCAGCTTGAGTCAAAGGAGCTGAGCCTTTCATACTCCTGCATCCACTGGTCAGGAGCTGCCCCCAGGGACATAAAATACCAAGCACCTCAGGCCCCGGTAGCCCGAAGGGCTTCAAAAGAGAGCCATAGGTCCTGGTCATTGGGAGCAAAAGCAAAACAGAGCTGGGGAAGGCATATCCCAAAATGCGGCAAAGACAAATCCAAGAGGATCTAGATAACACGGTCTGCTACACGCTTCATGAGCATTTGCTCGTTTCCCTTAGGAGGCTACTTGCATCCCATTCTCCGTCCTCAAGCCCTAGATAAAGCCAAATCCTTCCTTCAAGGACAGGAATAGAGCTCAGGCCTGTCAATCTGCATATTCCAGGCCCCAGGCCACACTGATTGGTTCAGGAATTGGTATGTCCATCCAATCAGAACTCATCCTGGGACTTTTGCTGGTACATATGGGAAAAAGATTTTGTAAGGCCTGTCCCACCTGTAGCTATCAGTGCCTGCAGGAAAAAGCCTACTTGGGCTGTGGAGCCAAGAGGTGTTGAGTCCTGGATCCAAATGTGCCTGAAGCTTCCATTTACAAGAGCCGGTAAATCCCTTGTTTTACTTAAGTTAGCTTGAGTTGGGCTATTAAAAGTTACAACCGAAAGTCCTGATTAACACACGCCCCCACAGACGGACACCCAGACACACCCAGCTTTCCCCAGAAACAGACCCAGATGCAACCTCTCACGAGTAGGATGGATAAAGGGCATCCTGGAGGGAGGGATGCCTGACCTGGACCACGCACGTTGACATCCATGCCATCAGCATCTGCATCGCCCTGTGGTGGCGTCAATGCCATGGCTGGTGCCACGCGGATGTCGGCGGCAACCAGGTGGTGTTGGGTCCACTGGCGGCAATCCACGGCATCCTCAGCTCCCACACCAGGCTCCTCTACCTGGAGGCACAAGGACCCAGGTTCTCACAAGGGGTTGGGAGACACAGTCAGAGGGACAGTCTGGGCATTCCCACAGGCTTCTCTCACGGAGATGCACATACGGCCCCAAGAAACCATTAACATCCCGCTTCTTTTACAGATAAGGAAATGGAAAATTGATGTACTGGAGCTCAGAGAACTCATAAGAGGAAGAACTGGGATTTTAATCCGGGTTAGAAGGGGAGAGGGTCTGGGAACCCACGGAAGTGATCAAGGAAGAGACACAGAGGGGACTTCCCTGGAGGTCCGGTGGTTAAGACTCCGCACTTCCAATGCAGGGGACGCGGGTTTGATCCCTGGTCAGGGTACTAAGATCCCACATGCCGTGCAGTGCGGCCGAAAAATTAAAAATAAAATAAATAAATTTTTTTTTTAATTTTAAAAAACGGAAGAGACACAGAGCATAACACCTGTCAGCACACACCTGTCTATACACTAGATAGGAACATACCAAAAATGAAATTAAGAGAACAATTCTATTGACAACAGTATCAAAAAGAACAAAAAACTTTAAAATTAAATTCAACAGAAGAAATGCAAAACTTGTACTCTGGAAATTCCAAATCACTGGTTAAAGAAATGTGGGACTGGGGGATCCTGCAATAATAATAATTCCCAGTATTGGGATTTCCCTGGTGATCCAGTGGTGAAGAATCCGCCTTACAATGCAGGGGACACGGGTTCGATCCCTGGTTGGGGAACTAAGATCCCACACGTCTTGGAGAAACTAAGCCCGCACGCCACAACTACTGAGCTCTCACGCCTCAACTAGAGCCCACCTGCCACAAACTACAGAGCCCACACGCCGCAACTACAGAGCCCACGTGCCCTGGAGCCTGAGCACTACAACTAGAGAAGGGAAAAATCCACATGCCACAACTAGAGAGAAACCCACGCACCAAAAAAAACAGCCTGCGCACCGCAGTGAAAAATCCCGCGTGCCTCAACGAAGATCCCGACTGCCACAACTAAGACCTGACGCAGCCAAAACAATATATAAATAAATAAATAATAAAGAAATCTTTAAGCAAAATAATAATTCCCAGTATTAATCTGGGAAAGGAGTGAAAGGTGAGAAGCAGGGAGTTGCCCTGGATACCACGTAGGCTCCCACGTGGTACCACAGATATGAACGTGAGGTATCAGGACCCAATAATCACACACAAATGTATTGATTTACCCTCAGGAGTCTAGCACCTGGGCCCCTCAGAGGAGCTCAATACATTTCAGACTCATGGTCCAGACGGGAAGAATGAAGTTATGAAAACAGGACAGAATACCCCTAACTAGCCTGCCTGGGCATTTAACAGCCTGCACCAAACACAGAGCCTGATCAAGCCAGACCTGAGCTTAAGGACCCAGGTGGGGAGTTGAATTTCATGAAAGGGGAGAGCCAGGTGATGGACAGCTAACCAGAAAGGGCCAAGGAGGATGGGACAGCCTTCAATGTGGATTCAATGTCTGACACTGTCACTTAGTAGGCTCGTGACCCTAGGCAAATCACATGAGAGCTCTGAGCTTCTCATTGGTAAAATAAGGATGATGTAATCATTCCGCAATGCTAAAATGCCATCATAAACATTCTGTACCATATACTTAACATCCACTTTTGGATGAGAAAGAAAAAAAAAGCCTGGGGCAAGCAGATTTCTTTAGCTGTCAATTGTAATAGGTGTCTTCATTTCAACAAATATTAAAACATAGGCAGGGGAGGGAATTCCCTGGTGGTCCAGTGGTTGGGACTCCACGCTTTTACTGCCGAGGGCTGGGGTTCAATCCCTGGTTGGGGAACTAAGATCCTGTAAGCCGCACAGTGCGGCCAAAAAAAAAGAAAAAGAAAACATAGGCAGGGGAGAGGCAGCTAAGAATGGAGGTGTGTATCAGTAGCTACTTTATAGCATCCTCATAAAGATGAAATAAGATGCTCTGTGTACATTCAAGGCATTCACCAAGGGTCAAAGTAATGCTAGCAGGAGGCTGTTATGAACTGTGCTCCCCAAAAATCATATGCTGAAGGCCTAATCCCCCAACATGACTATATTTGGAGACAGGGCCTTTAAGGAAGTAATTAGGGTTAAATAAGATCATGAGTGTGGAGCCCTAATTCAATAGGACCAATGTCCTAACAAGAAGAGGAAGAGCCGCCAGAGTTCTCTCTCTATGCACACACAGAGGAAAGGTCACATGAGGACACAGTGAGAAAGCACATTCTACCTGCCAGGAAGAGAGCCCTCACCAAGAACCAACCCTGCCAGCACCTTGATCGTAGACTTCCACCCTCCAGAGCTGTGAGAAGATAAGCGTCTGCTGTTTGAGCCACCAGGCTGTGGTATTTCATTATGGCAGCCCTAGCTGACTAAGACAGGGCCCGTAGCTGTGGCCCCAGGACAGGAAAAGCCCAGCTGGGAGTGCTCTCAGGTTGGGCACGCTGGACTAAGTTGGATGCAGCAGAGAGAAAGCAGAGTCACTGTCTGGGCCAGGGGATGCCCTCTGGAAAGATGCCAGGGCCAGGATGGGGTGAGTGCTGTGACTCTTCTCCAGCGCCAGGGACAGCAGAGATTTTCCTGGCTCTCCCACTGGCCATCAAGCCCCAACCCAGGATCCTGAGGGCAGGGGTCAGAGGAGGGGACACAACCTTCAGTCGCTTGGCCTCCGGGCACTCTGTGTCCATCCAGTTTGTGGCCACCTCCCCCATCAGACTCTCACCCTTGGCCATGTTCCTGTGGGGGGGAGGAGGGAGGGGACAATGGGTCAGTAGGGGCAGGGTGCAGGGTCAAGAGACATGGTCCACTGAGGGGATGCAGGATGTGGTCAAGGTTGCAGGGGGTACCATCAGGGGTTGTGATGGGTGACGGCCAGGGTCTTAAGGTGGAACTGGGGAAGCACAGGAGTGGGGTCAGAGGTCAGAGCAGTCAGCTGTGGGACAGGTGAGGGTCCCAGGCACATAGCAGGGGTTATAGAAGATGACATCAGGGGTCATGGAGGATAGAGTTATCCTCATAACAGGCGAGAGATGTAGCCAGAATCGAGGAGGTTGTGGAGAGAGGCCGGGGGTCACGGGGTGACAGGAGAGGGGTAAATTCAGGGATTAGGTCGGGGTGGGGTTGGAGTCTTGAGGGACAGGCCAGGGAGTCGGAGGTGAAGCCCACGGCCAAGGCCAAGATTGAGGATCATGGGGAATGAGCACTGAGTTGGAGTGGAAAGGGGGTCAGAGGTGAGGTCAAAAGTCAGGGTGTGTTAGAGTCAGAGGTGATATTGGGGGTCATAGAGGATAGGTCACGGAGCCAGCAAGGGATTGGGATGCAGACAGGGATCACGAGATCAGTAGTCATGTGGGAACAAATTTTGACTATCAGGGTGAAATCTGAGAAGCTGTGGTCAGGGAGGGTTCAGGGTAGAGTCAGAGTAGGATCTGAGTGAGGGAACTGGATCATGGGAAATGGGGCCAAGGGTCACGCATCAGGGGTGATTCCCAGGGATCATCGAGTCAGTGGTCAAGGGGATGAACACTGGGTTTCCAGGCTGGAGTCTGAAGTTAGGGTCAGGTAGGGGTCAGAGGTCAAAGTCAGGTCAAGGTGGGCTCAAGGGCTCACAAAGCCCCACAGTCAGGGACAGGGAATGGGCTGAGTCAGGGTCCTCACTTCATGCCCAGAGCGTCTTGGCCCACGGGTTCCCGCCGGCCCTTGTGGCCAGCTGCAGCATCCTTGTGCAGCGCGAAGCCCTCGGGGAACCAGAGGGTGCTGTGCTCACGCTTGCGGCGGGCCACCATGACGCCCAGGACGAGAATGACCAGCAGGAAGACGGCGCTCGCAGCCAGCAGGGGCAGTAGCGGCACGCTCGGCTCTGGCAGCTCCAGTGGCTCCCCTGCGGGCAGGAGGCAGGGGGTCTCAACCGGGGGCTAAGGCCCACCCCACCATGGGAGCCCCGGTTCCACCCTCATCACCCGCCAGGCTGGCCCTCACCCCGTGCCGCCCGCAGTGGGTACGGGAAGTCAAGGCGCTCCACCGCTGACAAGGCTCCCAGATAGTCTGCCGCACTCTGGGCGTCGGGAAAACAGTGGTCATTCTCAGGCGACTGCAGGCACAGACGGTTGTCAATCTCCAGCATCACCACAGAGCTGCGGGGACACAACAGAGGGACAGGCAGACTCAGCAGGCACTCCTACAAGCCCTGCACCATGCCCCACTCCCCTGCACCAGGCTCCAGCATCTCTACTCACCATGTCACCACTGCCCCCTATCTAGCATCCAACTCCACCACAACCCCAAAACCAGTCTTTTTTTAAATACACTTACTATATATTCGGTGATATTAAGGATATTTATTTTTTTAACTGTGATCATGGTATTATCGTGTTTTAAAGAGAGAGCTTATTTTTTACAGAAACATACTGACGTGTCTACGTACGAAATGACATGCTATCTAGAAATTATTTCAACATAACATGGGAACTAGAACAAACTGAAGGGACTATGTATGAAATAATAACGGCCATATGTGTTCATTGTCAATGCTAGGTCCTAGGTACCTCGACGTTCATTACCCTGCTCTGTTTTTGTATATGTTTAAAATTCTTGATCAATTCCCCAAACGAGTCTTGCTGTGGTCACCAGTGTCCTCTGAGCCATGAATCCAACGGTCATTGTTTTCATGTCAACTTCTCCTTTATTAGGCTGGTGTATCCATCTCCTGCCTGCTATGAGCATTGGCTTCTAACAGTTGACAGCTGCCTCTCTGGCCTCAGCAAAGTGGGGATCCCTTCACTTGGGAGGTGACACCCCTTAGGGAAGCCTTCAGCCAGGGATTGGCTCATGTGGGGTGTACAAAAGCTGGCCCTCCTGTCTCAAGGTGGGACCAACTTTGAGGTGCTATTCACCCTCCAGAGCCCTCCAAGGGATCAGGCTGAGGCCGGACCCTGGCTGAGGCTACCTCCTGCCTCAGTTCCTCCCCTGCCCCATCCTACTTCCCTCATTCCCTGTCTACTGAGAGCACCCTTCCAATACATCACATGTATCTGAATCTCCATCTCAGGCTCTGCTTCCAGGAACCCAACCCTCCAAACATTTTCATTCTTTGGGATACCCAGCGCCCTGGACCCTGGCTCTCCTCCTTCTCTTTTCTGAGCTAATTTCCTTCAACCAATCCTCAAGACTCAGTGTCCCCAGATGATCCTTCTGTCCCCACATCTCTCCCCACTTTTTTGTGTCCCTCCCATGGATGCAATGATTGCCAAACCCTTTTTTCTTTCTTCTCTCAATCTTCTGACCCCAACTGCCTCCTGAGCGTCTCTCCGAGACCCCCAGATCCCTCTGTAAGCCCCAAAGTAACCCCTGGTTTTCACCCTGTGTCTTCATCTTGATGATACCACTTCCAGCAACTCAGTCACCCCAGCCAGGGACTGGCGCACCCATCACCTATCCTCTCCGGCTCCCCCATCCCAGCCATACCCAGTCAGAGGCCCTGCCCCTCATCTCTAGCCTCCAGCCCTCCTCCCTGTGGCACATCCCACTCTGCTCAGAAGCCACACCTCCCTTCTGGCCCCTCTGCCAGGACCCCAGCAGGAGAGTTCTATATTTTCCATTTCTAAAACAAACAAAAAACGACACATGCCCTTAAACACTCTGCTATACCCCTGCCTCTCCAGAAGGAAGTAGTGCTAGACCAGGGGCTATTCTGTTCCCCCGGAAGACCCTTGCCCGTGTCTGGAGGCATTTTGGGTTGTCACATCTTAAGGGAGGGGAGGTGCGTTGCTTCCATCTAGTGGATAGAGGTCAGGGATGTTGCTAAACATCCTACAGCGCACAAGACAGGACAGCCCCTCACAGCAAAGCATGATCCGGCCCCAAATGTCAATGGTGCCAAGACTGAGATGCATGTATTGTATGACGCTGTATGTATTGCCAAGAAGGCTCTCCCAGATGTTAAGGGAAATAAATGCACAAGACCTGAGGAATGGTGCCCCTTCCCACGCCCGGCCTAGCGTCTGCGTGGGCACCATGGCTCCCCCGGGGGGAGTCACTCACCCGATCACCTCAGGGGCCAGCTCCCGCCGATTCCGGGATTCGGAGCCAGGGCCAGGCCGGTGGTAAGGGAAGACCATAGCCTGGCCGTTCTCATCCAGACGGAAGCGCAGAGAGGTGCGCAGGATGCCACTGAGCCGCTGCAGGAAGTCGGCACTGGAGCGCAGCAGCTCCTCCGGCGGCAGCAGCACAGTGAGCACCAGGACACCTCGGGCCAGCAGAGCTGGCACCTCACCCGCACAGTCCAGTCCATCCCAACCGCACTCCTCTGTGTTGCAGCCCTGGTCGCAGCGGCCGTCGGCAAAGTGGTCCGCGCAGTACTTCTCATACACCGGGCTGGGGACAGAGAGGGGCGGGGTCAAGGGAGCCTCCAGCTCCGCAGCACGCAACCACCACAGAGCACCCAGACCCTGGAGACAGCGCAAGCGCAGAGGACTGGAATGTATCCACGTGCTTGTGGAATGTATCAGGCTTTCTGCAAACACAGCCATTGCTTTGTAACTATTAGTAAGTCAATAACTACTGAGAGCCACCTGTTAGGTGCTGGGCGCTACTGTAGGCTCTAAGGATATGGCCCCAACATAAATCCCTACCCACGTGGAGCTGGCATTACAGTGGGCGGAGACGGATATTAAAGGAGATGAATGAGCAGAATATACAGCATTTCGATCACACACCAATAAAGGCTAAATGTAGGCTAAATTTAAACACACACACACACACACATCTATATGGAATTAAATGCTAAGGAAAAAAATAAGGCTGGGGGTGGGTGGCCAGGGAGGAGCTCACTGAGAAGGTCATTGCTTGAGCAAAAACTTGAAGGAGGTGAGGAAGGAGCCATGTGGCTTCCTGAAGGAGAGCATTCCAGGCAGAGGGAACAGCCAGTGCAAAGGCCCTGAGGTGGGGCCAAGCCTGGGGAATCTGAAGAATGGAAGAAAGGCCAGGGTGGCTGGAGCAGAATGAGCAAGGGGGAGAGTGAGGGTGGGAATGAGGACAGGAAGATAAAAGTAAGGAAAGGGTTCCAGGCAGAGGAACACACAGAGGGTCACACAGAGCACAGCACAGGGATGGACAGATGGAATGCATAGGACAAATAGACAGGGCTCATGAACGGACATAGAGAATGGCAGAAGAGGGGCAGGAATAGACATGCAGGAGCATGGACAGATGGATGGGCATATAGAGGGGCAAAAAGGGTGTGTGAAGGGACAGAAGGACAGAGAGAAGAGGCACATGGATGAACAGGTGGCGCACAAAGATGGACAGATGGGGCATACAGATGGACAGACTGGCATAGAGACAGACAGATGGACAGATGAGGTCCAAGGATGGACAAGCAGGTGTGCAGACAAACAGTTGGGTGTATAGAGGGACAAAAGGAATTCATGGATGGACAGAAAGACAAACAAACAGGCCATAGGGAGGGACAGATGGAGTGCAGAAGCAGACAGAAAAACAGACAAAAGGAGCACATGGATGAACAGACAGGTGGGCACACTGACAGGCAGGGAACAAGGATGGACAGACAGGGCACAGGAATGGGAAGACAGACAGACAAGTGACACATGGATGGGCAGACGGTACACCAAGAAACAGACGGGTCAAGTGAAGGGACAACCCAACAGACAGATTAAGGATTGACTGACAGACCAAGGCAAACGGATGGGCCGATAGAGAGGCAGGGCCCATGGATGGTCAGATGTGACACATGGACAGACAAGACACAGAGTGAGGACCGGCTCACTTGCAGGTGCGCTCCCGGCCGCCTGCGCGGCAGTCGAAGTTGTCATAGAGGCAGGCGGGCGAGCTGCAGGCGGGGTCGCAGCGGCTGTTGTTGAAGAGGAGCCAGCACTGCAACGCCGCACATTGCCGCCAGGGATCGCTCACGCTCAGCGAGCAGTCGCCGCCATCCCAGCCGCAGCCTGGGCTGTTGCACTCCCGGTCACAGCGCTTGTCGCCGCTTTTGGCCTCGCAGGCGGCTCTCGGGCAAGACGGCTCCTCGGGGGCCTCGGGCACCGCTGCAGGTATCTCACAGCGCGGCCCAGCCCAGCCTGACGCGCACGCGCAGCGGAAGAAGGGCGCCAGCGTCTCCGGGCGGCAGGAGCCCCCGTGGAGGCAGGGGGAGGTCATGCAGCTGGCATTGGCGGCTCCCAGTGTCGACCCCCGGGAACCCCGGCAGGCGGGACCCGACAGCCCCGGGGGACAGGCGCAGCGCGGTCCACGGACCGTCTGCTGGCACGGGACGCCCACGGGGCACTGCAACTCCCAGCAGGAACGTGCCACCCGCTCGCAGCGCGGGCCGGAGAACGGCTGTGGGTTGGGTGGGGGGAAAGGAGAGAAAAAAAAAGTGCGGGGGCAGGGGATGGAGGGAGAGAAGGAGAGGAGACAGGGAGGAAGGAGGGAAAGAGAAATGGAAGGGTGGAGAAGAGGATTGAGGGTTGAAGGGGGAGAGAGAGGGGAATATGGGGGATCAGGACTTGGGAAAGGTTGGACCTCCAGTCTCCCCAGGTCTGGCTCAACCTCTCCCTCTTGCACTGGAGCCCCACCTTGCAGGTAAGCCCAGCCTTCCCCAAGAGGCCACAACTCCAAATTCCAGAGGGACACACACACACAAACACACAACCTCCAGGTAATTTCAACATTTCCCAGAAACCCCTTCCATCTTACACCTCTTCCCTGCTAAAGCCACACCCTACCAGGAGGGCATGATCCCACTCCTCTCCCAGAGACGTTGACGTGAGTGTCCACCCCACCTACCGGGACACAGTGGCAAGAGAAAGTCAGAGCTCCCCCAGCGCCGGGGTTGGGGTGGCACTGGCCTCCATGCTGGCATGGCTGCGACTCACAGGGAGACAAGACGGTCTGACAGTGGGGACCTGGGCAAGCAGAAGCACGTGCATCAGCCACAATGGGGAACACAGGCAGGATCGCAGGCCAGCCCCCTCTCCCATGCTTACCTGTGAAGCCGGCATGACAAAGGCAGTGGAAGCCCCCACCTGGGTCCTGCAAGCAGTCCCGGGTATGTGCCGCATGGCAGGCACCTGGACGACACTCATTGATGTCCGCCTCACAGCGCAGGCCGGTGTATCCCGGGGGGCAGGTGCAGCGGAAGCCACCCACCAGGTCCACACAGGTACCATTGTGCAGGCACCGGGGGCCCGGGTCCAGGGGTGGGCCTGGGCCACAGTCATCCTCATTAATCTCGCAGAGCACGCCTAGGGGAAGGGGGGATGGGGAGCAGTCAGGAGCGGTCAGAAACCCAGCCTCCCGTCCTGTCCCCCAACCCTGACACTGGCCTACCCAGCGTTCCTGGAGGACACGAGCAGAGATAGCGGGCCACAAGGTCAATGCAGACGCCCCCATGCTGGCAGGGCTGGGAGGCACACTCGTCCATGTCATCCTCACAGTTGTCACTAGTGTAGCCAGCTGGACACTGCGGTGGGGGTGAGGCAGGGACCCACTCAGCCCAGAGAGACACAGATACTCGCCATGAAGATACAGAGACTCCCAGTACAAAAGGACATGCCCAGTGTGCAGAAACACACACACACCCAGTACATGGAAACACACCCAGACATGGAAGGACATGCAGGCACAAGGGCTACAGATACACTCAGTGCAAAGGGACACACACAATACAAATGCACAAGACAGACCCACAGGAGAAACACCCAGATACCCAGATACACACAAGACACACACAACCAGAGATGCACATTCAGACACTGGTACATGCATTCATACCCAAAGAGACACCATGCACAGAGACACACATAGAGATGTCCAAGAAACAACCAAAGACAGAAGTACACCCAGACAGAGATACCCTAAGATCTACCCAGAATGACACCCACAAAGATATACCCAGAGTCACAAAAGCAAAAACGCAGACATGCCTAGAGAGAGACACCACACCAGGCTATAGACACACAGAAATGTGTAGCCAGACCCACCCAGGAGTGACTAGCTCCCCTGTCCCCTCCACTGGGCACTCCTTACCTCGCACACATAACCTCGCATGTAGCCTCGGCAGGTGCCCCCATGCTGGCAGGGCTGAGCCAAGCAGGGGTCCACCTCCTGCTCACAGTGACTGCCTGTGTGGCCCTCTGGGCACACGCAGTAGTGGGAGCTGTCCTTGTCCACGCACTGCCCACCAGCCTGACACAGCTGCTCCAGAGGCACCCCTGGACAGAGGAGAGCAGCGTCAGGCAGGCTCCCTCCTCCCGGCCCACATCACACACAGCACCACCCAACACCCCCAACTAGCTTCAGTCACCAAGGTCTCACCCACACTCTGTCAGGTTGTCACACATCCCCTGAAACTGACATGCACACACCTTCGAAGCTCACGCCAGCTCGGTCACACACAGCGTTGCAGACATCCTGGTTGTCTCATGGTGATACACATACGCACCGTCCTTGTCCTGGCCAGCTGTCACAGAGTCACATATCCCCACCATGTCTACGTGCTCTGTCGCACTCTCATTCGGCTCACACTAGCAGGAAGTATGTGCATACACACCCTCCCGAGCCCCCCAAACCCAGTCACGCGCACCCCCTCACCGATTTGGGCTGCAGCCTCTCTGCAGGGTAGACTCTGGATGTCGCAGAGGCGGCCGCTCCATCCCGAGGGGCAAAGGCAGTAGAAAGAGGCCCCGGTCCGGGCACAGTGGCCCCCATTCTGACAAGGTGTGCGGCTGCACCAGTCTACCAGCGTCTGGAAAGGAAGGCCGCGGTGTCTGCTCTTGGGGACCCTTGAAAACGGACCCAGCTTCTCCTCCAGAGTCCTGGGCAGGCTCCAGAATACCTCTCCAGATTCCTCCCCCAGGATCCAGGCCGGCTTCCCAATCAGAGTACCCAGCAGGCCCCTCCCTCAGACTATCCTTCTAGACCCTCCCCCAAGACTCCAGTGACCCCGCCCACCTGGCACTGCGTGCCGGCGAAGCCTTCAGGGCAGGCACAGCGGAAGCCGGGGTGGGCGGCAGTGCAGACGCCCCCGTGCACGCAGGGTCGCGAGAGGCAAGGGTCGGCCTCGTGCTGGCAGTGTGTGCCAGTGTAGCCCAGGCGGCACAGGCAGCTGAACGAGTTCACACCATCCACGCAGGTCCCACCATTGAAGCAGGAGCTGGAGGGAAAGGAGGGGCGCGTCAGGCCCCGCCCCCTCAAAGGCCCCACCCTCCCCCATGGGCCCCTTCTAGCTTTGAGTGGGTGAAACCCCTACCCCAAGGAGAAGCTGCAGTCCCAGCAGAGGCCCCTCCCCGTCCTGTCCCTTAGCCCCGATATACCAGGTACTTCTGGGCTACGTGGAAGCCACGTGGAGACCCCACCCTGGTCTGGCCTGGCTCCCTCAGGGACCAGGGTACCTAAGGTGACCTCCCAACAGAGGGCCTGCCCCTTCCCGGACACGAACCCATCAGGCATCAGAGTCCTGAGGTGGGTGCCAAGCCGAGGACTCCCCTTGTCCCCACTCCTCAGGTCCCACTCCCCATCTGATGCCAGGGCCCCTGACTCCCAGGACAGGCCCCACCCACCTGGGGCTGCAGTCAGGTAGGTCCTGCTCGCAGAGGAAGCCTCCATAACCCGGCGGGCAGGTGCAGGTGAAGGAGGCCACGTGGTCTGTGCAGGTGCCTGGGCCGCAGGGGCTGCTCAGACACTCATCCACATCTCGGGCGCAGCGGGGGCCAGCAAAGCCAGGTAGGCAGGAGCAGGAAAAGGAGCCCACTCCATCCTGACATGAGCCACCATTCAGGCAGGGGTCTACGGTCAGAAAGGAGGAGGTCTGGTCACACAGCTCGCCCCCTGTCAGTCCAGCCTGACCTGGCCATGTCTTGTGCAGAGGGGAATTAGGAGAAGACCAGGCTTAATTGGGAGGGGCACATTTGGCCAGGGGGATCAAACTCCGTCCCCTCTGTGGCCTCACCCCCTCCCTTATCTGGAAACCTCGCCTATGTGGCAGGGGGGAGGGGTTGGAGAAGCCAAAAAAAGCTCCCTTTGAGCTGCCAAGTACTAGTTGTGTCTGCTTAAGTCCCGGGCTCAGCACAGGAGGTGTCCTCCAGGCCTGGGCTAGCCAGTAAAGTGGCCACTGACCACATGTGGCTCTTGAGCCCTTGACATGTGGCTGGTCCAATTTGAGACGTACTGTAAGCATAAAACAGACACCAGATTTCAGATTGTGAAGACTCAGTATGAAAAACAAAAGAATGTAAAATATCTCAATAATTTTAAATTGATTATACTGAAGTGATAATATTTTTATGTTATTAGGTTAAATAAACCTGTTTTTGTTTGTTTTGTTTACTTTTTAATGTGGCTATTAGAAAAAATTTAATTCATATGTGGCTTGCGTTATTTGTCCATTGAACAGTGCTCCTGGAGACTCACTAGGGGCCTGTTATCTCATACTTCACACACAATCCTAACTTGCTTGCTGCCAGAGGCAATCTATATAGGCTTCAGAGTCCTCTCCCAGCTCATCCCTCTACTTGCTGCATGACCTTGGGCAAGTCACTTAACCTCTTTGGGGCCTCAGTTTTCATGAGCAAAATGGGGAAAGTAAGATAACTGTGGAGATGAAATGAAAACACAGTGCTAGGCACATGCAGGGGCTTGATGAACCTGTTCCCTAGGTCAGCACCCCCCACCAAGAGCTCCCCTGAACTCACTGGGGTCACAGTCATCGATGTCCTGATCACAGGAAGAGCCACTATAGCCCTCGTGGCAGGTACAGCTGAAACTCCCTGCCAGGTTGGCGCAGGTACCATGGGGACCACAGGGTGAGGGGCCAGCACATTCATCCACGTCCTGCTGACATCGTGAGCCTGGGGGTGGGGAGTAAAATAACACAGCGGGTTAGAAGGCGCAGGGTAGGGTCTGAGGGTACCTGGCTCTCAGGAAGAACCTGAAGCCTGAGCTGGACAAAGGCAAGAACAGTTTGCCTCTGGGCATTTTGCACACACTGTTCCAGAACTGCCTTCTCCTTGTTTCAGAGGGTGGTGAATGCATTCTGTGACTGAGGTCTGCTCCTCCAGGCTGTCCCCAAAACTCTCAGCCTGATTCCTAGCTTCCCCAACCCCGTAGCCCTTCCTCTTCTTCTGAACTGACCACATCGGCTGCAAGTGTCTGTGTCTAGCTCTGTTTCTTCTCAGAAGGAAGCTCCCCTAAAAGGCAGGACCAGGAGTGACTCCCTGTCTGGGTCCCCAGCATCACCCCGTATGGGGCAGGTTGCAAAGGAGATGAGGGAGAGGAAGAGGAAGAAGCAGCTGATATACCTTGCCAACCAGGGGGGCAGGAGCAGACAGCCGGCTGGCCAGGGGCAGACTCACAGTAGCCCCCATGTTCACAGGGATTTGGGGTGCAGGGGGACAGCAGCTCACACTGACGGCCTGTAGTGGGCAGGCAGAGTGAGACAGTCTTGAGAGATTCCATTTTCCCATCTCCCCCCAAGGTCCCCACCTTGATACCCACTTCCCAAGCTCCTGGGTAGGGATGGGAGAGGAAAAAAAGTGGGGGGGGGGTATTAATGCAGAGAAGGAAGGAAGAATGGAACAGAAGGGAAATGAGAAGGAAAAAGGCAGCCCTGGGGAGGGAAAGTGGGGACACTCACCCTGGACACCAGGGGGACAGGTACAGCGGAAGCCCGTTCCATCACTGGTGCAGGTGCCGCCTGCCCAGCAGGGATGGGATTCACAGGCATCTCGAGCGAGGCTCTGACTGCACTGAGGGCCACTCCAGCCAAGCTCACACACGCAGCGGAACCTGAAGGGCGAGGCAGTCAGGGCTGGCAGGAGGGCAGGGAAGCAGTGGGGATCAAGGGTTGGGGAGAGGCCTCACCCTCCAGGCGCGTCGTGGCAGACGCCATGACTGCAGGGTTCTTGGGCGCAGGGATGGCTTGGGGGAAGACAGAGCGGGGGCAGGGAGCCAGGTGGGCAGAGGCATTGGAAGCCATTTTCACCATCCACGCAGGAGCCCCCCTCACCGCATGGGCTGGACGCACACTCGTTGATCTCCACGTTGCAGAGAGGCCCTGGGGAGCAGGCAGACAACCTCGTCCCAGAACGAGGATAGCCGAGCCTACCGGGGAGGGACAACCTTGCCCCATTTAGCAGAGCCACACCCTTGAACAAGGACAATCTCATTTGCTTCACAACACATCATCTCTTGTGCAAATTAGGATACCCACCTCCTCAACCCAGAGATACCTTGCTCCAAATCATCCTTGCCTTGTCCCCAAACTTATATGAAATCACTTTCATTTCCACCAAGGGTTACCCTGGCCCCACTCAGAAACACCTCAATCCCTGAGTCTGAACACCTTCCTGTATGTTCCAGGATAATCTTGAGCTAATATGGGGACAACACGCCAATGAGAGAAAGCACTGTCTCAGGGCAAAGCGTGGACAACCTCGTTGGACCAGAGTGTGCAAAGAGAGGGGCAAAACCTGGCCAAGAAAGATGGGTGATTTCACCCTCACCCTATAAAGACCTCCATTCCGCGTCAGCCACTTGCCCACCTGTGAAGCCAGGCTGGCAGACACAGTCATAGCGGTTGATGCTGTCCCGGCAGATTCCAAAGGGGCAGGGGTTGCTAGCACAATCATCAATGTTCACCTCGCAGTTCACACCTGGGGAAGGGCAACATGACAGGGATTGCCACCACTGTGCCCTACCAGGAGCACCATTCCCGAACCCTCTGTGTCCTACCAGATGTACTGTTTCTGCCCCAGCCCAGCCCCCGGCCCCACCTGTGGTGCCGGGAGGGCAGCGGCAGAGGTATTTGTCCACCAGGTCTAGGCATTTGCCACCGTGGCGGCAGGGTTGGCTTCGGCACTCGTCCACCTGGCTTTCACAGCGCGTGCCGGTGTAGCCCGGGGCACAGGCGCACGAGAAACTGGCGATGCCATCCACACAGCGCCCATGGTGGCAAGGGTCTGGCGAGCAGTCATCCACGTTGTGCTCACACACCGTGCCCTCGAAGCCTGCGGGGACAGAGGGTCAGGCTCCGCCCACTGGCCAAGGTCCTGCCCACAGCCGTGGCTTCTGCCCAATTCTGGCTCAGCTCTACCTCAGGCCCGGCCCATCGAGCCAACAGGAGGCGGGCTCAGTTCAGGCCCTGCCCCTGAATGTAGCTCCGTTCCATCCAGCTACAAGCTCCAAGCCTCGTCCCTGCCCAGGACCCTACCGCAGTTAAATCCCACCCCTAGCGTGACCCTGCTTCCAATCCTTACACTATCAGCCCTGATTTGCCTCGCCCTCTCCTGGAAATGGGGACACATGGGAGGTGCCTGGGGATGTAGGGGGTCGGACCCCACCCCTCCAGTTAAGTGCACACCTATCCTGCTAGACCCTTTGGCCTCACCCCCAGCCTTACCTCTGCTTGTGTCCATCATTGGCTCCGCCTCCTGGCTCTTTCATTGGCCCTGCTGAGGTCCTGCCTTGCTGCAGCCCTGCCCCCAACTTTTCCCCAAGGTAATTATTGGCCCTTTCCCCCACTAGCCCCGCCTCCAGACTCTTGCCAACTCGTCACTGGCCCTCCCTCACCCTCTGCGCAGCGGCACTCATAGCCATCCGGCTGGTCCACGCACTTGGCTCCATTCCGGCAGGGTGTGCTGGCGCATTCATCCACGTCCAGCTGACACATAGCCCCGCTGAAGCCTGGAGTGGGGGGTGTGGGAGGAACAGAGGGCCAGACAGGGTCAGAGCAGTCACCCCTCACCAGAGCTGCCTTGTTTGGGTGGGGAGTCCATTTACTTAGTTTTAAATTAATTCCAATGTTTTTCATAAGGTGGTTTCTGTTATGATAGGTAACCACTAACATGGTCTTATAAGCTCCCATCCTGGAGCCTTTGCCCCTTCAGAGACTCGTCTTTTTCAGGTTCCCTGGCCCAGAGTCCTCACCCGAGGGGCAGGTGCAGCTGAAGCCATTGACTCTGTCCTTGCAGACTCCGCCGTTGACACACGGGCTGCTCTGACACTCGTCCATGTCCACCTCACAATAAGTGCCTGTGAAGCCTGCGGGTAGAGGGAAGGGGATTAGGGCAATGGGGGTTAGCTTCCGGTCTGAAGGGAGAGCAACGGGGGACGTACCCCCTTCCCACTTAACACACAGTTCCCCTGAGCCTTGGCCTTGCTGCCTCCCAACCCTAGATTCAGTTTTTAGACTCAGGCTGGACCTTCATTCAGCTGTGGCCCCAACTGGTTCAAGGCTTATGAGACTCCGTATGGGCCTTGCCTTCAGACCAGCCCTTGCCCTCTCCAGTCCTCAGACTCTGTCTTGTCCCTAGGTCCCAGCCGCAGGGCCCACCACAGCCTTGTGCCCAGCCTCAATCCCATCCCCGGCATCAGTGCATTTCTGTCTGCAGGCTCCGCCTTGATCACTCCAGACCGTGGTCCTGCCCTCATGTCATTGCCACCCCATAGTGTCCAGACTCCACTCCCAGCCCATCTGAGGTTCCACCGACTCCACTTGACCATGCCTGCAACCTTGCACAAGATCCTGCTCTGGCTCCGCCTCCACCTCATCCCAGGCTTCTGCCTCACAGTCCCAGCTCCCTCCCCTCCCCCGGCCCAGCCTGAGGCTTTTCTCACCCCGCCTCCCCACCTCAGGCCCCGCACCAGCCCCGCCCACCACACACCTGCCATGCAGATGCAGGTAAACTGGCCTATACGGTCAAGGCACGTGGCCTGGTTGCGGCAGGGGCCGGAGAGGCACTCGTTGACATCGGTCTCGCAACGCGGACCAGTGTAGCCACGGCCGCACTGGCACAGGAATGAGCCCTGTGTGTTCACGCACCGGCCCAGGTGCTCACAAGGGTTGGCACCTGCAGGAGGAGTCACAGAGGGTGTAGGTGTGGCCAGCTGACCACTGCCTCTCCCCTCCTTCCCTACTCTCAGACAGCGCCCCCTCACCAATGGAACACTCATCCACATCCTGGTCACACGCCCCGCCTGTGAAGCCAGGTGGACAGGTGCAGATGGCCCTGCCGTTCACCGGGTTCGTGTCGCAGATAGCATCCTCGTGACAGGGGTTGCTGACGCAGGCGTCATCCAGATGACACAGAAGTCCTGGGAAGGAGTAGGTAGAGGTCAAGGGCAGATATGCCCCCCAGCTCTGCCCAAAGCTCCCACACCCCCAAATATGGTTTTGTGTTTTGTTTTTACTAACCAGCATTGTATTTAGTAGCTATTTCTCCCCAATCATTTATTGTGAAAAGTTCAAACATACAAAAAGTTTATTCATATACCCACCACCTAGATTCAACTATTGTAAGCTTTATCTATCTTTTGTTCTGAACCATTTGAAGTTGGAAGCAACCACATATTGTTTGTTTGTTTGTTTGTTTGCAGGGTATGCAGGCCTCTCACTGTTGTGGCCTCTCCCGTTGCGGAGCACAGGCTCCAGACGCACAGGCTCAGTGGCCATGGCTCACGGGCCCAGCCGCTCCGCGGCATGTGGGATCTTCCCGGACCGGGGCACGAACCCGCGTCCCCTGCATCGGCAGGCGGACTCTCAACCACTGCGCCACCAGGGAAGCCCCACATATTGTTTTTAAATCTACTGATTCTTTTTCTGATTATAAAAGGGTCCTACCATCAAGTCTTTGCTTCTGCAGTACCCTCTGTCTGACATACCCTTCCCTCCATTTCCAAGTCCCCCTCCCAAACACCTCCTCTGACCTTTGCCACTTCCCTTTGGACTTTTTCCCCTCTCTTTCTCAGTCACAGTTTAGCTCTAAATTCCCATGGTTTTTGCCCTGGACTGTTTGCCAGCCTCCTCCCAGGCCTCTCCCAGGCTTATCCTTCACCCCAAATCTAGCTTCCAGCATAATCATTCTAATACTCAAGTCAGACTCCATCCTTGCCTCTACTCAAGAACCATCAATGGCTCCCTGCTGCCTACAGGGAAAACAGCCACTCACCAGTTTTGCCCATGGGGCAGGCACAGTAGAAGGAGGCCACACGGTCATGGCAGGTGGCCCCATGGAAGCACACGGCCGTGGCACAGTCATCAATATTCTGACTGCAGCTCTCGCCTGTCCAGCCATTGACACACACACAGCTGTGGCCACCCAGCGTGTTGAAGCAAGTACCCCCATTGTGGCAAGCGTTGGGCTGGAGCTGACACTCGTCCACGTCCTCCGTACAGAATTGGCCTGTGGCACACAGATGCACCAGTCTAGTCACCTGGTGCATGCCGACCCAAGGTCTTCCCTCTAGTCCCACTGCTCACCTGTCCACTCAGGAGGGCACTGGCAGTTGTAGGTGTTGACACCGTCCACACACGTCCCCCCATTTAGACATCGGTGCCCTGGACAGTCGTCCACATTCACTTCACAGTTCTGGCCCTCGAATCCTAGCATGGGAGGAGGGAGCAAGGATGGTCATTGCCAGGCTGGCCTGCTGTCCCCCCACCTCTGCTGCCTCCCTTAGGTACAGCTCCCTCACCAGGAAGGCAGGCACAGTCATAGGTGAGGTCGCCACTCTGTCTACAGGTGCCCCCGTTACGGCACGGCGAGGGGGCACAGGCCACCAAGGGGCTCTCACACAGTGGCCCTGTGTAGCCAGCTGGGCACTGGCAGCGGAAGGAGCCAGGTGTGTTGAGACAGGTGCCACCATGGCGGCAGGGTCCGCCCATCCGGCACTCATCCACGTCGCTTCGGCAGCTGCGGCCCTGGTAGCCAGGTGGGCAGGAGCAGACGTAGCGGCCATCGGACCCCACGGAGCAGCGGGCACCATGGGCACAGGGGCTGCTGAGGCAGGGGTCTGGCAGGGAGCAGTCTGGGCCTGGACGGAACCAGAAAGGGTGAGCCTGGGGCTGACCACACCCTTGCCTGCCCCGGGCTCCCTTCCAGACCCTCCCTTACCTCGGAAGCCACGGGGGCAGCGGCAGGAGAACCGGGCGGTGCCTGCCACCACCGAGCTCTGGCAGACACCATGGCCAGCACAGGGGCCGGAATGGCAGGGGTCTTCCAGCTGACACCGTTCACCCACCCAGCCTGGTGGGCACCTGTGGGCAGAAATGACCTGGTGGGGAAAGTGAGGACAGGACGGCCCCAAACACAGAGATACGCACAAGAAAGACAAGAAACACACAAGCAAACACACACGCATACTCATTCATCCATGCAACAAATATTCCCTGAGCACCTACTAAGTTCTTAGCAAGAGGAATACAGCAGCAAACACAATTAAAGTGGTCCCTACCTTCCTGATGTTCACAGCCAGGTCCGGCAAAGAGAAGATATACAAATAATGAATTAATAAACAACATGCCGGGGTGGGGCGGTGGTGAGGGCCATGAGGGCCATGAAAGATGTAGTGGGTTGAGTGGTGGCCCCAGAAAAGTTATGTCCATGTCCCAGTACCTGTGACTGTGACCTTATTTGGAAAAAGAGATGTAATTAGTGATGTAATTATATGATGGACGTCAAGATGAGGTCACCCTGGGTGATCCAGGTGGGCCCAAAATTGAGTGACAACTGTCCTTACTTACAAGTGAAAGGCAAAGGGAGATTTGAGAGAAAGAGAAGGCCGTGTGAAGAGACTGGAGGAACACCTGGAGGTTCTAGAAGCTGGAAGAGGGAAGGAAGGACTCTCCGCTAAAGCCGTTGGAGAGGCTGTGACTGCCAATACCTTGATTTCAGACTTCTGGCCTCCAGAACTGCGAGAATAAATTTCTGTCGGTTTCAACCAGTTTGTGGTAACTTGTTACAGTAGCCACAGGAAACTAAGACACAGGATAAGGAGGATAGTGATGGGGGTGGGGAAAAGGCAAATACATTTTCACAGTGAGGGAGGGAGTCATGGGGCTGTGTGGGGAAGAGTAGAGGAAACGGGAAATGCAAAGTCTCAGATTCCCAGGCACACACAGACAGACCCCAAAATATACACAGATACACAGAAGGACACACCAACACGATGTGTTGCCCTGGCAAATACTCAGATACCAACCCATAGCCTCATTCACGAATATGGACTCTCACATGGATAGGCAGGAGAACCCCCACCAATCCTCAACTCCTTTCCTGGGGGCACATAACTACCCTTCCTTCCGTTGCGAGGAGGAGGTGGCCACCAACGCGGGCGCCCTCTTGTTGGAGGAAAGTCCTTCAGCCTGCAGCCCCCTCCAAACCCACCAAGGCAACCTTGAATGTGCGGGTAAATATGGGGGTTGGTCTTAAGACCAGAAACTTCCAGACGGTGGGGTCAGAGGGAGGGGCTTGGAGAGACAAGAGGGTCCAGGCCCGTCCCCCGACGCTACCCACCCCTCGCGCCGGTTCCTCCTCTGGCTTGTGCAGGTCGCTCGGGGCTAAACTTAAGTAGCTGACTCAGCCTTTAGCGTCACCCACAAGATCCCCTCACCCCAGCCCCCACTGAAACAAGTCGGGGCACGGCCGGGTGCAGATGGTGTAAGAAGGGGAGAACCCAGCTCCCGAGCGCCCTCTCCCAAGGCCCTCAGGCCAAGGACGGCAGCCAAGACTGCTCGCCGGGAGAGGAAGTGCTGCTCTGGGCGCCGAGAACTGCGCACCGCCCCCCGCCCACGTCAGGCAGGGCGTGGCCGCGCGGCCCCCTCCCGGCGCCCCGGGCGGGTTCCCACGCTCTGCGCCCCGCGCCCCTGCCGACCGGTCTGGCTGGTTCCAGCTTCGCCCGCGCCCCACCCAACCGCCCGTGCTTTGCGGGAGACGGGCGGGGGCAGGGGTGTGTGTGTGGCGGGGGGAGCACGGACTTGGCGGGGTGGACTGGCTGGGGAGGCGAGCACTAAGAGATAGAGACAAGGGTTTGAGAGCCTACTTTGAAGGGGAGAGTTGGGGGATCCATGGAGGGGTGACAGATTGGGGCGACCCCGAAAGGACACGAGAATTTGGAACCTTGAAGGAGACTGGGGGTGGGGGGCGTGGGGAGTGCTTCCCACGGCCCAGGTCTGGGGACTGAGCTCTCTCCACTCCGGGCGATCCGGGCTCCGGGCCGCCGCGTGGGCCGGTGATTCACCTGTCGAGGGGCGGGGCAGCCGCGGGCGCATTCACCTGTCGGCAGCATTCCAGGCGCGGAGCTCCAAACGCAGGCGCCCGGCCACGCGGCTCCGCCTCCCAGATGAGTAGCTCTGGGTAAGGTCCCACTTTACCCCCGACTCCCACCGTCCCAACCCGAGGAACCCGCTCAACCAGGCTAAGACCCCCACCCAGGTGAGCCACAGTGGTGCTCCAAAGTGCGTGTGTAACTTCAAAGGGGCTCTAACGTCAACCCAGACCACCCAGCTTGGACCTGGCACACATGTTGCTGAATAAATGGATACATTAATGAATCGATCAACAGCTAGTGGGTGAGCTGCTTTTACTAATGATAATATTATAGAAAGGAACCAAGCATTTCCCCATAACCTTGAGAGGTTCCACCTTATGGCACCTATTTCCTGTGTCCCTACCATTATTAATAATGATAATCCCATTTATTAAGCATTTACTGAATGCCCAACACTATGCTGATTGCACCATAGGAAGGGTCTCAATCTTTACAGTCAGCCCCATAAAGGAGGGAACTATTATTGCCCCATTTTCCAGATGCAAAAACTAAGGCACAGAGAGCTCAAAGCACTTGCTTTGAGGCCAGAATTCAAACTGAGTTCCGTCTGCCTCTGCTCAGCAATATCCCAGGCCCGGCCCTGCCCTGCTCCCGCAATCCTCTGTCTTTCCTTGCATTATCCAACATTGCATTTTGGGGGCCCCTTCTGGTCACAAGCCAAGGAGAAGCACCCTGTGTCACAGATCAGTGAGGTTGAGGGAGGGGAAGTGACTCACTCAAGGTCACACAGCAAGAAAGTGGCAGATCAGGGCTCTTGTGTCCCCACCACTAAATCTTGAGATGTGGGAATGTGCAGATGCTGTACCCACTACTACCAAGCCACTATAGTGCCTGAAAATTTGTTGATTGAGTAACTACCTGTCCATCAGGGGATTTACACAAGACCTCAGGCAGCAGAGAATTCTGTGAAGTTGGCGTTGATGGGCCCATTTTTTTTTTTTTTTTTTCTAGATGGGCCCATTTTTAAGACTGGGACACTGGGGCTTAAAGAGTTTTAAGTCTCAGGCCATCGGCAACATGATATGGGATTTGAACCCAGGCCAGGCAGACTCCAGAGCCTCTGCTCCTAACTCTGCTGCATTCAGTGGGGAAACAAGGGGTTGCCCAAGCCACACACATGTAGGAAGTGGTAGAAGCCTCTGTGATGAACACAGAGGCAGGGGGAGAAGACAGACCGCCTCCCCGGACAGGGCCCACTCATGGCTCAGAGCCAGGCACTCACAGGCAGGCAGCCTCCCGGGAGGGCAGCTGGGTGCAGCGACCTCCATTCGCACACGGGCTTCCATCCAGGCAAGAGGGCGCTGGGTAGGGGTGAAGGAAGGTGGGGGTGTCAGGAAGGCACCCAGGAACCCCAGCCCAGAGTGAGACTCCCTCCTTTCCTCCCCCAGGCAACAGCTGCGCCAGGCTGGGGGCGTCTCTGCGAGTGCTGGGAGCCCCCCATCCACAGTTCCCACGGCCCCCCACCCTGGCCCCAGCTGTTAGGGCTGCAGCTGTCCCTGCCAGCTCGAGCCCTGGGAACCACAAGGCAGGGGTGGGCAGGAGGAGGGGCCGACTTATGCCAGATGTGGGCGCTCAGAAGCTGCCAGAATGCGGGGGGGGGTGCTAAGGCAGGAAGTGAGGGTGCTGCTGAGTGTTGAAGGGAGGTCTGGGACTGTGTGCCCAGATCCTGGGGTTGTGGAGGGGGCAGTGGCGGGGAGTCCTAGGGGCATATGGGTCTTCCTTCCGCTGATGTTGGGCATCTACTCCAGCTGGGCAGGCCTGTGTGCTAGGTCTGGGGAGAGATGCCAAGGCACGTACTCCATGTGCCTCCAGCATTGGGTGTTGCAGGGATAGGGTTTGTATTGAAGGGAGGGGCAGCCGGCACAAGATGTGGGCTGCCCTGTCCAGCGTCGCCATCCCTGAGGGCTGTGTCCCTCTGGGGTGCGGCACAGTCGAACTGTCCTGTCAGATGGGTCAGGGGCGTGGCGGGGTGTGAGCTAGTGGAGAATTGTGTGTGCCAGCAGGTGTGGGGCTGCTGTGTGCATGTATGAGAGAGAGAGAGAGAAAGGGAGAGGAAGAGGAAAATTAGAAAAACAGAGACAGACATAAAAGAGGAAACTAGAAGCAGGCAGGCAGAGAGAAGGAGATAGAGATGGACAGAGACAGATTAAAAAGGGAGATAGAGATGGACAGAGACAGATAAAAAGGGAGAGAGAGAACAAATTAAGCTGGACATGGGAATGCACCAAACAGGGCTTCTGTCCCCTTCCTCAAGGGACAAGCAGACAGGACACTATTACCCAGACAGGAGCCCGTGGGTGTTTGCGAACTCACACTGGGGGCCGCATGACACAAGCCGTGGGCCCTGCTGAGCTGTGGGCCCTGTGAGCCACATGTGTGTTTGCGTGACCTGCATGGATGTAGAGGATTATAGACTGAAACTTTTTGTGTGTCCATGTATGTGAACTATGTATCTGGGTATATAGCTGTGTGTCTGTGTGTGACCTCTGTGTGCCTGGGTGTGTCTGTGTATGGGTTGGATGTGCCCGTCTGTCTGCATGTGTGAGCTGGGTGTAGGCATGTCCTTCCATCTATGTGCATCTGAGTGTGTGCAGGCAGTGTGTGTGAGGTCTTGGGCTGGTGGTGCAGGGTATGTGTGAACATGTGTCACTGTATGTGCATGCGAGTGTGAACCCATGTGAGCTGTGTATGTCTGTGCCTTGTGTGAGCTGGGTGTATTCCTCTGCAGGTGTACTCTGTGCGTGTGTGCGCACGCGCACGTCCGCATCTCTGCATGTGCGACCCAAGACTGTGTGTCCTGTGAATGTGTGACAGGCCATGCGGGTGTGCGCTGGCCTCGCGGGGGCGGCTGCTCCTGCCTGGTCCTGCCCCATCGACCCCGGGGCTGAGCTGGGGAGGCCCATTTCCTCCCGCAGCCCCCACCCCTCCCAGTGCTGAGCCCCACCGTCAGGGTCCAGAGACCCAGGGCCAGGGCTACTCGGCCCGCATCCCTTCCCTGCCGGCCAGGCCTCCCTTTACGGGGTGCACCCCTGCAGCCCCGGCCCGGGCCCCGCCGCTGTCCCGCTTTGTCTGGCAAAGAAAGCGCGAGGCTGGCCGGGGGGAGGGGGTGTCTAGACGGCGCGGCCATTGTCCCGGGCGGGGGAGGGGAGAGTGGGGAGGGGGAGGGGCGGGGTCCCCCGGCAGGCTGGGTAGGGGCTCGGGCTGAGGGGAGGGGGCGCCGGAGCCGGAGAGGAGCACGTGGGCTCGCGCCCCCTGCCCTCCCCTCCCTTCCCAAGGCGGGGACGGGGTCCCGGGGCCGTCCGGTCCTGGCAGCCAGGGGCGGGAGCGGGGCCGCGGGCGGGGGAAGGGGCGCGGGCGCAGCTCTGGCTCCAGCTCCAGCTCTGGGTCCGGGTCCGGGTCTTGCCGCGCTCCGGCCTGGGAAGTTTTCTCCGAGTTTAGAGCTCCGAGAACTTCGCGCCACCTCCCCGCCCCCCGCCCGGCCAGCCCTGCTCGGAGTAGGGTGGGGGGCTTTTGTGTGAGGGGTCCACGACGTGGGGGTACTTGGGTTCCAATCGTGACCTTCCCAGGACTCCAGACGGGCGTAGGTTGTGAGAGAGCCCCAGATTCTTGGTTACCCACGCCCCCGCACCACCACCCCCCGCGCCACTCTTGATCCCCGCACCTCGAGCTCCCAGTCCTGGGCTCCTGTGTCCCTTCATTCCCAGCTCAGATTTCCCCTGGGCCCCAGTTCCTCGGGCTTCTGGGGTCCTGCCTCGCCCCCACTCCCAATTCTGGGTCCCTGACCCCCGGGACTGCCACACAGTCCCCGGGCTCCTGCGCTCCCTGTCTCTGCTCTCTGGTCCTTGGTTCCCAGGCCCGCCAGCCCCAGGCTCGGGGAGGCCTGGCACTCCGTTCTTACCCTTCCCCCACCCACTCACCCCATCCCGCCCGCCAGGTCCCGGCCCCTCACCTGCAGCCCCCGGCCCCGCTAGCAGTAGCAATAAGGGCAGCGTCCGCACGGACGGCAGGGGTGGCGGCGGCGACATCAGGCGACGGCGGCGGCGGCCCCGGGGCCCCGGCCCCATGGCGGCCGGCCGCGACCCTTCCTCCTCCCTCCTCCCTCCTCCCTCCTTCCCTGGGCTCCTGGCGCGTCCGGGGCCAGCCTCCGCGCCGCCAACTTCGCTGAAGTGAGACTGCCGGACAGCCCCGCCCCCAGCCCTGGGCGGCTCGCTCCGCCCCGGGGCCAGCCCTGAGCTCCCCCGCCCCCGGCCTGGCCTCCCGGGGTCCCTGCCCACCCTCCACCCACACAGCCTGGGACCCGAAGACCCTCTTGGAAACTCAGGCCAGCTCTGCGGTGAGACGCGGGCCCAAACAGCGTGACAGACACACCCAGCCTCCTGAACATCACCCCTGCTCCCCAACACCCATCCAGAGCGGGAGACACACACAGAGCCAAGACGCAAACACAGATACTCCCCCACCCCCGACACCCCGAAACTGAAGCCAGGCACGTCCTGCAAGGCTCATGAACACACAGCCAGGATGCACAAATGCAGAGGCATGCACAGAGCTTCCTGGGGACTTAAAATCTGAAACACTCACAAACTCTAAACTCAGGCCCCGCCAGACCTTGAGCCTTAGGCGATTTTTGCAGCCTCGGACCTCAGACACAGGCTAGGAGTCACGTGTGCTACCAAACACCCACAACCCTTCTTACTCTCAGTCCTCCCTGAAAGCAACCCCTTCCTCCTCACTACCCTGTGTGAACCCCAAATGTCCAACCCAGCCCCACCCCATACCCTACACAACTTTGCCAATCAGTCAGTCTTGCTCAATTTGATCAAACTGTCTTCTCCAAAATCAGTCATACTGCAAAGCCACTCTGCAGTGGGCTCTGTCCCTGTGGCAAGAATGGGGGCCCCAGAAAGGCCCCATGCCCAGCCCTAGAGAAGCTCTCAGTCTGGGGAAGAAAAAACCAGACACAGACACCCCCAGCACTGTGGGCTTAAGGGCTGGGCCAGAGGGAGGGACGAATCTGGGGAGGGCATGCAGAGGGGTCGGTGAGGGCTCTGCTGGGGGAGGGGGGGTTACTTATTCATTCATTCATTTATTCAACAAATAAATATAAAGCTCCAGCTCTATGTCCGGCTTTGTTCCAGAGGCTGGGGATACAGTTTCCTCCCCCAGGGAGGGCGTCACTGAGAAGGGTTCAGAGGGGCTCAGCCCAGAACTGGAAGAAAGACATCCCAGCAGAGACAGGTCTGCACCCAGAGGAGGGGGCAGAGTCAAGTCGGGAGGGAGGGGAGAGTGGGCAGCTCAGGGCTCGGGCTGGCGCTGAGGAGGAGGAGGAGGAGAAAGAGGCCAGGCTGACCTGTAAGTATTTGGCTCGGTGATGAGGCTGCAGGGAGGAATGGGTTGGGGGTGAGGTTCTGAAACCGAGGAGCCTGAGCGTCGCCCATGAGGCAGCTAAACACTGGGCCTAAGCATGGGGCACCAAGATGGGAGACAGTCACAACTGACCGGGCCCAGTATGGGAGATGACCCCCAGCCCTGCTGAGGCTGGCAGATAGCCCAGCCACAGGGGACAGGAACTGAGGATGTCCTGCCACTCTCAACTTATGAGTGCAACCTCCATCTGGGAGGAGAGCTATCCACCCATCTTATGGGTCAGCCCCCATGGGGGTGGGTATCTGCCCATCTTATGGTGACTTGCTGAAGGCTTTCTAGAGGAAGAGCTAAGATTTGAACCCAAGTCTGAGTGACTCCAGGCCACGTGGAGTGAGAGGGGTGGGAATGGGGGTGGGGACTGGGCAGAGAAAAGGACAAGAGTTGCACAATAAGAAGGGCTTACTCACTGTGAGTGTGCTGAGTCAACAGGCCCATGGGGCAGGTGCCGCCTAAGTCCTTCCCATGCCCGTCACCCCAGGAGGAAATCCAAGGCCCCCAGCCCTGCTTTCAGAGCCTTCAGCCCCTCTCCAGCCCCTCCTGTCCCCTTCATCATCACACTGAGGCAAACTCCATCTTCACCCAGCAGGCTTTGCACTCTCATGGCCTTTGCTCAGGTTTCTGCCTGGGACACCCAGCTAGTTAGAAGGACCCTTTTGCATTGCTTCCTCCCCAAGCAGGAACTCACAGCAGATGTATTCTCTTTAAAAATGCATTTCATAGGAGTTCCCCTGTGTCCTAGTGGTTAGGATTCCAGCCTTTCTTTCTTCCTTTTTAAAAAATATTTATTTATTTGGCTGCGCCGGGTCTTCGTTGCAGCACGCAGGATCTTCGTTGCCGCATGCTAGATCTTCGCTGTGGCATGCAGACTCTTAGTTGTGGCATGTGGGATCTAGTTCCCAGACCAGGGATCGAACCTGGGCCCCCTGCATTGGGAGCCTGGAGTCTTAGCCACTGGACCACCAGGGAAGTCCCAGATTCCAGGCTTTCACTGCCGTGGCCCGGGTTCAATCCCTGGTCAGGGAACTGAGATCCTACATGCCACGCAGCGTGGCCAAAAATAAATAAATAAATAAAAATGCATTTCCTTCTAGTTATAGGGAATGCTCTACTACTTCCTGCACATGCCGCTGTTTTCTCCATGCTGGTCCCTCTTTCTAGCATGCCTATCCGTCCTCCATTCCTGTACCTGATGAACTCCTATTCTTCAAGATTCCAGTTCCAGGAAGCCCTCTCTGCTCCCCACCACCAGCTCTCCTAGTGCCCTCTTGCCCTACCGCTCGGCCTTGTCCACAGGGGGCTGGGGGTGCCTGTATCCTGCTCTTTCTTTGCTCCTCTATACTGGGGGCTCCCGAGGCGCCAGGCATCACCCAGCATGAGGTGGGCACTAAGGGGGCAACATGGGAGAGTTTGGTGACTCCGGAAGTGGCTGAAGGAGTTGGGATGCTTAGCCCAGAAGAGCCACCACTGGGGGCCCAGACCACTCTCTTCAGTACCATTCTAGGGATCTGGGGGTCCAGAGACTAGGGGTCCAGGGGGCAAAGATAGGGTCTTCAGCAGTGGGGGCTAGCTCCTCCCCTGACCCATCTGAGAAAGGACTTTCTGCTGGAAGAGATGCTCTCATAGGTGCTGATCTCCCTGTCACAAGGAGCAACCAAGAACCTGGACACACATTTTGCTAGGCAGGAAGTCCAAAGTCTGCTACCCTGTTGATCCAATGGCCCCTGGTCTATGGCAGACAGAGACAGAGAGGGAGCAGTAATGGTGAGTACAGCATGGGGGGAGTGGGGACAAAAGGAAGATACCCTACTGGTGTCAGTCCCTTTCTGAAGCCTCCAAACTCTGAGGGCACCCACTCAGCAAGGCAGAAGGTGAGCGTCCCCTCTCCAGGTTTCTGCCGCCCTCCAGCCACGGTGGCCGGAATAGCCCAAGGTGTCTGGATCCTTGAGGGACAGGACAGTCGGAGCAATTATTCCCACGGCTTTGCAGCAGACAGCTGCCCAGTTCCCAACGTGGTGGGGGTAGGGGTGGGCTTGAGCCGTCTCCCCTGCCCCTGCTGGCTGCCTTGGCCAGGGACTGCATTTCTCCTCAATGAGCTCAGTCCCCAGGGATGCGGGACCTGGGGCCAAGCCAAGACACAGCTGCTGGGCCCAGGCCCACTGACCGGGAACCTGAGAACGTGCCCTTGGCTTATCCTCTTGGGACCACAGTCCTGTCCTCTACACATGGAAGCTGGGGCCAGGCTGTCACACCCAGGCAGTGGGCCATGGGAGCCCAACAAGAACCAGCAGGAGAGAGAGCTGGTGGGTATGGGGCCTGGGCAACAGTGGGAAGGCTGGATCCCAGGGGTTGTGGGCTGCAGACCCAGCCAGCTATCCTGGCCACTGCCTCCCTGGGGCTCTCTCATGCTCAAGTGGCTCAAGGCCACTGCACTGCCTCCCTGGCTCCCCGCTGCCCAGAGTGACACCCTCCTCACCTTGCCAGTTCCCCTTCCCTGTCTCCCAGGCTTCCTGGTTTTTGCACAGGCTGTGCCCACTGCCAGGAACACCTTTCTCATATTCGGGAGACTCCATTCACCTGACGGCTCACTCTGACCCTCCAGCTCTTCTCACCTTCATTCAGTCATTTGACAAACGTATACTGAGTAACTACTTGGTGCCAGGCCCTATGATAGGTAGAGGTGACAAAGACAGAGGTTTTTGCCCTGATAGGGGAGACAAACAAGTAACAAGAAGACAAACAAATAAGAACTATAGAATGTGCATGAGAAATGAAGAGATTTCAGCTCTAGGGGGTCAGGATAGGCCTCGCTGACGAGGGGATATTAGAACTAAGATCTGAAGGAGGAGAACAAGCCAGCGAGGCAAACAGCCTGGAAGCGTGTTCCAGGCAGAGGGAACAGCAAGTGCAAAGGCCCAGAGGAGAAAGGGGTGGGTAGAAAAGAAGAACAGCAACGAGGCCAGGATGCTGGGTGCAGAGTGAGCAAGGGGAGGGAGCTCAGGGAAGCTGATGGGGGCCAAGTTCCAAGGGGCCAAAGGGTCTGGGGTTGTATGAAAAGTACAGTGGACACCACTGAAGGGTTTTAGCAGGGGGAAGCTGATGTGATCGAGGCTGGAAAAAATAACACTGCCATTTCTTCTCCCAGGGAACCTTCCCTGCAGTTTCCCATGGTCTCCTCTGGCTCCTACGGCCTCTTCCGTTTCAACTCCGACCACTCCATGTGACCCTACCTGGCTCCCACGTCATTCTGAGCTCTGTGGGCCTCTGTCTTGCTGACTACTGAATCCCCAATGTCTAGCACAGAGCCTGGCACATAGTAGGTAAAATAATTGTCAGTTGAATGAATGAATATACCCAGCACATCTCGGGGGAAGAGCAGGACCCAGGAGCTGGGACCCGAACCTGCTCAGAGCCAGCCTTTGAGATGTCCCTGTCTGGACACAGACATGTCTGGCCTCCGTTAGATCAGAGCTCAGTCAGAGGAAGGGATGGGGGCTGGTGGGGCTTCCTAGAGGAGGAGTGGATGTGAGGGCTGAATGTGGAAGAAAGGGGAATGAAAAGAAGGGAACTTAACTGTTATCAAGCACCTACTGGTTCTGCCGCTCTGGGCAGGGGAAGCAGGGAGGCCGTACCCCACCCCTTCTGGGGTGGAGGCAGTGGTTTCCCTGCCTTAAGACCCTCCACTGGGCAGGACATCCAATGGAGGTCTTGGCCTCATGGGCTTTGGGCTCAGACCACTCCAGCCTTCCTCATCCATGGCCTCACCCAGGACCCCACCTCCTCCAGCTCACCTCTGAACTATGACACTCCAATGTCCTTTAACTGCCTCCTTGCCTCCCTGGCTGCTGAAACTTGTCTTCCTTCCTTCCTGCAGGTGTGGCACTTGTCCTCCCACCTTTCCTCCTGCTTCAGAGAAGGGGAGCACCTTCCTAGGGCTTTTCATTACCTCCTCCTGTGGCCAGAGGTTGAGGTCTCTTCTGTGACAAAGTGAAATCTGCAGCAAACGCTCATCTCACACACACACAGCCCTTCCCCAAGCTCCTGTCTCTCTCCCCTGCATCTCCCCCCGGCACTGCTCCCTCCGTTCTTCCCCTTCTCCACTCTGCTCTATGCCCCAAGAGGCTGACCTCTACAGACTGTATCAACGGACATCCTTGTCCTCGGGCTTCCAGGTGGGTTTGGCCAATAGGAGGCACTGGCAGAGATGAAGTGGGGGTGGGGGGGAGGAGAGAACAAGATATTAATTCTCCTGTATCTTTCCCTGTAGGGTCACCACCTCGGCTGACTGTGTTGCTTGACCAAAGGCCCTGTCCACATAGTCCACACAAACCTCTCCCTGAGTTCTGCTAACATCCTTCCTTCCCCTTTCCCCGTCAGGTCAGGGGGATCTGGAGATGGTAATGGCTCTCCAGGGGTGCTCGCTGGGGGTGCTGCACGAACCCCTGTTGGTTTCCCCAAACCCTGCCTGCTGTATATGGTCCCTGAAGCAAACCTGCCTCAAATTGTCCCATTTGAATGTGCCAGTTGTTCCCTCCAGGATCCTGACTGGGGTCCCCACTCTTCCCTCCCATCCCTGCTTAACCACATTCAGAGCATCCAAGCCCTCTGTCCTCAGCCCCCACTCTCAGGTTTCCGCCCTCATGATCTGCATGGCTCAATCTCTCAGCAGCTTTTGACACCATGGGCTATGCCCCTCCTCCTGACCTCCCCCCCCCCCCCCCCCCCGCCACTGCTGAGGCATCATGCTTACCTGCTTCCCCTCCTACCTCTTTGGTTTCTCTCCTCTGCCTGTCCCTTAGATGTTGGGGGCCTCCAGGGCTCAGTCTCCAGTCTTGTTCTCCACTTTCTTCTGGGGAGACTTCATTCTCTCTCCCAGCTTCAGTGCCCTTCTACCCCACGGTACATGGATGCTTGCTCGGTCATCTTTGTCTTTAACCCATTAAAGACAAAGGTGCTTCTAGGTCCCTGCCTCAGGGGTCCAGCCCCCTCAGGCTGAACATGCCCCAAAACCTGCTCTGGCTTTCCCTGCATATCTGCTCCTCCCCTAAGTGCCTGGACTTAGACCTCATCCTCTACTGCCTGGACCATGCCCATCCTCCTTCCAGGCCTCCCCACCCTCAATCTTCCGTCCCTGGTCCTGCCCCCTCACCAACCCCGAAGTAATATTCCAGACACACAGATCTGTCCGGGACCCTCCCCTGCGGTCCCCACCACACTGGGAGCAAGCTCCTGGCCTGGCATTCGAAGCCCTTTGTAATCCCATGTCTTCCTATCCCAAACATTCCTCCCAGTCTCACAGAAACGCTAAATCACCCGTGCATGGGAGGCTTCTGTGGATTGGAGCACAATCTTGCAGGAGTCAGCTCTAAGGCCTTCCCTGCCCTCCTCCAGGTAGGTGCCCCACCCCTCACCCCCCGGCCCGCATTCCACCTAGGGCTGGGAGAGTCTGCCCGGCTTTGTCTCCCCCGTCCCTCCTCTGGTGCGGGGCCACGGATTACAGCTGGTAGCGAGGACAGGTAAATGAGTGGGTGAGCGGATGAATGAATGATGAGTGAGTAAAGGATGTAAGGTGATCTGGAGGCGGGAGCTCAGAGAAGGAAGAGGGAGAGGGAGAGGCTGAGCCTGGAAGGGGCCTCAGACAGAGTCCAAACCCTCCGGGGGCCAGCTCCCTCATGAAGTGATGAGGTCTCTGAGCCCCTGGCTCTAAGAAAGACGCTCCCGGATTGGCTCAGGCTGGGAGAGGCGGGTTTCGGCCGAGCCACTAGTCGCTATTGGCTCACTTTCCAGGACCCTGCCCAATCAACGCGATCGCTTTTCTCCCCTCCCCACCACCGCCTTTCTCCCGCCAGCAGCAGCGGAGGAAGACGGCGCCTTCTCGTTACCCTGGCAACCGTCAGCGGACCCTGTCACCCCGGCAACTGTCCGAGGCCTCCCGTCAGCCCTCTCCTGGGCCTCTTCGGTCACCCAGACAACTGCTACCCATTCCGGTTAACCATCAGCCCTTTCCCCGTCACCCTGGCAACGGTCACCAGACCCACCGCCCCCCCTGGACTCACGGTCCTCATCCTGCACGCAGGCCTCCTCGCCCCAAACCTTCGCCCCAAGCTGAGGTCCCGGGTTCCCTCCTCCTCTCGCCCATTTCCCCGGCCCCAGAGGGGCACTGCTCCCACCCTGGCGGGGGGCGGGATGGGTAGGGCCCTGGGGGTTCCGGCTCTTGTCAGGGCTGTTGGACCGTCCGGTCCTGAAGCTGTGCGCAGCCCTGAGCCTGTCTCCTCACTCTCGCTCTTGCGTGGGACTGTTCAGCCGCTACAGGGAGCTTCTCAAAATGCAAACCATGTCCCTCCCCTGCTGAAAACCCTCCCTGGCTTCCCTTGAGAATCAAATCCAAACTCTTCGAAGCCCCTGGCGGTCTGGCTGTGGCCTCTTCTTCCACACGCCTCCCCCTCTCGCTCTGCTGCAGCAGGCACTAATCTCCACGCTGTTACTCCAGTAGCCCAAGCTTATTCCAGCCTCTGACCTTCCTATTTACTGCTTCCCACTCCCTGAAAGGTCTGTACCCCAGGTAGGGAAGCCTTTCCTGAGCCCTGTCACACACCTGCATAGCTCTCTCTGCCTCTTCTCAGTTAATTCCAGAATGGGGGCTTTGCCCTTGTTCGCACCCTATCCCTAGGGCCTAGAACAGCTCCTGACACATACGATGAGTGAAAGGATGTTACGTTGGGGACAAGGGAGGACAGAGCGGGTGACCAGCAGGCAGGCTTTGGCCAGGCAGGCCCATCCCAGAGATAAGAGAATGTATTTCTGAGGTCTGCTGGGTCCCCAGACTGATTTATCACACTGCTGCAAGTCATGACAGTGTTCCCAGAGGCCAGGAAAACGCTAGGGAGATAGAAGTTACTGCTGTGACCAGCCTGGGGCTGGGTGGTTCATCTTCAGCTTGTATGGCCCTCACTTGGAGGCTGGAGCCAGGAGTCCCCAGAAAGAATCAGCAGCAACTATGGTTAATTTGGAACAGAAGATTCCGGGAACTGGAGAGACAGGCCTCAGACCCCAGATGGCTATTCAGGGAGCTGGTCCCTTCCTGTGCCGAGTCCAGAATCTCACATATCCTAACAGAGCCAAGAGCTGTTTTTCCAGGGATCTTTCCCAGGCAGTGGCGAGAGAACTTGACCTCATAAGGCCTGGAGTCATGACCAGGAGGGAGATCATGGGAGCTGCCCAGGGCCTGGCTGGAGAGGAGTCTGGACATCCACCTGCCTGCCCATGATGGTCCTCCCTTGGTGAGCTGTCAGGAGCCAGCCCCCTACTCTTAAGCTAGGAATACCCTCATCAGCACTGTCCAACAGAACTTTCTACTCTGATTCAATGCAGCCCTTGAAATATGGCTAGTGTGACTGAGGAACTGAATTTTTCATCGTATTTAATTTTAATTAATTGGCATTTAAATTGACATAACCAGTCGTGGCTACCAGTACTATACTGGACAGAGCAGTATTTAGCTGAAGACTCAGACTGGAGGTGGAAGCCAGGTCAGAGTTCATGGTCTATGCAACTCTGGGCACTGCCTTCGGTGAGAAGAGTGGGGCCTCATGGAGGGGAGAGATGGGACACTCAGCATCCAGCTCCACAGAGAGGCGTACCTGGTTCCTAGGGTCAAAGTGCTTGCTCACACATGCATACACTCATGACTGTGCGTGAACATATGGGGATGGTGTGCCTGAGGGCACCCACAGATGCACTTGTGTACAATCTAGGAGCTCCACACCTGTGTGCATCAGAAGTTCACCCGTGTAGATACACTGTGAGAACGCCCGGGTGCGTGCAAGCCAGTGAGCGAGCGCCGCTAGTCCAGCAGGTCTTGCAAGAAGGGCCACATGTACTGGTGCATTTCCTCAGGGTTGCTCTGGGGGATCCAGTGCCCCATGCCTGGCAGGATGTGGGCTTCCAGCCGGCCTGGCACAAAACGGCTGCTGATGGCCCCCACCAGCCCCTGCTCAAAATAGGGGTCCTTCTCCCCCCACAGCAGCAGGGTGGGTGTGGCCAGCTCCTGGGGCTCCAGGGGGAAGGTCCTGTGATCAAGACAGACAGACAGGCAGAAGGACGACTGCCCCCACCCGCACTCCCAGAACTCTCCTGAGCTTCTGCCCTGGGTCTGGCCTTACCTGAAGAGGTTTCGGTAGTAGTTGAGGGGCCCAGTGAGGCCACCAGGCTGTGAGAAGCCATAAAGGAAGGCCTCGAGCTCGTTGGGGGTCAAATGTGGGATGCCCCTCTTGTGGTGGGTGAGGGTGGTCTTCAGGATCTGGGCACACAGCAGGACGCTGCCTTCAGTCCCACCCACGACCCTCCACCCAGCCCTGGGCCTTCACCCTACTGCACCTGGAAGTCAGACATGGACAGCAACTTCTCGGGAAGCCAGGGAAGCTGGAACAGGAACATGTAGTTGGAACGGAAGAACTGGCCCATGTGGCGCAAAGAGTAGTCTGGGGGGAAGGGAAGGCAGGCATGAGGCCTGGCTCTCGGGTGGCCCCACACCTCTGCACTCTACCCATACCCAGGTCATGCACACAGATATGCCAACACTCAGGAAGGCCACTGCTACCGGCCTGAGCCTGTGAGGACACTGGACGCTCCTCTTGGCCCAGGCACCAGCTTGCCTCTCTGATAAGTGGTCACTGGACCCACAGAATGGGGGCACTTTCCTCCACAGCTCCCGGGAGCCCCCACAGCCACTGGCGTGCTTCCCCCACCCAGGCCTGGATGCATTTCCCCTGCTTCATTCAGCAAACACTTATTGAGCACCTACTGTGTACCAGGCCCTGTTCTAGACTCTGGAGACACAGCAGTGAATGGAACAGACAAAACTCCCTTGCCCTCAGGAAGCTGGAGACGGGGACAGAAAAGAACACCACCAAAAAAAAAAAAAAAAAAGAAAGTAAAAGAAAGAAAGAGAAAGAGATCATACAGCTATGACTACAACTCTGGGAATTCAAATCAGGTGATGTGATGGACAGTGGGTAGCCAGAGATGGCATCTCATGCTATTGTAGTTGCTTAGCTATCTATGTCTTCCCTGCCAGAAGAAAGCAAATTAACCTCTCTCTCCTCTGCTTCCCCATCTGGACCATGGGGATAATAACACTTTCATAGCTCAGGATGCTTGTGTAGGTTACTCTATGCAGGCTCCTTGTCAAAGCAATTGTAACCTGTAAGTGCTCACAAAAATATGAGCACTGTATTGTCACTGATTGTAGATTGGGAGCACCACGGGGGAAGAGACCCAGGTTCACCGCTGTGTCCCCAGCCCCTGCAGTGTTGACTGGTGGACAAAGAAGTGCGGGCACAGACACACACCCCTTCACACAGGCACATCCCAGCATCCCGGACTCCCCTACACACCTTGGTACACCGACATGGGGGCAGCGCTGACCACTGCCATCCGCTCCACCAGGGATGGGTAGTAGATGGAGAAATTCCAGGCTAGGAGTGCACCCCAGTCATGGGCCACAAGGATGCACTTGGAATAACCTGGGCGGGGGGGGGGGCGGTCAGAGGAACTAGTGTAAGTGAGATGTCAGGAAGAGGTGAGGCAGGGGTGACAGACACCAGGGCTGGGATGGGGGGGCACATCCCCACCCAGGCCCAGAATGACATCCTGGATGTCTGCCATCAGCAGGTCGATGGTGTAACAGTCCACATCCCTTGGTGCATCAGAGGAGCCGTATCCCCGCAGGTCCACAGCCACCACATGGAAGCGGCTCTGGAACTCCCGGAGCTGGTAGCGCCAGGAGAACCTGTCAAGCGGTCCAGGGAGGGAGGTTGAGTCAGGGTCCCCAGAATACACCTCTGCCCTACGCCCAGCAGGGGCCCTGGGCCACCCCACCTTCCTGCCCTGAACTTCCCAGAAGGGAACCGCAGCAGGTGGGCTGCGCCATGGATCCAGGGCAGCCTCAACATGGATACTTCTTCATCCCATCCCTTCAGGGCCTCCTGTCCCCATCTGTCTTCATGTAGACCCCTGTCCCCGAGTGCCCTATCTAGACCCTATATATTTTGCACCCCCAGTCTGCCCAGCCCTTGTCCCTGCCTCCTTGGTGCCCTGGTGGTCCGGGCTTCACCTCCCCCTAGCCCTGTGGGTCCCTGGCCTCTGGGCCTCAGACATACCAGTTCTCCGGGAAGCCATGCAGAAACAGCATGAGGGGCCCGTTGCCCTGTCCAGCGGAGACATAGTGCAGACGCAGGCCCGAACTCTGGGGGAAGGCACAGTCTGAGACTTGGGAATCTCCTCTTCCCCGGGCTTGAACACCCCTCTTCCGCCAGGCCACGTGCACACCAAGACTTGTATTCAACCGTTTGCCACCTCCGCACCGTCCCCACAACAGGCTCTTCGATCCTCGAAACCCCGGCGGCGCCCCCGCATGCTCACCCTGAGAGTCAGGAAGCAGTGCTCGCCCAGCGTGGGGTCGCTCAAGCAGGCGGGTGGGGTACGCCGGGGGCGCCCGCAGCAGCCGCGTCGGGGCCGGCACAGCACGTGCGTGAGGGCGATGCAGCCATAGACAGCTGCGGCCACCAGCGCCGCCGAGAACACGAGGCTCCACATGAAGGCACGAAGCAGCTTCAGAGTGAGGCGCGACGGCGCCAGCAGCGCCGTCACCACCAGCTCGGGCATGTCGTCGCGTCCTGGGAC
This sequence comes from Lagenorhynchus albirostris, assembly GCF_949774975.1. NCBI lineage: Eukaryota > Metazoa > Chordata > Mammalia > Artiodactyla > Delphinidae > Lagenorhynchus > Lagenorhynchus albirostris. The sequence goes on from NC_083097.1 coordinate 157,521,799, forward strand.
GACCGCGATGCCGTCTGGGGTGTATGGGCGGGGGACGCGGGCAGCAGCAGCGAGGCGGGATCCGGGCTGGGGACCCCGCCGCCTTTGGTCTGGGGCTCCCCGGTGCTGTCGGGGTTTGAGGAACACACCGAGAGAAGAGGCGGGCGGCTCAGACCGAAACCGCCACCGCGAACGACTCACCTAAGGGCTAGGTAAACACCCAGGCGCGACAGTGACAGGGAGCAAGGCTTAAGGTGCGGGGGTGGAGCCTGCGAGGACCAGGCTCGTGTGGTTGGGGTGGAGCCTTGGGGAGAAGGGATGCTAGGGGCTAGGGCTGTGGGCGGGACCTAGAAAGGCTTGGGCGGGACTTAAGAAAGGGACGGGTCTAGTAGGACTCCCGAGTTGGGTGTGTGGGTGGGGTCTAAAGTCTAGAGGGAGCTCAGGTCCTGCAAGAACGGGAGACAGGAGGTGCAGTGGGTGAAATGGGCGGAGCCTAGAGCAAAGGGGCGGGGCAATGCAGGGTAGGTGCGGCCTACCAGCTGGAAAGGTGGGCCCAACTAGGCCTAGGAGCGAGGTATGGGTTAGGGGCGTGGCTTAGGAGGGTGGGAATGAGGGTGGAGCCTAGAGAAGGCGGGCCTAACGTTGGGCGAAGAAGGCCCGAGGCTGGGCCTGGATGACTTCGGTGCGAGAGCTGGGCCATTGAGCCGCCAGTCGGCCTGGGTACGGGCCAATGAGACGGAGGGGCGGAGTCAGAACTAATATGGCGGGTCAGGTGGGCCCGGAAGCGGAAGGGGGGACAGGCAGTGCCGTGCCTGGGGTTAGGAGGGAGGCGCGGGCGGTCGCCGCGGCCCAACGAAGCCTCGGGAGCCCCTGTCGCCAGCCCCCCTCTGGTGGCTCCCCGCCCTGGAGCGCGCGACCCTCCCCTCGGTCTGGCTCCGAGAGACCTGGCACCACCTTCACCAAGCCCTGGTTCCAACGGTGGTCCAGCTGCCTCTACCCCACGCTGGCCTCCAGTTGGTCCAGCGGACGCGTCGGCCCGCCCCTGCACAGCTGTGATTGGACAATGGCGGTCATTGATGTGCAGGCGACAGGTCCCGCCCGGGACCCAATCCGCAGTTGGTGAGGTCGAGGCTCAGCCAATGGCGACCAAAGAAGGCGGGGAGACCAACTCCTAGAGGGCAGGGCCCGCCCCGGCCGCCGGAGAACGGGGCTGGTCGCATCACTGGGGCTCTGGGCGAAAGAGGAAGCAGAGCAGGGCTGGGCGAGCAGGGCAGCTTCTTCCTCCTCCAGTTTCGCAACCTTCCTCCCAAGATGCTGAACATTTCAAGGTCGCTCATCATTTAACCCTTATAACAACCCTATTAAGTGTAGGTACTATTATTACCTTCCCGTATTATAGACCAAGAGCCTGAAATTCGGCAAATGACTTAATGTCATTTGCCTAAAGCCTAACAGCTGGCTCAACAGCAATCCAGGAGTTGAGAAAAGCAGCAGTCTTCGGCTCCATCTTTCCTTCCGACCGGAGGCAGCCACTGGAACGATTTTCGCTTTCTTCTTTCGCACACTTAGCTATCTCTACATGTGCTTATGTGGCTATTTCTTGATTACCAATTTGGGGCATTGACTATCTCATTGTCACCACCACTGCAGGAGCTGTATCCATGGTTAGTTTTCCTATTGGTTTCCTCTAACTTTACCCCTTTTATCACCTCCCATCTTCCCTTACACCTACCACTGTTAACCTTACCTTTGTAGTTTCAAAGCTGCTAAACATTATACTTGTCCTGGGACCATAAGTAAGTCCATAGGTCCCTATTTAAAGGGAAATAGTGGTTTATGTGGTTCTGCTTCATTAACAATGCATCTCAGAGCGGAAGAGACGTCTATATTGCACAAACGTTTGTTTGCCTTGCATTTATCACCCACCTTTTCTTGCATGATTAGCCTGTATCATGGCTTTGATTTCATTTACGTTTTCCATCAAATCAGTTCTCCAACCACTTGATGATCCCGGTATCCCTCCTGAGTCCTCTAACCTGGCTGCATTTACCAGCCATGGCTGGTGGGTGTCTGTGGACCTCCCTTCTGCTGCTGCTACAGAACACTGACTCCTACATTCCTGCTACCGCCCCCCCCCACCCCGCCCAATCTCTACCCTTAAGCAAAAAGACAGCAGTAGTCACAGGATGATAATTTTATATTCAGTACAAATGTTTATTTTTGCAATGAGAACTGCACAAAAAAAAAACTTTAGTATATAAGTGAAAAGTCTACGAATTCCCTTCTACAAATGTCTAAGGTGTTTAATACAAGTCTCAGATTCACTGACATAATTATTGGCCAAGCGATCCGTGCATACAGTACAGTATGGGCTTGTACACACCTCTAACTCTTGTATTGAACTAAGATTTCTAGTACTGTGGGAGAGACTGGGAAATGGCCAAAGAAATTAAATAGTAGATCCAAGTTCTAATTACAACCCAGTTAAGAGAAACACCCATCAGGGAGGTGTGGAAAGGGCCATAGCAGAATTAAATCTTTAGAAGGAAGGTGCAGACAAAACCATTTCTCCAGCTAAACAGTCAGACTTGGCCTGGGGAAGTTTCTGAACAAAACACAGAACAAAAATGAGGAGGTGGGATGAGATGGAAGAAACCCCAAGGAACCAAAATATAAGTCACACTTGAACCAGCACAGTGGCTTATGAGGAAGCGCTGTGGGAGGGAAAGGGGGCAGGATTGCGTAGCAGGAGTGGGGCAGGTCTCTGGCTGAATGCCTGAACTACATACACTATTAGCTGAGGTTTGGCAGATTCCAAACACAAGATACAGGGTCTTTCTGGTTGAAAAACAGAAAGTGGGATGTGGGTTAATAGTGCTGGAAATGTTTCAATCACTTTGTGTCTTTGCATACGTATAAATCACATACTTTCATCCTACATCCTGGGGGCCGCTCTTGGGTACTGCCTTTGCCCTGTGGCTGGGGCGTGTGTGTACAGATGGGTACACGGGCAGACTGCAGGGTGTCCACCTGGCAGGCTTTCTCAGGGAGGAATGGGTGCGTGTGTGTGCTTGGGGGGGTGGGGGGCGAGGATCCTATTTTGGGGGATGTACACTTATCTAAGAATAACTGGTTAACCCTGAGCTTAAACGAAAGGAGTAGTTCAGTAGAGGCAGGCAAGGTAGGAGAAGTGGCTCAAGTCCTCTGGCCGAGTGGGGGACCAAGATGGAGGAAGGGCAAAGGGGAAGAACACTGTCTGGAGTTTGACCAGGTTCTGCCGGAAGAAGCCAACCTAGGCCAGGGTCCACAGGAAGAATGGGTACTTGGGCTCCCTGACACAGCTTCAGCTTATAGGGGTCAGCTCCTGCCCAGGGACAGTAGGGACAGGACACGTGGTCCCCTGTCGGTAGATCTTGTACAGAGGTGGTGTGGGGGGCCCCTGGGCCTAGCCTAGGCCAACAGGTGGTTCACAAAGAAATGTCAGGGAGACGCCAGCATTAAAAAAGAGAGATGTGTTTATTCCATGATCAGTACAGACCAAATGCATATTCACCGTATGAAAGTCAAACCAGTCAGTGACTCCAGAGTTTGGCCAACACTGAGGCACCAGCGTCATGGTGTAGAGTGGGTTCTCATGGCACACGTAACCTCACCAAGGGCTCCAATTATAAAATTAAAAAAAAGCGGGGGAAGGGGCAGCCGGTCGGTAGGGCCAAGCGCCAGGCGGGGAGCTTCTGCCTCAGTCTGTGGCCTGTGGCCCCTTGTGCCCACCACGTCCCCTGGCCCTTCCTCTCCTGGTAAAAAAAAACAAAAAAAAACAAAAAAAAACCACAACAACAACTCAAACAGATTTGACGTTAAAAAACAAAGAAGCAGCCAACGAATGGCGGGGAGAAAAAAAAAGGAAAAGAAAACGTGGCTTTCTGGTTTTATAATTAAAAATAGACTAGTAAAGTTTGAAACTGAGTAAAATATAGGCAGTTTTTTTGTGTGTTTTGTATGTTTTGTTTTGTTTTTTTTTGTGGGGTTTTTTTTTTTTTGAGTTTTTTTACACCAGTTTGGTGGAGTCACCAACAAACTTCAAACAAAGATATGCCAACTATGTTTCACTACACAGTACAGCCACGGTCACACACTACCCACAGCGCGGTGGCAGCCGCCGCTCAATGAGGAGACAATCACACCATTTCAGAGATAAGCAGTGCCATTGTGTCTGGAGGAGAAGAGAGAATTAAAAATAAAATAGAATCCAACAAAAAATATATATATAGAAAAAAAAAAAAGAACAGAAACACAGGTGGGAAGGAACTGACTTTGGTTGGTGGCCTCACTCGCCGGGCGAGGCCGGCCCACACACGCGCATGTGACAGTCACCTTGCTCCAGATTGCCATGGACACACACACACCTCCACGGCACTATTCCCTTTTGCACAAGCGAACACTTACAGAGAGCGGCTCTCGATTAAAGGCTTGTGGGGGGAGAGGAAGGGAGGGGTGGGGTCTGTTCAAGGCAAAGTCAGTGCCAGCAAGGGGGTGGGCCAGCGCCCTCGCCACCTCCAGCTCTTGCAGGCCTGCCCTGGTCTCCTGGGTGAGGGCAGGGGCAGCTGGGGTGTGGAGGACTCCCGGCGGGCAGGACGTCACAAACGTCACGTTCTTGGGGACAGTAAACCAGTCACGGTGGCGGCAGCAACGATGTCCTGTGTATACTGTGTAGACATTTGGCAGAGAGAAGGGCCTCTGCCCCACACGTGGGGACTTGGGGCTTGGGTCTGGCCGGCACTTGCTCGTGGCGAGGCGTGCTCTGAGCCGACGTCCTGTGGGGCGGGGTGGGGGTGGGGGTGGCGGGACGTCCGGCTGGCTGTAAGGCAGATAGGCTCTGCAGTCCTCAGCTGCCCATCAGGCCTGCCCCAGGCATAGCATGCAGGAGAGCCAGGCCCGGAGTTACCCCCTTGCCACTGCTACTGCCTCCACTGCTGCCCCTAACACTATGGAGAGTCAACGTTTTGCCAGGAAATCAAAGTCAGAAGTCACCTAGGTGCTCTCAGAAAAGATTTTCTTCAAATATTGACAACAGATCACTCTGGAAATTCATGTCAATGGTAGCTGCCATCTGGAGGAGAGAGGAGAGCAGGAGGGAGTGAAACTCAGTGTCCTGCCCTTGCTGTGGTTCCCAAACCCTCACCCCTGACCTCCAGCATGGGCTATTCCCTCAGGGCCCACACCCCAGAACCTCCCCTGCACTGGGCCAGAGCACCTCTGAGGCCCAGAGGCCAGCATGGCGCACATAAGAAGGAGCTCTGCCCTGAGTACCCACCCAATGGCTCTCTGCTTGCACCCCACTTCTTGGGGAGAGAGCCTCCCTGCCCACTCCAGGTTCAGGGTCCCCTTTCTCAACTCCTCCAGGGGTAGATCTCTGCCCAGCAGTGCCCACCAGAGTCCCCCAGCTCACCGCTTCCCGGCGCCTTCGCTCTTGCTCCTGCTTTCGGGCCAACTCCCTCTGCTGGTCCAGCATGGACTGGGGCTGGGAGCTCCGGGCCTGGGGAGTGGCGGCAGCGGCTACAGCAGCTGCCTGTTGCTGCTGCTGCTGCTGCTCCTGTCGCTGCTGCTGCTGCTGCTGCTCCTGGCGCCGGCGTGCCTCCTCGTGGGCTCGCCGGGCCTGCTCTAGCGCATCTTCATCCTCTCGGCTCCTGAGCAGAGCAGGGCTCCGTGTCACGTGGGGATGAGTGCAAGCCCTGGGAGCCCCACAACCTGCCCAGAGCCCACGCCCACCTCATGCGCTCCTGCCGGAGCCGCTCCTTCTCCTTCTCTGCGTGCTCAGCCTGCGCCTTCAGGGCCTTCTCGCGTTCCTCCTTCTCCCGGGCCGCCCGGCGGAACTGCTCGAAGCTGTCACTTGATGACTTGGCTGTGGAGGACGGGGTGGTGGGATGCTTCTGCACCAGGCTAGCCCAGGAGCCCATATTCTTGATTTTTAGGTCCTGCGAGGCAGAGAGACCAGGGGGCCAGTGAGGGACCCTGCTGCAACTGGACTCCTCCAGAGAGGCCCAAAGTCTGAGGACACAGCTACCAAGGCATCTCCTTGGGGTGGGGGTCAGGGGCACTCACGGGTCCACTGTTCCTACCTTTTTGGGTGCAACTGGCGTCTTCGGCTCCTGTTTCTGTTTGTCCTTGTCAGCGGCCCCCGGTGGGGGTGCATTCTGCTCAGGGGGCCGAATCACAGGCCTCCCGACATCCACGGGCTTCATCTCAGGCCCTGGAACACAAATAGCCCATGGGCCTGGGCCCAACCCACCTCAGTGGGGCACGGTTGACCGGCCCACAGGAAGCTCACATCCAGTGCAGGCCTGGGGGCCTCAACCTCAGCTGGGATTGGAGAGGGCACTCACGCTGGGGCAGGTGGACGGGGGCCTTGATGCTCTCTGGGTGCTTGGGGGGTTCTGGCCGCAGCGAGGGGCTGAAGGGCTCACTGCGGATGATGGGTGAGTGGATCTTCTCCTCCTTCACCACCACCAGGGGCTGGGGCTGGACCACGGAGGCTGCACGTAGCTCCTGGGACGGCACAGGCATGGCAGCTGGTGAGGTGGATGGGCGCCCCTGGCCCCAGCCTACGCCCATCCCTGGGGGCTGTGGCCCAGCCCTGCCCTTTACCTGCTTCTTAGGCTGGACGTTTTGCTGGGGTGGTGACTGGTGGGTCAGACTCTGGAACTGTGGCATCTGGGGGGAATGTATCATAAGCGGGGAGGGGGCTTCACGGAGGTGACCTAGGAGAAGGGACAAGGAGCTTATCAGCATGTCTGGTATGGAGGCCGCCGGCCCTGGGCCCAGCCAGGCCCTCCCAATCCAAGGGAAGCCCCACAACGGCTCAGTCCCTTGCATGTCAGGCCCTGTGCTCAGAGTGCAGCAGGGCTTTGTGGAGCCATGAGCGCAATCCTGGTGTTTGATACCACTGTGTGTCAGAAAAAAACTTTCCATTAGGAAACTTTAGGAAGCGCAGATACATCTGATCCCAGGTGGGATCTGAGCTTGATTATCTTTTAAAAGCTCTCCAGGTGGTCCTATGGTATGGCCTGGGTCAAATACAAGGGATGTCAATAACCCCACAGAGCAGGCAGCCTGGGCTCCCGGCTGTCCCCATGTGGCTAGGCCGGTCTGCCTGGACAGCTGCTTCGGGCCTAAGGCTAGATCCCCAGGAACCTCCCCAATACAACTCAACCTGCAAGGCCCACACAATGGGGAGAAGCCTGGACCTGGCCTACACCACAACAGAACTGGCAGAACAGGTGTTGGGCTCATGGTTCTTGGAGAAAGTGGGCCAGCCCACCCACCTTCATCCAACCAAAGGCTGGGGGGACCCAGGCAGCCTTGGCCTGGGCCTGCCAGCAATCTGCAAACACACAACTGCAACAGCCTCCTGTCTGGGTGGTTCCCTTGGGAGCACCTGCTGAGGCCGACCTGGGCAATGGCAGGCTCTCAGGCCTATGACTTGCAGAAATCTCCTGCCTGCTAGAAGCTTCATCCAGCAGCACCTAGAGGGGAGCCCAGTAGCTCAGGGGCGGTGCCTCCAAGTTGGCCTGGTGCCCAGGGATGCTTGCCAAATCTCCCTGGACTCCAACAACTTGGTCTTTGGCCCAAAGCCCCCAGCTATGCTCCAACACATGTCACTCCCTGTGACTCATTCCAGGCCACAGAGACTCGGGGAGAGATGGGCCCAGAGACTCTAAGTAAAGGTAGCCAGAGGGGACCTGCCCTGCCCCACCACAAGTGCTGACTCCTCCGAAGGCATCTCATCACCTGCCCACTACTGGTTTCCACAAGGAAACCCTGTCTTGCTTGAGGGTGGAAAACAGGCACATTTGCAGAGCTGCTGGGACCACCACTGGTCTTTCCCAGGGAGGACAGCCAGCTGTTCTCAGCTCAGGGTACACAGTGATCCACTTGGCACCTGGCAGCTTTTGCTGGGTTTAGGAGCAGTCACAGCCTAAAGTCAACAGCTTTATTCAATTTGTAGGCGGCACTCACGGGATACCACCCCCCACCCCCCACCCCCAAGCCAGGCTGCATGATCTACATGCCAAGTCCAGGAACGTCAATGTGTCACCACACCATGAGGCATCTACTAGAACACTGCCCCACCGTGGTCAGCCAAAACATTTTGGTCAGAGACACCTAGAAAACAAGTGCCCAGGAAAAGCAAGAGGACATGGCCTGCCCAATGCTGTTGACTGGAAAATGGCAGCCTAGATCAGGCTGGAGACTGGGAGCAGGAGACAGCAATGATTCCTGGGTGAGTCGTGAGCTACCTGTGAGCTTCAGCCTAATTCTCCCTCCCAGCTCCACCAGGGGGGCCTCCTAACACCAAAAGCCGAGCACCTGTTTCCATAGGTTCCCAAACAGACCACACTGCCCCGACCTGCTCATGGCTCTGCCTGGACCTCACACCCCACTGTTTGTTAAGCTAACTCCTGCTCATCCTCTGGTCACCTCCTCCAAGAAGCCTGCCCCAATCCCCAGAGGCGGAGCAGGTATCACAATGCACTGTTAATGCACTTGACTGTGAGTTCCAAGAAAATGGCCCACTGGGGCCTTAATCTGTCATCTCGGCTTGCACGCAAGATGGACACCTGATTAAAACACTGCATCAAGTATCATCGCCCCCTTTCAGCTGCCTCTCTCCAACCAACCCAGAGCCTTCAAGGCTCAGCTTTGAGCCCATCTCAGCCTGCAGCACAAACTGACCCTTCTGGCTTCTTGAGGACCAAACTCTAGACCTAGCGCCAGCCTCCCCAGAACCCAGGGGCAGGACGGTAGTGCTGGTGGGGGGACACTTACCAGTTGAGTAGGGGTCTGACTTGTGGTGCCGGGGTGAAGGGTGATGCTGGATGACTTGTTGAGGCTTGGCGGGCTGCGGCGGGGGTGGCTGCTGGCCCGTGGGTGGGTGGGGGGGCTGCTGGCCTGGGGGCGGTGGGGGCTGCTGGATATGGGTGGGGAACTGCATGGGCTGCATATGCACGGGCCGTGGCGGGGGCTGGTGCTGCTGCTGGGGTGGCGGCTGTGGCTGGGGCGGTGGCGGAGGTGGCTGCTGCTGCTGCTGTAGCTGCTGCTGCACTGAGGGGTGGGGAGGTGGGGGCAGAGGGGGCGGGGGCTGGGACTGCACCTTCACGGAAGGGAGTAGTGGTGTGGGGGGCTGCACCTTCTGCAGCTGCTGCAAATAGAGCTGCATCTGCATGGAGGTGAGGGGTGGGGCAGGCGGATCTTCATCCTCCTGCAGCAGCACTTGGGGGGGCTGAGCCATGGGGGGCTGCGGGAGTAGGGGAGGCTGGGCCAGGGCGGGTGATACGGCCGGGGGACGGGCAGCCTTGGGGGGGAGGGCGGCAGCTCGGTTACTGGGCCGTGATGGCTGTTGAGGCAGTGCGTTGTGCAAAGCTGGAAGGACACAGTAGCAGGGTGGTGAGGCTCACACACCCCGTGGCCCCCGGGGTCTCCTCCATCCTGACCTCCTACTTGTCTCCCTCCAACTGGCAACCTCTCCACCATCCTTGGTTTCCCAAAAGCTCCAGAATAAGGACAGCATCCAGGGAGGTCTACAGGATCCGGCCCCTCACCATCTTGCCCCGTGCTCCATGCCCCCAACTCTCCTCCCTTCCCTTCCCTCCAACTGCTGCACTTGCCCTTCAGGTCTCAGAGCAAGTCTTTCCTGATTCCCACAGGTGTGTCCGCTCTCGGCTGAGGCTGTGCGCCCTCTCAAACCCCTATCCCTGACTGGGAGCTACAGAGGATCACATATTTTTCCATCTCACACCACGCCTGGCCCAGCAGAAGATCTGAATCAGTGTCTTCTGTACCCAAAGCACTCTCTCTCTGTGCAAGGCCTGTTCTGGGGCCTCTCGTGTAATTTCCATAATGGCCCCGGGAAGCTGCTAACCTCCCCTTAGAGACAACTGAGGTTAAGAGGGGTTCTGCAGGTCGCCCAGAGTGCCCTGTCACTGTGGTAAGACCAGGGTGGGAAGGGAACCTCCCCACACTGTTGCGGGTGTGGTTGCAGCTCACCTGGAGGAGAGACCACCGAGTGCTGGTTGAGATGAGGCGGAGTGCTGTGCTCGGGAGGCTGGGGCAGGTGAGGGGGCAGCTCGGGCTGCGGCAGGTGCAGGATGGGCTGGGTGAAGTGGCCAATGGGGTCGAAGACACTGCCTGGGAGTTGGGGTTCCAGGACGGGCACCTGGGTGGCGATGAAGGGTGGAGGCGAGGACTTCATCGCAGGGGCTGCCTGCTGTGGCATGGATGGCGGAGGGGGCGGGGGCGGGGGCTGCTGCTGTGGAGGTGGAGGCGGTGGGGGCTGCTGGGGAGGCGGTGGGGGCTGCTGGGGCACAGGGGCCGGGGCCTGCTGCATCTGCTGATGGTGGTGGTGATGGTGCTGCAGACAGACAGACAGACAGGCTGACGTCAGGTAGGCCAAACCCGTCTGGGTCAGACACAGGGTCCCTCCAGGGCCCCAAAAGACAGGTGGCCACTGCTCACCTGCTAAAGGACACCCCCGAAACCACATACCTTCTTCTGCTCCCTCCCGGGGTGCCCCTTCTTTTTTGACTTCGGAGCCATCTCTGTGGAGGAAAAGAGAAGGTGGTGAGCCTACGGGGGAGAAGACTGGGAGCTGGCCTTGAACGCAGAGCAAGGAGAAAACAGAGGATGAGTTCAGGAGAAGGACCGGTGACAGTGAGAGGGAGGGTGGCTGGGTTCTGTCTGGGATGGAAGTTGGTCACAGGGGAGGGAAAGACATGTGGGGTGCCACCTACCCAGTTGCCTGCTGCTTTTTCCTAGCAGGGACCATGCCTGAAAAGCTGCCTGCCAATCTCCGGACCACCAGCTCCGTTAAAAGATGACACCCAAATGCACTGGGAACTGAGCTACGAGAAACCTCCTTGCCCAACTTCTCCTCCAATTTGCTGGTCAGAAGCCTCTACAGTGACCTGAGCATCTGCACCCCAACCTGCTTTGCCTTGCAACAACCATAGTGTTTGAAATGATCTTGTCCATTTTACAGATTAGCAAAGTGAGGCTCAGAGAAGTTAAGGGACTTGCTCTGGTCACACAGCTAAAAAGTAACAACTCGGTGGCCTCCAACTGCATTGCCCTCTGAGGCTCGCTCCTTCCCACCCTCCCAGACGAAACAGAGATGCGTGAGTTGGGCTGAGAAAGACCACTGGTGCCAGCATGGGCCAAGGCCTGGCCACAGAGCCATGGGACAGGTGAAGAGAGTGCTGACAAGCATGAGCGCTTTGTGGAGGAAGAGAGAAGCCAGCCAGCCAGCCAGCCTCCCTGGACGACGCAGGAGCCAATGGGGGAGGTACTCAATGCCATTGCCAGCAGAGGAGGACGACACTGGCCAGACTCCCCTTCCTCTCAGGAGACCAGCCTCAGAGAAGTTCCTGTGTTGGGATACAGTCAATGTGCTGCAGGGAGAAAGCAGTATGTGTCCCGGTTTCTCAGGAGCCAATGGCTTGTTGCCACCACTGTGTGGATAAATCTGGGGTGTGCCTGTCTCTGTGAGGAGTGTGCAAGAGCCAGCATGACTCCCTCTGCCCCCACTCTAGAAGCTTATGCTAAGGAACTTTTGCCAGCTGGATGCCCCTTGCCAAACACTGCTGGGTGTAAACCTCAGAGGAGAGAAAGCCCAGCCAGTGCTCAAGGGCTAGGAAATGAAGTCACCAACCACCAGGTGGGAGGTAGGACCCATGGTGCCTTTCAGATTCCTGTCACTGAGAGGCACCTCATGGCTTTGCCTGGCATTCCCTGAGCTCCTTGCCAGGGTGTTGGCTCTTGCTGCTGGTGTTGGAGGACACATGCTTTTGCCCAAAGCGGGGCTAGCTCCACTGCTAGCTCCAAAGCTGCTTCATGGAGGGCCGTGCTAAACTTCTGTGAGGTGCACAGCCTTGGTGCGACGTGTCACCAAAAGGGATGAGAAGGGACTTTGTGCCCTGCAAAAGCTCACCATTCCATGCAAGTGATAAGACAGTGACACAAAACTCAGCAGCTACAGACATGTCTCATACAAATGGCAGCGACTAGGGACACCTGGGACACAGGAACTGTAGGCCCAGCCCCAAACCCAGACTTGAGAGATGCCAGGATACAGGGCGCAGAACTCTTTGGGTCACAAACAAAAGCTGGTGAGGACACTCTTGAGGGTCACACATACAAAAGGGAGCCATCTGGGTGATTTGCAGGATCAGGCCACAGGGTGTCTGGCAGCCGCAGGATGGAAAAGGAGAGGCTGGAGGCCCAGGACCAAGCGGACCCTACACACACGGGGATAAAGCATGGTACACAGAGGCTGCTGACCCAAGGGAGTGGGAGAGAGAGGCCAGAGCATTCCTCCAGGCTGGGCTCCTCTCCCAGCATGGATTCCAGTAACAGAAACTGCAGCTGGGGAGGCTGGGGGCGGCTGCTTGCATGCTGGCATGCCTTTGGAGGGAGGGGACCAATGGGTCAAGTCTGACCAGGAGAGGCCACTGTGTCATGGGGAGAAAGCTGGGCAGGGTAGGGGTGGCCTGTCATCTCATGGCCTTGGGAGGAAACACTTTTTTTCATCACAAAAGAGGGACAGTGGCTCTGAACCCACACCATCTCCCTGCAGCCATGAGCAGAGAGGCCCATCTGGGAACTAGAGGGGAAAAAGTGCAATGGGGCCCTTAAGGATCCAGGGAGTGGCTTTCAGCTGCCTTAGAAAGGTCCCTGGGAGTACCATCCCAGGGCTCCACATAAGTGCTGGGAGGGGCAGGCCTAGAGTGGGAGAGAAGGTGGGAGGTGCACAGCAGACCACCAGGACAAGAGGACTAAAGGGGCCAGCAGTGGGGACCAAGGGGTGCTGGAGCCTCTTTGGGACAGCCACATCTGGCTCACGTGTCCTGGGCCTCATGCTGGAGTTACTGGTAGGAAGACAAGACAGGAAGTGCACAACTTCACAACACACCAGCCCCAAGACACCCCCACACAAAACTCTCTAGAAAGGGTTACATGAAGATGGCCTCAAGTACTGTGTGATCTTTATTCCATAAAAATCTTGAACTCAACACAAGTTTCATCTTTACATAGGATGGTAATTGTACAAAGAATTAAAACGTTTTTGTAAAATCTGATTAAAACACTGATTTCTCCCCACTCCCCCACAACTCAAGGGAAGGAGACAGGATAGAAGGTAAGGGCAGAGGTGCGTAGCCCCTCAACTGAACCGGCTGGGAGCCTCAGCACCAGCAGATGCCCAGGCCTCCCACCCCTCCTACAGCGACTCCTCAGGCCCGGCTGGCACCTCCCACTGTCCGCATGCTGGAGGCTGCCGACAAGGCGTGAGTGGGCTTCTGCTCTCTCTGCTCTGTTCCTGGGGCACTGGGCATAGGTGACAGCTTGAATCTAAAGATCAGGTTCTCTGCCAGACGGAAGCCCCACGGGCAAGAAGGACGGGATCCCTGGACAGCGAGGCTGCAAGGACCACGCAGGACAGCTGGCCCGTGGCTACAGCCCATGTGCGCACGAGTGGGAAGGAGGGGTGGGGAGGCAAACAGGCCGACACTGTGGGAATCTAGCCTGACTTTTGTTCTAAGACAGAAGAATCTTCCCAGCAGCTTCCCAACTGTCCTGTGGGAATCTCCGGGCATGAAGCTCCCTGACCCCAGCCAGGCTGAGTTGTACTGGGAACACATCAGGAACAGGCCAAAGGGCAGCTCAAAATAGTCTGTTTGGCGAATGAGTTCGACTGGAAGCTGACCGGCTACAGGATCAGGGAGCAGCCTAGGAACTCCCAAGTATCACTGCAGGGCCCTGGAGGCTCTGGGGAGGCTGAACCGGGAACCCAAGGCCAAGGCCAGTCTGGGGCAGTTAGAGCTGCTTGGGCCCAAGGCCCCAAGGAGCTGGGGAGGAGTGCCAGGGTTTCCACACAGGCGGTGGCCAACTGCACCTCCTCAAGCCTGCTTCCAGCTCCAGCAGAAGGCAGACTCCAAGATGCCAGGAGATGGTTAGGCCTTGAAGAAGTACACACAAACTATATATAAAACAAAAAAAGCTCTCTGAAATGCAGATGCTATTCCTTAGGGAACTTTTCATGTCAGGCAGTTTTCTGTTGAGATGCTGGATTCATGACCAAAAAAGGGCCGACATTTATTTTTAGAGCCAAAAAAAAGCCTATTTAGTGCCTCTCAGAGGGCTTGGATTATGTGGCCACCCTGACCTGCCCCATCCCCAGCAGCTGTCATCACTCTAGGGGACTGAAGACTAGGAGACTACTTGCATGTGCATGGAACAGGGCCCGAAGGCTCTGATGCCCTCACGATTGACTGGTCCAGTGCTCTGGGTTTCAAGAACCCTTTCTTGCCACTAGCCCAGATCCCAACCCCCACCAAAGGAAAGGATGATGGGCTAGAGGAGCCAGGTCAACTGGCTACACGGCCACTCCTCCCCAGACGCCCCTCACTAATGGCCTGCCTGGCAGCTCCTGGAGCCTGCTTCTAAGTACCTGGGAAAGGAGGGATTGGGAGGCAGCTTAGGAAGTACTTTCCCTATGTGACTTTAGGAGAAGAGGCCAAAGAAGTTGGGAAAATGCCCAACAGAAACAGTGGGAACAATGAAAACAGAAAGGAGGACTCCAGGGGGCTGTGAATCAGCTGTGGCTGGTGACAGCCTCTGGCTAATGGAGCCTTATAGGTCACCAGAGAGAAGGCATGCTGAGGGACAGCCCCAGTGAGCCTTTGGGCCCAGCTGGCCTCGCCTCTAAAGCCCCATTCCTCACTTGGGGAAGCTCTAGATGTTACAGTGTTCTTCCTTAGGGTGAATGAGATCCTCCCTGGGCTAACGTCATTGCAAGGTCCAGGAGGGAACCAGTTAGGATCCAGAGTCCCCCAAAAAGAGGGAGGGATGAGAAGAGAAAACATATTTGTGTTGGGGTCTTGCACACGGAGCAGCACCACATGTATGCGTGTGCAGGGGGGACTGTCATCACCCTCTGGGAGATACCACCCACCCAGAGGACCCCAGATGACCAGGGAGGCGGGGCAGGACAGCCAGGCAGTCTTTACACAGGAGGCCCGGGCGGGCAGCCAGGCAGGCAGCCTTCCCGGAGGCGGGACTAGGCGTGAGCTGCTGGACATGACTAATCCACCCCAGGGGACAGGCCCAGGGCTCTGAGGAATTCCATAACTTGATGGAGTCCTGTCCCTTTCACGGAAGAAAATGGACTTAAGCTATAGCTTGCTGGGAAGGAATCTGGAACTGAAGACCGTTTTATTAAGAGTCCGTGTCCAATGATTAGGCAGGACCTACATAGAGGGAGAGAGAAACCAGTGTGAGAGAAATGGTGTGGAATGTACCGTTCAAGTCATAAGAACAGAAGAACCGCAGACCAAGCCAGCCTCCTGTGCCCTGCTTGCTGTCAGGGCACGAGAGAATAGCCGCAGACTAGGAGTTCCACCCCCTGCCTGGCCAGCTGCAGGTGGGGACAGACCCACCTTTCCCTTAGAAGGGCCTCGGATCTGGCACGCATGGATGTCTCCAGAACTGCCTGAGTCTGTTTATGCTGTTTATGCTTCTAGACAGAACTGCTTCCAGTAACAAGTTCCATATGTGCCGAGTGCATGCTGGTGTTTCCTTTACTGGTCTTTGCATCTGAGAGGCTACCCTGCCTGTCCTCCTTGCCATCACTTCTGAAGACCAGCCTGGTATGCCATGCGCATTAGGCGCCCACTGATTCTGATCTTATCCCCCAGGGTCTGCTTTTCTGCACCTGTCTATTTCAAGGAGGTGATGCTGACCCTTCCTCAGGGCTTGGGTGGAGGTAGGAAAAGACCCTAAGAAAGATATGGAGTGCAGGACCTCTAGCTAACAGCCTCAACCTCTGCATTCCTATAAACCGCAAGAAACAAACCAAAAAAAATTATAAAAAGAGGAGCCAGTTACATACACTGTTAAGGAAGAAAAAAAAAAATAAAAACAGGTTGAGAAAGAAAGTTGTCCCTTCTTTGTCCCAGGCATCGAATGCAGCTCCCCTTGATGGGGGAGGGGGTGTGGGGCTCGTTCCCACCCATATAGCAGAGCAGATGCTTCTGTTAGAGTCACAGATGCAACCAACACTGCACTCCCATGGTCCCCAAGTGCGCATGTGGGAAAAACCCGCCCACCGGCCGGTCTCTCATTCAAGGCACATTCCACAAGGCTCACCTTCGCCCATGAAGCCCTAAAATCCGTCCCTGCGTGTGTGTGGGAGTGTGAGGGTCACCTGGCAGTGCAGGCAGACTGGCTATAGCCCCGTCCTCCAGATCTCTTCCTACCCCCACCCCCACCAGGGGACTTACCCCCTCCCCAAGAGCGTGCGTCACACCCTTGGAGTGGGCAGCAGCAGGCCCCAAGATGGGACTGGAACTGAGTCCTTCCAGGACCCCAGGGGGTCGGAAGCTGAGGCTGGTTGTCTGGGAAGAATGCCCCATGGCCTCTGTCTGCACTTTCCAGCTCAAATCTTTCCAAAACATCAAGCATTCCTTTTCCCCTTGGAGCTATTAAGAAACACCCACATGCTCCGATCCTGGGAAAAGGAAACCAGGAGACTAAAATAGCTGAAGTGTGCTCCCTCCGCAACTAAAAGACCAAAATCAAGTCCAAGAGAATTCCCTGAACTCCTGTCCCAGCCCAGGCCAGGGGTGCTCTTGAGAGTGACAGGAACTGTGTGGCCACCCCTGCCCATAAAGATCTGTGGGTGGCATTTGGGAAGAGCCAGACATCAGCAATGTGATGGGGTGAAAGCTTAAGATGGCTCAGGGGCAGTGGGAGGGTGGCACTTGTACCACCACCTTCTGTCCCTCAAGCTGATTCAGAGTTTAACCAGAATCAAAGCTCAGTGGAAGACCACGACTCAAGTAACAGCTGGGTTCAAAAGATGTCGTGGGACTGGCCAGCAGTGCTGCATGCTCCTGAACAGGAGGAGGAACACACAGTGGCCTGGGACAGAGCTGGAAAAGAAACACCCCCTCTGCCCCAGTCTGTGGATGCACTGCCTCCCTAAAGCGGCCTTGCCCCAAGGACCAGCCCCCATGTCCTGAGCAGCTAGCAGCATCCTTGTCTATGGACAGTGGCCAGAGAGGAGTCCACGTACCACTGCCCTAGCCCCAACTTAGTGCCTCTGGTTCAATTTCTTTTGGTGATTCATGTCTCAGGGCTGTGTCGGCAGAACTGACAAATATAGGCCCTTAGGAATTTCAGCACTAATCCAAATGGAAACACAAGAACAAGAAGGGCAAAACAATTAAGCCCCCAAACACCAAGAGAAATACCTTCAATGCCCCCCACCAGGCCCCATCCCCCACAAGGCAGAACCACCTGTAACTGGTCAGAGAAATCTACCCAGCTCCATGGACCCAGCACGAGCAGCTGCTGGAGGAGCTGCCCGGAGAGCAAGTGCAGGTTCCTGTGCAGGATGGGGGTGGCAGATGGCCACATTCAGTGGTGCCAGGGCACAGGCTCCCACTTTGGAACCTGTAGCATCTGAGCTGCAGGGCACAAACCTATAGGGTGGGTCCCTCCCAAGAGTAAAAGCTCTCAGCTGGCCTCCGACAGAGCTCTCCAGCGCACACAGAAGGCAAAGGAAAAGTCAGGACCACGAAGACAAAAGAGAGGCTCGTAAAACCCAAGGTGGGGAGGGTGCCTGGGAAGAGGAAGGAGCTGGAGGCAGCCGAGGGAGCCGCCAGGGCTGGACTGCCGGAGCCTGGGAGCCTGCAGGCTGGCGGCTCTGAGACTGTAAATCTTGCCCTCCTTCCTGCCAGGACAGCTGTTCCCAGGACTCTCAGATTACTTGTTGCACAATCCTTCCAGCTTCTTTAAAAGGGGGAAAAATGTGGAGGGAAAAAAAAAAAATCTCGGCAGCAGCAGGGAGCTGCTAGAAATACCGTCATGGTCACTCCACAGCAGGCGGCAGCAGGCGGGCTGTAGGACGCTCAGAAGCTCAGGAGTCAGGGACAAAGGCCACAGTCACAGATTCGCAACGGGGACATCAGGTGTGATGGTCATGGCCCCCTAAGGTGCCACAGTGGGTGGGGCCAAACCATGCTGTTTTAGCTATCAGGTCCGCTGCCAATTTCAACCTCTGGGGTATTCTTTGGTTGTTCAGATCCTTAGGAGAAAAGGCTATGAAACCCCTAGTAGAAACAGCCTGCTAGAAAATGCAGGAGGTACAAAATCCCAGAGGGAAAGACAAACCTGAGGCTTGGCTGGCACTGAAAGTGAGAAGTCAGCAGCCACCAGGAATGCTAATTGAGCCCAAGAATATGGCCATTCACCCTTTTAAGGGCACTGGGCCCTGGCCTGGGGCCAGCTCTGCCTGAGCAAGCACCAGATGCGGCGCCCCCTGCTGGTAGACAGGTTTAAAAAAGCAATGGAAGGGGGAGCTGGTTAGGAAGAAAGAAAAAATGGTTAAGGATGGAAAAAGAGGCAGCCGGCAAACTACTCACAGCAATCTTTGCATACAATAGGAGCTCAATAAATACAGAATATACTTAATGACTTTCATGTCACTTTGGCCCCACTGAAAATGAGGTAGTCCTGAGCCCTCCCCCAACACTTGGGAAACCTGGTGTCCTTACTATAAAAGGGAAGAGGAGCAGTGACAAGACCCAGAGGCCCCCTTGTCCCCAGCTTCCCTGGACAGAGGCAGGCTGAGCCCACAGGAGGACCTGTGGACCCACACACCTCAGGGCAGCTTCACTCTTTCCAACTGCTGCAAATGATCCTCAAACTTCCTTGGCACCACCAGGTCACATTATTTATGTGACCAAAGTGGAGCTTATCATTTATTTCCAGTTAAAATAAAATATCAGGGATAAAATAGGTACATGAAAGAATATGCCAGGAGTCTTCGTTGCCCAAACACACGTTTCCCACTGTGGATGTGCACACTGCAGCCTGCCTGGAGGGGCACATCCAGGGTCCCAGGGCAGGCTCGCGGGTGGTCCACAGACTGTCTGCTCAGCTGATAGAGTTAGACCTGCCCAGGGACAACTCTGCTCACCCAGAGAAGGCCAGCTCCACCTCACAGAACAGGCTAGTCACCAGGCTTCTTCCCTAGCCTCTCCTCTGGGCCAGTCTGAGCATCTGCTCCCCTGAGAATAACCAGGAGGGCTTGTATCTGGAGGAAAGGTCCCCTTCCCCACCACTGGCACAGCTCTCAGCATCTCACCTGCCCCCACCTCCCGTGTCAAAGCTGCTGCTCAGGCGCACCAGTGGATACAAATGCACGCCCATGGAGCATGGAGAGAAGGAACTGTTAAGAGGTACAGGACACGCATGTCCAAGTGCGTGCAGTTAGGAGTAGCCAATGCAGCAGTGAGCACACTATGGGGGGGATGGCAGTGCCCTAAGCCCCAGGAACAGCAGGGCCAAAAGCAGGCTGCTCCACACCTGCCAAATCACATCACCTGAAAGGGCTGTGTTGCATGCAACTGTGACACACGGAAGACTGTGAGGCTGGGCAGGCTCACGCTAAGATCAATTCCATCATCTGCTCCCACCCCTTCTTTCTCAGGTCTCTGCAGTGTCAATACCCCTGGCTACCTGTCTTCCCTGCCCCAGCCCAGGTCGAGGGTAGTGTGGGGGCAGGTGCAGGGTTACCCCCGCCCCCAGTTAGAGATTAACATGGTGACCAAGTAGATGGACAGATGGGAGGGCCCAGCAAGTTCTTATGACTGCCATCTCTGGTCTCTGGTAGCCTGGACACAGGATGGAGCACAGGCAGGATTCCGACAAGACTCTAAGTTAGACACCTAACCTGTTTCAGAGTCTTCGCTGTCAGAGGAGCTGGACTCGCTGGTGCTCTCCGACTCTGAGGATGAGAAGCCCTTCATCTTGGAGGAGCCAGCAATCACATCAACTTTCTCAGCTGCAATAAAGCAACAGGGACAGAGTCAGGCAGGGCCCTGAGTCCCATGAGCCCGAAGGCTGCTCCTAACGGCCGGCTGCAATCCTTCCGAACCCCGGCCAGACCCACATTTCCCAATGGTAAGCAGCTAGCCTACCATGCATGCCAGCCAAACACTTGGCTTACACTGGACTTTCAAGGTCCCTCCAATCTCTCAAAGTACCCTTTTACAGGGTTCATCAAGGATTAAGAGACCAGGGCAGGAGGGAATTCTCTAACACAAGGGACTGCTGTGATTATGCTCCCTCAGCTACTTTTCTGACAGTGGGTAAAGAGGACCTAAAGGGGACATGACAGTCAAAGACAAAACAAGACAAGGAAAGAGCCCCAAGGGATCTCCCAGCACCTCAGTGTGCAGACTGAGGCAAGTGTCACTGTGTGGCACCCTGGGCGGAGGATGGGGTGTGTGTGTGTGCCAAGGACCCCAGGAGTCAGTCCGGGCTGGAATGAAGGCTGTGTGCAAAGCCCTGATGTGGATCCTAAGTCCTACTGGTTCTAACGCAAAAGCTGTGAGCCAAGACAAGGCACTGATAACACAAAAGAGCTGCTTGGAAGACCTGGGGGTGGGGGAGGGGGGGTGTCACACCGAGCTAGAGAAGACAGCAGGCAGGCACAGTGCCAACTTAATGCCTTTCCTCCTAGCCACACCCCCCATGCCCAGAGACCCCAAAGACGCAGGGGGGTGGCTTCTGGGGAAGACTCAGAGGCAGGAAGCCAAGGACGAAAGCTGCTGCTGCTCAGAGCAAGGCTTAGGACACCTAGGTGCAGGTGGACCGCAGATGGCCAGCAGCCAGAGAGATCAACAAAGGCACCAATAAGCCTAGGGCTGAGTCTGATGTCACAAACCTTCAGAGGTTTCTATGTCAAGAATGCAGATTTTATAATCGGAAGGAAAGCAAGCCTGCAGAGAATGAGGGCCGAGACTGGAAGGCAAAGTTACCTGAAGGTGCCAACAGGGGCCTCACTACTAGAGGTGCAAGGGTAGCAGCCTGGCCCATCTGCCCAGCCCTCTCCCTCACCCAGGACTGGGAACACCACCCCCCGCCACCGCCCCAGGGTGCCCAAGGGCACCTTGAGGTTTCCTTTTCTTCCGCAAACAGGAGGTGACATAGCGCTCCAGTTCACGCAGGGTGGATGGCTTCAGGGTCTCGAAGTCAATCTCGATCTCGTCGGGGTTGGAGTTCTTGAGTGAGGGCTCCCGCGACTGAATGATGTGCACCACGCGGCCCAGCTTCTCACCAGGAAGCTTGTTGATGTCCAGGCTAAGCTGCCGCTTCTCTTCATACGACATGGGCTTGCACTTGTCTTCTTCCTCCGACTCATATGTGGGAGGGGGCTTGCTCTTCATGGGTGCTGGCTCCTTCTTGCTACGATGGGGTGATGCAGACACCATTAAGAATGGGTCCCTGGGGGAAGGTGGGCACATATCTCTCCATTTAGGGCTTGGGGAGGCTTCCACACCCCCACCCAGTGGTCTTCACAGGAAACAGGGGGCACTGGCAGCACCTTCCTGGGAGCACATGGCTGCAGTTGAGACCACAAATGGTGAACTGGGGGGCTGCTCTGGTTTGTCTTGCCACCTGCACCATGCTACCTGCTATCCTCTCTCCCTCTAAGGCCCATCCCAGAAAAAAGAGCAGAGAGGCAGCCTCCCTCCCCACTGTCCCCATCTGGACTAGGGGCACTGGTGGGGGTAGGGGTGACCCACAGACCTTGTGTTGTTGTTACTGGTATTATTTTTCTTGGTCTTTTTGGGAGGAAGTTCCTTGGCTTTGCTTTTCTTATTCTCCTCCACTTCCTCTTTCTTTTTGTGCTTTTCTTTTTTCTTCTCCTTTTTGTCTTTCTCCTTTTTCTTTGGTTTGTTCTGCTGGGGCTGTGAAAGGGCTGCAAGCTGCTCGTGCACGGCTTTGAGCTGTGGAGCAGACAAGCAAGACACACAATCCCGTCACCCTGGTCTCTGGCCCTCAGCTCCACGACCTGCCGTCTCACTAGATATCCAAAGTGCCCATGCCCACCCAGACCCTGAACTCCCAGGGTGGCCCAGTGTCCTCCTTGTCAGAGGAGCCACTCAAGCCCCATGACCATGCTGGTTCCAAGAAGAGGATCCCTAAAGAGGCTGGGCAAGAGTGCATAGACAGGGACTTCCCTGGTGGTCCAGTGGTTAAGACTCTGCGCTCCCAATGCAGGGGGCACAGGTTCATTCCCAGGTCAGGGAACTAGAGCCTGCACGTGGCAACTAAAAGAACCCACATGCCGCAACAAAGAACCCGCACTCAGCAACTAGACCCAGCGTAGCCAAATAAATAAATATTAAAAAAAAAAAAAATAGAGCGCATAGACACATGTGGGCACTAAAGGCCTAATGGTCAGCTTGTAGAGAGAGGAGCATCCTGGAAGCCCCAGAAGAGACGCACCATATGCTGACTCGGCCTCCTTCTTCCAGATACCAGAAGGATACAAAAGCCTCACCTCTGCCCAGGGAACGGCCACGTCACCCCATCTCCATACCCACAGTGTACATTTAAGTATGAACAATATGCACCTGACCTGGCACAAGGGGACCAGTGGGAATTCTGCTCATGCTGGAACTCATGCTGGGGCGGGGGGAGGTAGGGGGTGGCGGGGGGTTGTGGTTTGAAAATGGGGCTGCCTGTGTCCTCACCTGCTCCTGGAGCTCAGCCAGTCGTTGGGCTCGCTCCTCCTCGGAGTCATCAGTGGAGCTGTCACTGTCTGAGGAGCTATCGCTGCTGCTGTCACTGGATGAGGGCGGGGCCACAACCTTGGTGGGCGGTGGCACCGCTGGGGAGGACACAGCCACCACAGGCTCCTCGGGCTCATCTGGCATCTTGGCAAAGCGCATCTCGAACACATCCTGGAGATGAGGGGTAGGGGGAAGCTGTGCCCATGAGGGCTGCTGGGTGCCCTGGGGGTGCCTGGACTGTGGCCCAGCGTCACACTATCCCTGGCTGCTGGGGGTGACTCAACAGGAAACAAAGAGGGCTGAGTCAATGGTGACCCCCTTCCTTATCACTAAGGCGAGGGGCTGGCAAGGGCCCCCTGATAACCCTTTCAACACTCCTCTTTCAAATCTCACTTTGGGGAGAAAGGTGCTCCCGACATGGCCTGGCACCGACTCCCTGGGAGACACAGCTGAGGTAAGGACAGGTGACTCACATCACAGGAGATAGCCAGCCCAATGAGGACATCAGTCTGGGGATCCTTGACAGATGGCAGGCCCGGACAGGACCCACAGAAAGAGTGCTCTGAGGCTCCCATCAGGTTGATGCTCATTCAGTCAGCACATCTCAAGGGAGCCTTCCAGACGGTGGGCCGGGCACCAGGACACAACAGTGAACAGAACAGGGGTCTTACGGTTCACATTCCCATAGGGAGCGGGTGGGGTCTGCAGTTTTAGAGTTCCAGAGGGAACAAAGGTCCCAAGGTGGGAGTGTGCCCAGCACAGAGCCCACAGCCTGTGAGGAGATCAAGTCCTCGCTGTAGTGGGCACAACACTGAGCAGGGCCATGCCACTGCCTAAGGCATCTCCAGGGTACACCAGAAATGTGAGAAAGTTATAGACGAGATATGGGATGCTGAGAATAGGCTATGGGAGACAGCCAGCCTTGTGAGGTGCAAGCAACGTGAGCAGAGACCCTGGGCTTACTGAGCATAGGATCCCACCCCAGTAGCTCCTGAGACCTGGTTTTCCAGTAGGATTTTGAGACCTGCTTTAAGCCTGGAATAAGTCAGTTAACACAGCAACTCACATAACAGAAGGGGGGGCCTTCCTCAAGTGTGAATCCATGTTGGAGAGAGCAGCATGGCCCAGAAGGGCTGTGGGGTAGAGCTCCAAGGCTGGTATTTCAAACTTGAGTGTATCTGACAGAGCCCACCCTACAAGACTCTCCTGATGTCTCTGGAATGCAGCTTCAGGTTTCCCCGCCCCCAGGAAACTGGAAATGAGTGACCTGGGCAGCAGGGCAGGCATTCCACACAACTGTGGTACTGTCCCCTCCCCTCCAGACTACTCAGGTTCGGCCTCCTCCAAGGCAGGTTCTCCTCTCAGCAAGGTGCTGCCTGAACTCTGCTATCTGAGTGGTTTTCAGTTTAAGTACTAGAAAGGCAAAAACTTTCTAATTTAATCAGAAATAAATCATGGAGCAGATCTGAGAGCAACAGAGAAGACAAACAGGAGGGATGACCAGATACCATTATCACTCAAGCTGCCAGGGAGAGGGGGCCTTCAGACCAGGTGAGCAAGACCCTCTCTGCTCACAGTGCCCTGGATGTGGGCAGGCTCAGGTCCATGACTGACCCACATGAGCATCTGAAAGAGCCAGGCCTGCTCTTAGAGAAATGTGTCTAAGAAGGTGGTAGGGCATCAGGACCCCAAGAAGGGAGAAGGGTGGCAAGCAGGGCCAAGCACTTGGCGCTGCTGGGAGGTGACACTTTACCAAGTGGAAGCTATCTCGTGCCACTGGTCTGTGAACCTAGCCCCCAACACCAGCTGCCAGACAGCTCTACCCTTACCACAAGGACATCCCTGTTCCTGACCCACAGGCTGTGACTGTTGTAGAAATGGGGGTGGCACCTGCCCTAAGCCCTCCTTCCCCTCCCCAGCTGCTTCTGGTCCCTGCCCTCCCAAAGCCCCAAGACCAAACAGCAAGGAGCATGAGACAAAAGCCAGGTAGGTTGCCTGCCTCCTGGCTGTGCCCAGCTGAATGACCCATCATCCTCCCACCTGCATCAGCCCAAGTGGGGGACATACTGGGAAACACACTCGGGCCTGTGTGCCAATGAGCTAAGGGCTGCTGCAGAAAACCTTCCCAAGTGGCTGAGACTTGCACCTGTTCTGTGGCAAACAAGAATGATGTACTCCCTGTCCTGAAGGGGTGAACACAAACAGTTGTACAGTGCCGTAAGTGCTAAGGTAGAAACAGCAAGGGGTGGCAAAGAGCCTTTGGGGAACTTGAGACCTAAGAATGAGAGGAGGACAATAGCTGTAGACACCCAGGAGGATGGTACAAAAGAAAGATCAAAGGGGCGTGGGGGCAGATAAGAGGATGGTAAAACCCGATGAGATGCACCCAGGGCAAGTATGTCATGAGGGAGGACGGTGACAGAAAGGAGCAGTGAACACCAACAACCAGCACCCACCAGGGGAGCAGGGGCTCAGGGCTCCTGCACCAGAGCTGGCAGTATATTCAGATGAACCCATCTACTCCGCCTGGTGTGACATTACCTCCACCCCACTCCAAGAATCTGAGCCATGTCGCAATTCTCAATATCAGAAAGAACACTGGTTTCAGAGAGTAAGTATCTCCTCTCGCTGGAATGTTGACCAGGGCCATCTACTCTGGGCTACATCAGATTCATGGAGGGAGCTCCCGCCTTCCCCTTTAGTGAAACAGAGATGCTCAGGTGCTGGGAGGTTGCAGTGTCCGAAGACTCCCAGGCAAATCAGCCTGCAGCTGAGCACAGGTGGAGACCCAAGGTGTTGCCCAGTCGGCCCCTCTTTGGCCATGCCTGGATACTGCTGTGAGGCTTAGCCATACCTGGGCAAAACCAGGGCACAGAGGTGGGGAGTACAATGTAGGCTGTGGAGGCACACGAGGTGCCAGGTGGTGGGGATGCGGCCGTGAGTGAACACTCAGATACACAAACACACTCTCACACACGCTTCACAAGCTTCCTACCTCTCGGATCTAATGCAGGACCCCAACACACTTTTCTCAGTTTAATTTTTTTTCCTTGCCGTAAAAACAATTGCGTACCACCATGAATTTGCACTTTCTCTCAAAATAAAACTCTGGTAATCCACATAGGTGCAAAACTTCCTAAATTACTCCTCACTTCACAATAGAACAGAGGGTAGAGGACAGTACCACCAGCAGCTCTGGGCCCAGCAGCTAGGCTAGCAGCCCTCAGCTCAAGCCACACTCAGGCTCCCAAGGAAACCCTGAGCCCAGGGGCTCCTGACTATCTTTGTGACCACAGCTGCCAGGTGGCGGGATGTGGGTTTTCTAAAGGCCCAGAATTTACAGGCTGAAAGAGGAATATAAAGTGGATCATTTCCCGTAAAACTTTCTGGGTAAATCCCAGTCTTTGGTCACAGCCTAATTAAGAGACAGTAGATCCCAACACCTCTTACTGAGGCAAACAAGGGCTGGGATTTTGTTACTCCTCCTCCCCAGTGGGTAATCTTGCCACCTAAACCATGCTGATCCTAGAAAGCTTCGAAAGAAAGAAGAAAACACAGCTCAAGATGCTACAAAATACAGGAACTGCCTTCTAGAGGAAAAGTCCACACAGGGGGCCTGCCACGTCAACTGGGCTGAATCAGGCACCCCCACCTGCCTCCTGGCATGTTACTTGCAACAGCGTGGAGACCCAACCTGCAAGGGACAAAGCAAGCTGGGGGCAGAGGCAGCCTCGTGCTGAGTGGCCCACTGCGCACTGCCCCCTCCCCCCACCTGAAGTGGACCCTCCTCGAGAGCAAGGACCTTGTCCCATCCAGCCTGGTGTCTGGAGTCAATGTTTAGAAAAGAGGCTGCTTTGTGGCAAATATCTCAGTGCCCTTGCTATGAGCAAATCCCGTGTCTGGGCATGCTCATGCCACTCCCAGAAGGAAAAAAAAGCAAAAGAAACAAAAAAAAGCCTTACAACAGGCACAAAAATTCGGAAGACGAAGAGCTAAAATATATCAGAGAATATCTTCTTTCTTCTTTTTAAATAAAGTCGCTCAAAATAGTGATCTTTGGTGCTGACAGAGAACTTGTTTTGGTTTAGCTGTTTGCATGAGGGCAAATAAAGGGCATGGGTATTAATCTGGGCAAATGCTATCCAAGTCCTCAGGGAGGAGAAGGGGAGAGAGAATGGGGAAAGGGGGTGGGTGTGCCTCCCTCCCTCTCTCCTCTCTCCTCTCCCCTTCCCTCCCCCTCTCTCTCTGGGCACCACTGCCACCTAGTGGCTACATATGAGAATTGCAGAAAAGTTATAAACCCTGATCTGCTTCAAGGATGGGAAATGCAAAAGTAAATACTGAAAAAGGAAGCTTTGTGAAGAAAGCAGACAACATAGCACTGAATTAAAGAGAGTCCCCCTTCCAAAAACATAAAACAGAACTAAACAAAAAACCTCAGATAAAATAAAACTAATAAACAGCCAGCAGAAATACAAACCTTCAAGTCTGAGTGTGTGTTTAACGACAGCCAGATCCATGCTAGTAAGTTTTTTTTTTTTTTAAACACCTAGAGTTTCAGAGCACTAAAGGCTAACCCAGACAGGCTGCAGTGAAAGAACAAAGAGGACCATGCCTTGGCTCCAACATGATGACATAGGAGACACTATGCTGGTGAATGCATGACAACGTGTGGAGTTAACAGAGCTGGAAGGCAGGTGGGCAAGCAGGGCTCAGGTGACCTCTGATAGACACCAACCCACAGGTCACTAGAGGCCTTTTGCAAGCCTTGCTTCTGGAAGCATTTCACAGATGGCTGAGAAAGCCTGGTTTGAGAAAGGCCCACCCAGGTGCCAGGAGAGGACCTGATGTGGGATGTGCAGACTGGACCTGTACCTTGTGACAGCAGGTGGCTCAGCCCACAGTCTGCTTTGACCCTGAAAGCAGAAGTGCAACGTGGGACCTTGGGGAGAAGAGGCTGGGAATTTTTATTATGTGTAATTTCAAATAATAATAAAACAGATTATAACAGTACTAAATATCGACTTTTTTCTCCATAATTTTTAACTCCTCATTGTTCTACCCAAATATATGTCTCTGTTTAAATTTGGGTATATGCTTTTCCTTTTTTTTTTTAAATAGAAAAAAGTGGAGTTAGTTCACATATTTATGCTGTAATCTGCCCCTCCCTTCCACCCATGTGTGCACTCCACAGCGTACATCACCCAGAATCAACTTGAAGGGGTTACGAATCCCACCCATTAGTGCATCATGGCCACACAGAACATCTAGAAGCAGCCGCCCTGGAGCGGGAAGGCAAACAAAGGCTTTCAAGGCTCTGGTGAAGAAATGCCCACAGTTGGGCAGTTACTTCAGCTCAGAACTGTGACAAACTGTCTACCTGGCAAGAGTGTCCCTCGCCGACTTGAGACAGGTCTGTTTTGGAGAAGAGGTTGGGCCATGCACAGGACACGCACTCTTCCAGCCAAGGGCAACCGAATGCAGGGGGGTGGGGGGTTTTCAGTGGAACACCCCAAAATCCAAAATGCCCAAGACCATAACCAACCACCCTGCTTTAATTATAAGGAAATAATCCTAATGTAAAATTTATGTGTTATTCTGACTTTAGTCCACTCTTCCAAAGCAACATGGCATTATACCAAAGCAAGTGACAAAATCTGCCAAGGCCCATAGTGGCCTGGCCCACCCAGGACCCCAGCCAGCCTGTTCCTCTGCAGGATCCCACACCCGGAGCTCCCCCAGAGCCTCACCTGGAGCTTGCGGGCCATGGCCACCACCTCATGGTCAGGAGGGTTGTATTTGTAGCAGTTGGAGAACATCAATCGGACATCGGCACCAAATTCCTGAGCATCACGGTACTCACGGGCCTCCAGTTTAGACTAGAAAGACAGGACGGGTCCTGGTTAGCCATGGCTGCCCCTACTCCAATGGGGAGGTGGCAGCAAGGAGGGCTGCCTGTAGGAAGGAGCAAGTCAACTTCTCAATGGCTCTGGGTTTAACCCAGACCATAGTGGGGAGAGGTTATCACCCCAGTTCTCAGCACCAGGTGGACAAGGAGATACTCCAACACCAAGTCTCAGGGCGAGGAACTGCCCTGCTAGCATCCAAACCCACCCACTGTGCCTGGCTAAAAGGCAAGTGGACAGAGAAGCCACAGAGGTACTGCTTAAGCCAGAACTGCAAAGGGAGGGCTGGGCCCAGTTCTGACTTGGCCTGTACTTGTCCTGGTGACATCGGACAGGGCTGGTCAAAAGGAACACAGCAATGTCCCCTGCTCTGCCCATCCCACGTTTGGGCAGGCTTACTCCACTCTCAGAAGGAAAAAAGTGCCAAAAGGCTTAAAATAAACAAAACCAAAAAGGCCTCAGAATACTACAGTGAAAATGCCAGCACTTGTGTGCCCTTTACTAAGAGACACCAAGGCCTTCTTCATGACATAGAGCCTGGCAAAGTCACCACTCCCCAAACTCTCCAGGAGCATCTACCGAGTGAAGGTATCTATGGGCACTGGGCCTCAAGGCCACAAAAGGGCTCATCTTCAGATGAGGGAAAGGGCAGCATTGCTGTCTGTGACCAAAATGACCACATGATCTCAGATGATGTCCCCATAATCTCCAGCAGGGGGCACTGGGCTTCCCTGGGCTGGTGAGAAGAGCCTAGACAGCTAGTAAGACTGGGCCCTCCTCTTGGACAGGCCTCAGAGGTGCTGGCCTTCCTTGTCCCGGGGAGCCCGTTCCCCAGCTCCAGGGGCACACCCACTAACCTTGATCGTGCTCATGTCCATGGGGTGCTTGATGATGTCACAGTAGTCATGCAGGCCCAGCGCCTCCACGTCCACGGGCTTGTAGAAAGGCCAGGCGTAAGCTGCGTGCTTCTTGGCAAACATCTCCTTGAGAATGCCACTACAGCACTTGAGCTGCTCTGAGACCTTGCTGCTTTTATCTGGCGCTGGGTGCTGCTGCGAGTCGGGAACATCCTTCTTCGGAGGCTTAACAGGCCGGCTGCTCTCCCGCCGGGGGCCCACCAGCTTGGTGGTCTTGGGCTCCGGGGGCAGTGAGGGTGGCTCGTGAATGGGGTCGATGGTGGTGGGGGTGGTGGTGTCCGCTTTCCTCTTAACCCCCTTCTTTGTCTGCCGAGAGCACAGGCGCGATAGGCACGGTCAGAGGCAGCGGCCGGCACAGCGGGCCCTCAGGGTCACTCCTGAAGCCAGGTCCTTTCTAGGGTCTCAACACTCACAGGGAACAGGGCCCAAAGGTAAATTCCACAGGTGAAGGACTGAAGACAGGGAAACCCTGTCCCACCACTCTGTTCTGCAGCTGGGACAGGACCCTGCCAGTGGCAGGAGAAAGCACACAACTAAGTGTGGGATCTGCTCACCAGAGGCCAAAGAGACTTTTGAAAGCAGTTTCCTACATGCCAGGGACCTCTCCCACAGCCAACCTCTGTCACTCTGGCCACCCATGGGAGGCACATTTCAGAGACTATTTAGACAGCATCTGCAAATATGCAGTCTAAATTAGAAATGGGAAGGGGGGCAGCAACCCCCTGGGAGGTGTTACACAATTATGGGATCTGTGGGTCAGCAAGACAACAGCTTTTAGGCTGTGCTGATTTAAACACAGCTTGATCCCCCCAGGTCCTAACTACCCACAAGTGCCCTGGGAGCCAGAAGCATCAGCAAGGATAGGTGACTGTCTTCTGTAAGCCTCACTATAATGGAGTGGAAGGGGAGGCAAGGGTCATCTAGCTGAGGTGACCGGAGTCAGCCAGTGGTCAGGCTAGGCCACACACACGCACAGGACGCTCACCTTCACAGGCTGTGGGGTGGCCGCGATGATGGGCGGGTGGCTCTGCACAGGCTGGGGGGCTGGTGCGGGCGGGGGCAGTGGCTGGGGGGGCACCGGTGGGGGCGTCTGCAGTGGCTGGGGAGGTACCACTGTCATGACAGGGGTCTGGACGATGAGGTCTGGGGTGACAGCGGGGAAGGGGTGAGGTGTGGCCTGCACGGGTGGAGGATTCTGCTGAGGGGTCTGGGTCTGCGGAGGAGTCGATGCTTGCGTTGTGTTTGGTACCGTAGAGACGCCAGGTTTTGCTGTCCCTACCAATCATAAAAGGGACAGGTGGTTAGATGCCATGTCTGCATGCCGGCTGACCTTGTGGGGACACTGCCACACGTGGCAAGCACACATCGGCGTGGGCATGGCACACAGTGTCTCTGTAACTATTTGTCTAAGAGACAGAACAGCCTAAATACCTTGGACCTCAGCCAAATCTGTCCACCTGTCCCAGGGGGCTCTGAGAGCAGTGGCACACCACATTCCACACTTCCTGGGGTGTCCTGGCTCCAAGTCCTGACTTGGGGACTCAGGCACAGAGACCCCTTCACGAGCATGAAGGCTTGAGCCAAAGGCACAGGAAACACACGCTGAGAGTCAGCACCAGGACAGTGACAGCAAAAAAATGCTCCTTGGTGCTTTCAGGCAGAGCTGTCCTTATTCCCAGAAACACTGCCTTCTGAGTAAGCATTTCTGGCAGAGGGACGGAATCGGCAGCCCTGGCCAAGGTTTCTGGAAATTGGCTACCCCCACCTCTCTGAATCACAGGGGGAGGCTGGACGGCTGCTGCCCTTCATGACCGGCTCAGACTGCCTCCCTGCAGTTGTGTGGGTGAGCCGAAACACACGAGGCCCTACATCCACCCCATGTAAAGACCAAACCCCTTGTCCCAGGAAGGGAGGATGGGGCTCCTTGGTCGTAAGGATACTGGACGCCTCTGGGCAGGTTCCATGGCTAAGGGGTGACCCTCAAGACCAGCTCTCCTTGGCTACCCCTCAGCACTACAGGGGATCTAGCCAACCCCCTCTGCTCCCATGAAGCCACCACTTCCACGTGGGATAGGAAGTCACGTGAAAGCCCACTCCTTAGAGAAGCAAACAACTCACAGCACAGGCTACCTTGCAAACATCACCTTTCTGCAGCACGGAGCTGCGGATGGCAAGATGCAGAAGGCAGCTGTTTAAACTTTTCCTAGACAGAAACATTTCATGAGTAGGCTACTCCCTACCAGCTGGCCTTCGGAATCCCGTGTCAGGCTTGGGGGCAGGGGTAGGTGCTAAGATAGACAAAGAGGGCTTGACTTCAGAAGACTATCAAATAGCAGACATGGCTCCAACACAAGTGTATTAATAAATAATTCAAATAACAAACCTTAAGGCTCTAGGACTGGAATATTAATTAAAACTGCCCTTGATCAGGTTAATTTATCTAAAATGAAAAACAAAGACTGACTATAGCACTGGTGGGATGAAGAATTCAAATAATTTAAAAACGCTTTGAAAAGTTGTACTTTCTTTTTAACTGAAGTCCATCAAAAAAGGCTAGGCTCAATTTTTCCTACTTTGCTGGAGGGTCACATGGTCATATGACCCTCTGGGCTGGTTCCCCTGATGAACCTGGCCTCACCATACCCAAACAGCAACAAGGCAGGGAGTGTATAATATAGTTGTCTTCCCACCACTCCCAGTCTCCCAGTGAAATTGGAGAAGGCTGGCAAAGACTAGGGAGAAATAAAGCCAATTTCCCTGCTTTACTGTTCCCCAGTATAGCCCCAAAGCAGCTCACTGGGGCTTGCGGAAATGCCCATTTCACACTGCTTTATGGGTCCCCACTTTGCCACAGGCTATTTCAGTGTGAAGCTAATAGTGCTGGGGACACGGAAGGTACCCTACCTGCTTCTTTCCTCCCACGTCCTCTTCCTTTCGCCTGGACTATCATGATCTCAGTTTCTTCAGTGGGCAGTTCGTTGATTTTTTGCAAGAAGAGCTTCTCCAGAGCTTCTGCCATTAAGACTATGTCATCTCCAGGCTAAAAGAGGAGACACATGTGGTGAGGGTTGGAAAGCCCTCCCCACCTTTCTAGACAGAACAAGAGCTCCCCACCCTATGCCCCAAAGTGTGGAGCATCATATTCAGGGTCCTTCCCCAATCTAAACCCTAAAGGGTCAAAACATAGCTATCCTAACTGGCATCATGGAAGCTTCATATGCCTGCAGGTCTGCTGCCTCTCTAGTCTTTTAACCTCTGGCTTGAGAAACCATCCCAATGCCTTAAGTATCTATCAAGCACTGCCAATCACACACAGGGGCCCTCCTTGCACTAGAGCCTAATTATGTCCTTCGACATAATGCAACTTCACTAGAATTATTTGAATTACACAGGATTTCTTGCCATAGATACATGAACAGGGCTCCAATAATGTTCCCTAGTATATCGCCAAAGCAGCTCACTGGGGCTTGGGGAAATGTCTACTTCACACTGCCTTATGGGTCCCCACTCTGCCACATGCTGTTCCCACTCAGCTCTAAATGGAGAACCTCATCTGTCCACATTTCCCTTAAACCTAGTGGTGAGAGCTGAGACTTTAAACAAATGATCTGGCTTCAAGGCACAATCGAGCTGAATGGTTTGGCTACTGGGTTAAGTGATATTTATGTCTACATGTAAGACCCTGTAAGGGAACACTTGATTCTATGGCCATTAGCTATCAATGGTCATGTCCACAGTTCCAGATGCGGCGGGTGGGCCCCACTGTACCCTCTCTCATATTTAGGTTTCTGTTTGAGCACACCTTTGTACAACTATATCTTGGTAGGTTCCTTCCTGACAATTTGTGTCATCCAAACAGACTTTTTAATGCGTCGTCACTGTCCTTTTCACACCTTCTCTACTAGACATGCTCAAGAACCAAAGTCCCAAGGGTATCAGAAGCACACGCTTCCAGCTAACAAGGACAGCTTAGAAACATGACCAAAATGTTTTTGGCCTCAAAAGAAACACACCCAGTCACAGGCAAAACCAGCGGTCCCATTTACCTCTGTCGCCAATGGTCTCCTCTCGTTGGACTCTGATCCCACCTGCACCCAGCACCCCTGCCCAATGGGTTCCAGACATGCCCACCTCCTCCTTTACCTTCTCCTTCTCTATCAGCCCCCACATCTCACCTTGTTGTAGATGTAACAATTTGTAAACATAGTGTTGAAGTCCTGGATACATTCCTGAGCATTCCAGTAATAGTTGTTTTCCAAGCGCTTCTTTATTGTTCCCATATCCATAGGTGTTTTAATGATCTTATAGTAATCCTGGAGAGCAGAGAGAGCAAAAGGCCAATGTCACCTCTGCAGCCATGCAGTACTCACAGGTGGGCCTGCAGATGTCACTCCAGGTCACTCTACAGACATGCAGACCTAAGCTCTTCCATGGTATCAGTGAGCCATCTCATGGGGACCCCAAGATAAAGTGGATCAGGGAAGGATTACTAAAAGCTGGGTGGCAATTTAGAGAAAAAATGTGCAAGTTTGCCAACTGTCCTGTCTGGGAACAGGCTACGCTGTCTTAACTGAGATCTATGTTTTCCTCTATTTTTTTTGATGTTAAAATATCCTTTCATTTTTAGTAAGTAATGCGGAAAGCATACAACCTTTAAAAAAAAGTGGTTCTTATCTGGTAAAATAACCCATGGTAATTTCTACTTTCTCCCTGCTTCAAATTTTCCACATCAATAAAATGCAAAATCCTACAGAACCAGCATTCAAGCCCACCCATAACAACTGGATCCCTTGCTTCCTGTCACACTAAAGAACCAAGGAGCAAAAGCCTCTACCTTCAGTTCATCGCACTTCCATTTCTTTTACCTGCAGTCTACCACTAAGGATCCACTAGTATCTGGATACAGTTCAACAACTAACCAGGTTAAGTGCCAGATGAGGAATCAAATGGACTGCCCTCACAATCCTTAGTAAAAACAAAACAAAAAACACCACACAATCCTCCCTGCCCCCTGCCCCCCGACCCCCCACCCGGCAGCAGACCCACTCCTCAAACCTTCAGATCTTACTCTACAAGTGCTAAACAGAAGAAGCCAGACGTCAGGTGTAGATGTCCTAAAGCCCTTCAAATCAAACTCTCTTCTACCATCATAACTTTTTCTAAATCTAAACCTACTCTAAAACCAAACGCTTATTTTTAAAATCAACCACAGGAAGAATTTGGGGACAGATCAGGCAGTGCTCAGGTTTCCAGGTGGAAGGACCACAGAGAGCCAGGCAAGAAGAGGGACCTGCATACAGCCAGCCGGCCCCACTGAGAACCACATTCTCTGAAGCTCCCACAATTAGACTCAGGTGAAGTTATCAGAACCAAGTCCAAGGGGAAGCCTGACAGCAGAGGGGCAGGCCTATGCTTTAGCAAGCACCAAGGTCCTGCCCAAGAACAGTGGTGGACAATACTGAAAAGGTGAGCAAGCGGTGTGAGGTTCTGAGTTGCTCTGACAATCATGAGAAAGGAACAGAAGCCACTGGCATACACATAGGGCTGGCGAAGATCACAGCCCTGCCCAGCCGCAAGGGGCGACTGAACCAGACTTTCTACGTTACATTTGCTCTGACCACCGTTCCCAAGAGAACCAAGTCCAAATATATCTGCCCCAGGGAAAATTTAGATTTTATTCCACGGCCAAAGGTCTACTTAGAATGGTGTCAGGTGCTTGAATTGGCCTCAGTGTGTCAAAAGTGGTTCAAGGCCCAACAGGATAGCGGTTGAGGACAAAGTAGGAAGGAGGAGGTGAGACGATGACAAAAGAGGATGGGGGCTGGGAAGACTGAAAGGGAGACAGGGGTTTAGGGGCATGACAATCCAATTGTACATGTGTTCTGAATGAAAGAGGCACAAGCATTCTAATAAGAAGCCCAGCAAGGAACAGGGGCCAAAACACAGGTAAAGATCTGGAAGGCATCAGAAAACAGAAAAAGAATGAACCCTTTTTTGAAGTGGCCCTATTAATATTTCCTGGAGAAGGGGGTGTCCCTGGAAAACTGGGCATTAGTATGACATTGCTCCCAGCCAAACAGCCCTGCCCCACCCCTCAGGGTTAGCCCCTAGCTCTCCCACCTCTCTTCTTCCTACATCAGAGCTGCTGAGGGTGACATCTAGTCACACTGTGGCCCCTGGGGAGCCTGGCCTCCACTTCAGAGAATGACCTCAAACTCCCAAACCCCTTGGCCTAACAGACTACCCACCCGTGTCTGTCCTGCTGGCTGGGATGCTGTCTTCTCAGGATCTCAAGCCCCCCAGTTCCCCTTAGTTTTCACCCTCTCAGCTCTCCTTGCCTCTGCACCCTCTGCATCTTCCTGTAACAAACCAACCCCTCCTCCATCTGGCCCTGCCGCGCTTTCCCTTCAAAGCCAAGTTTCTTGAAATGATGGCTTCACATCCTCACCTTCTTATTCACACCGTCGCGAATCTGGTTTCTACTTCTGCGTCACATCTTCCTAAGGTCACCAATGCCCTCCTAAAGGCCAACAGTAGGGTCAGGTCGGAATCCTCATCTGTTTGACCTCCCTGTAGTCTCTGACGTAGAAACTTGGGGGTCTGCTCTCTGCGGTTGATTCTCCTGGCCTCCCGCCTCCCTCCAGTGCTATAAGAGCTGTGGGCCCCCCTTGGATTCCAACCCCCAGCTCCTTCTCTCCCCATTCTTTGCATTTGCTCTGGGAAGGTCACCTCACCTGTGGACTCTGCAGGGCCCAGCCCATTAGCCCAGCTAGAAACTGGTACAGCAAGCTCTCCCAAGAGACTCCCCGCAGTGACGGGCTCGCTGCCTCTACTCCTGATTGTGGTCAATGATGAGAGTGACCTCTGAAGTGCAGATCTGGTGAGGACCCTTCTTTTGTTCCCATACCCTTTCCTCAGTTGGTTCGTGACCCAGACCTGCAGCTCCCCCTCCTGACTCTCTTCCCCTGAGTGCATATGATGGGTATTCAATGGACAGAGAGTACCGGCCAGCTGTTACAGACATAGCAACTTTCAAGCAAGGAGAAGGTCACACTGGTGTGTCCCTCCTTCTTGAAACCGGACGCCTGGCAGAGGCTGAGGATCCTATACCCATGCAGCTCTAACTCATAAACCCACGTCTGGGTCAACTGTAACAATCATCTGATTCCAATTCCCTCGCCCAGGTCAGTGTGTGGGATTTGGCAAACAGCAGAGGGCAATTTAAAGACAATTAGTCCTTGATGCTTTGAAGAAAGGAAAAAATTAACACATTTATCCTGTTTGCTCCCGAGGTTCAGTTAAAGGTACAAGCTGAGTTTCCAGAAACATTTGCTAGGAATGTGGGCAAATGGAAAGCTCTCAAAGGAAAAAGGAGAGGAACAGGGGTACAAAAGAACAAAGGCAAGTGCAGCATGGCCACAACAAGGCGGGCAGGTGTGAGGGGGTGTGCAGAGGCAGCCAGAGGCAAAGCTGCACCCATACTCCCTCTCTCCATCCAGGCCACCTCCATGTACTTGGCTCCCTGGGAGTTATTCTACTACCTTTCCCTGCCCTGTGCTCTGGGTGATGATGACAGCACCAGTACCAGAAGAGGTACTGCAGCAAGCCAGTCCCTCTCACAATCTGACCAACCACGTCTGCTGAACCTACTGGGCCAAGCGAGCTGACCACATCTGAGGAGGGAGGGCCCGGACCACCAAGTGACCCCACTTTAGCTCCCTATGGAATTGAAAGGCAAGCTGCAAGCAGCCCTCTACCCGTTTCAACATCTCTACAGAATATTTCCCAGAATGCTAGTATCAAAGAAACCAGTTATTATTTAGGCCAATGAGCACGTTTTCTCTCCTTCCCCACTTCCATTCATCAGGACTGCTGAAACCACTCAGTCAAGGGCCTCGTGCGTGCTGGAGTTCAGAGCTGGACCTCGCGCTTTTCACAATGACTCCAAAGGCATCTCCACCCTCCCGTAGGTCCACCCTCACCAGGAGCAACACAGGAGGAGACCTGAGGACGGCAGCCCCGGACCCTGCCCAAGTTACTCACAGGGAGGTTTAGCTTGACGGCATCCACAGGCTGCTGGAAAGGCCACGCAAACTGGTGTTTCCATAGTGTCTTGAGCACCACTTTGAGCAGATATTGCAGTTGGTTGGTCTGCCTCTTGGGCTTGTTGGGGTTGGAAGTCTCCGGGGGAGGGGGGTTGGTGCTGGCTGTGTTGGCTTGCTGGGGTTGGGCCTGGGCCTGCGTTGTAGACATTTGGGTAGTTTCTAGTCCATCCCCCATTACTGGCAGATTTCTCAATCTCGTCCCAGGGCCGCTCTCCGCAGACATGCTACTGATCCCATCACATTCTTCACTGGGCACTCTACAAGGGAAGAGAAAAGCTACCATCAGAGACCAGGCAGCAGATGGGTGCCACTCACAATGACACATCCCCCAGGGCTGTGGCCTCCAAAGGCTGAGCTCCTCTGGTGAAGACTGATCAGGTTGGCTGGGGAGACACTCCATGCACTGACTAAAAGGGCCCCAGTGAGTGTGCTCCTCAAAGATTCATCATCCAGTAGGGAAGAGAGATCAGGTACCAACTCCGAGGGCCGGGACATGGAGTCTAGAGTCAACCAGGAGCTGGAAGGGTCTGTGGGAGCTATGGAGTTCACAGGGAAGTGGGTACAATATGCGACAAACCAAGTTTTCACATCTGAGAGCTTTTACGGGACACTGTGTATGAGAGAGGATGATTTGCAAGCCCCAAATCACGTTGTTTTCATTAAAATTCTTATTTGTATTTGTGGTTCATGAAGCATCTAGCCAAGTGAGTAATTCCACTTGGTGAGTGGGGGCCAGGCAGGACGGAGCAGGAAGGCCAGGCTGCCCACTCCTGACTAGCCCACGCAGTCCACTGCTGAGTGCTCACGCTTATGAAGAACGTTTTCTTGGTAACTTAAATAATATGTTTGCTGATTACAGAAATACCACAAGGTAACTGTGGTAACATAAAAATGAATCCATACTTGACCTACTGTTCTATTAACCAGCTTTTCAAAGCTTATTTATAA
Organism: Lagenorhynchus albirostris; assembly: GCF_949774975.1. Classification (NCBI taxonomy): domain Eukaryota; kingdom Metazoa; phylum Chordata; class Mammalia; order Artiodactyla; family Delphinidae; genus Lagenorhynchus; species Lagenorhynchus albirostris. The sequence continues at coordinate 157,560,294 of NC_083097.1, forward strand.
AGGTGTAGAGGGGCACCTCCTGTGATCCGCTAGGGGCTTGGGGGTGGCACATGAGCGTCCCCCCTCCATCAGTGCCTTATTAGCACTCTGTCCTGTGCACTGCCCTCAACAACACCTGCTTCAAGACACACCATGAGCATCACTGTAAGGGCGACTTTGTGCACCTGTCCAGTTATTCTAACAGGACAACCACAGGGCAGTGGGTTCATGTTTTTAATGTCAAACTGTCCCTCAGAAACACACTAACCCAGTGGTCCCCAACCTTTTTGGCACCAGGGACTGGTTTTGTGGAAGACAATTTTTCCACGGAAGGCGGGGTGGGGGTGGGGGCTGGGGATATGGTTCAGGTGGTAATGTGAGAGATGGGGAGAAACAGATGAAGCTTCACTTGCTGGCCCGCCGCTCACCTCTTGCTGTGCAACCCGGTTCCTAACAGCCCGCGGACTGATGCTGGGGGTTGGGGACCCCTGCACTAACTCACCCCTTACTCAGAATGTCGAGTTTCTTCACTCTATTAATGAGAAGAAACATCTGCTCAAAAGTACTGATCATCTGCACTTTTTGTGCACTATTTTTCCGACACCTTTCTGAGGGCAAGAAAAAGGAATGATCAGTCCCTGCAGGAAGAAAGACTGAAAGTAAGCTAGGAGCTGCCTGCATGTAATGAGCAACTCCAGTAATAAACCTAGGAGTTCAGTGAGGGTAAGAAAACCTCTGTGGCTGACGAAGTCAGGCAAGGGCTTAGGAAAAGAGGGAAGATTTTTAGGACCACAGGAGCTGGTAGGCAGAGGGCACAAGAAAAAACACAGCAAGCTGGTTGTCTCTGTCACAGCTTTCTTTCTGGAACACACTTAGCACATACTAGGCACTCTAGTTGCTGATGAATTACTTTATAATTCAGTCCAAGTGTAATTTGAAACAAGGTTCTCACAGTGGTTTCTGTAAATGCAGTTCCAGCAAATTACCGAATTTTAAAGCACAAGGGAGAACTTGCTATGTAAAAGCAACTCAGTAGTGAGTTCATCATGGGGGGCTGTGGAGAGCTGGACCTCTTGGCCCGAGGCCTGACAAAACTGACATGGCCAAGGAGATCGCTTTCCTTCCAGGGTGCTCTGGTTGATTACAGGTCTAGCTATCAAATGGCCAGAGAGCACACATGAAGAGAGTGCTGCCCCAAGGAAAACGCTGCCGCAGGGCGGGAACCTGTGCAGGAGCAGCCCATGGCCACTGCATGCAAAAGACTCTGGATCTTAGCAATTGTCCAGTGCTGGAGGAAGGGCGTGTTACAGCAGTGTGAGTTAGGTGTCTAGATGTGGTCTTGCATCTGATGCTAAACTTAACTATTTAATGATGTCCAACTGCTTTCAAGATGCCAGCAAGAATTTAGAGTTTACGCCCTCCCAGGTAACTCCCAAGACCCAAGAGGGAAGGGACAGCTCCTATGACAACTTCTAAGTTTTCTACACGGAGAACACCAGCCCAGGAAGAACACTTACAGGAAGGAGGGTTTGTAGGTGCAAAGCCGATCCCTGGTACCTCTCTTGCACACACTGTGCTAGAGATGGGGAAGGGACACCCAAAGCTAAAACCAAATGGGCATCTGGCATAAGAATGTGATGGGGACTGGAGGTGGAGACTGGCTGGCCAGCAGCCTGTGAAAGCATCCCTGAAGCCAAGAGAGCAGTGTGCTAGGAGTTCAGGACCACGAAGGGACATTTCCCGAAGCAACTTAATTTGATGGGTTGATGAAACTTTGCAATAGCACAACAACCTCGAAGGAGCACTGTGGACTACAATAGTTTCCAAAGGCAGACATGACTGGATAGGACTGCTTCAGGCTCTGGGGATACAAGGCACTTTCCTTTTCCCATCAGGGGTACTTCTGGTATAAGTATGGCCAGAACTAAGCACCATGTGGTCCTGGGAAGAAGTGTCATGCAATGAATCAAGGTGGGACAGAGGGGATGGAGGTGCTACTGGTGGAAGGGAGGTACATGAAGTGCACCTGGCTGGGAGCTTGCAAAGGACAGGGTGGATCCTGGAGCCCTGACTTGAGTAAACATACCCCAAAGAAAGCAGGATGAGGCCACATACAGATCCAGGGAGAGGGAGCATCCAAAGGCTGGGATAAGGTGTAGAATCATCAGAAAGGGCTTGCTCAGAGAAGAGAACAGAGGGAAGAGAGAACAAGGGGCTAGGCTGAATCACTCGACACTGAGTGTAATGTGGGAGGAAGGGAGGAATCTGGCTGAGAGCATGTCACTGCTGACCTAAGGCAGGATGTGAGGGTAGCCTAAGGAGGCGACAGAAGGAGGCAGTACCTGGAAGCTGTGTTTGGCTGTGCATGGAGCTTTGCAGACAAAAAGCATGCCTTCATTCCTAAAGTGACTGGGCAAGGAAAAGAGAAAAGATTTCTCCAAGTTATGAGGTTTAGTTGATAAAGAGTGGGACCTCAATCTCAGAGAAGCAGTGTCTATAGCCACCTGCAGAGTGACATGCTAGGGCTCAGGTGGGGCCATAGGAGGGTTCACAGAACCGTGTCCCTGAAGCCACCAGGGAAGCACAGACTGCCTTTAGGTAGATGGCATTTAATTACTTACTCCCCTCTTTTCATTTCTTTTTATTCTCCTTCCAGCATTGACAAGGAAAGTCCCTGTTTGTGCCAGTGTGAAAGGTTGTGCTCAGAGGTGTCAGCAGACGATACTATTATTTGGATGGAATTTAACATCACTGTTTTGTTCTCGTGGTTTTTTTTTTTTTTTTTTTTTTTTGCAGTACGTGGGCCTCTCACTGTTGTGGCCTCTCCCGCTGCGGAGCACAGGCTCCAGACACGCAGGCCCAGTGGCCATGGCTCACGGGCCCAGACACTCCGCGGCATGTGGGATCCTCCTGGACCGGGGCATGAACCCGTGTCCCCTGCATCGGCAGGCGGACTCTCAACCACTGCGCCACCCAGGAAGCCCTGTTCTCGTGGTTTTAATTTTACTGATATCTATGTGTGGCTCCTGATTTAGCTTCCTTTCAAAATAAAGGTACTATAAACAAAACAGTAAACTCATTAAAAAAAAAAGAAAAAAATCCCCACAGTTAAGGATGCAAGTATCAAGACAGGGAAGGACAAGGATAAAGTGGGAGTGGTGAGGGCAGCCTGGCCTGTGGCCTCACTCTGTGACCCTCTCCAGAGGAGAGCCAGCCAAGACTTACTGCAGATTCCAGGTGGGGAAGCCAGTGGGCTAGAAGAATTTGTAGAAAACTGCTGGAAGAAGGGAGGATGGAGAGGCATCCACAAGATGGCAGAGACTCTCCCTCACGTCCCCAAGTGGATGGGGACGATCATTTATTGGGCAACAACAGAAACTGGGGTTTGGGGCTAGTAAGACAGAAGAGGGAGACGGTGGCCACAAATCAGATACAGAAAGATACAGGATATGCTGAGTGCTTGGACACAAGTATTGACAGAGGGGCAGCACCACAGAGAAGGAAATATGTCATTGGGGTTTAAGGACACCTGGAGTTGTTTGGGAGAGGGGTTTTCATGCAGCAGGATCAACATGTCCAAAGGAGCAAAAGGGGATGAATGTAACTCTGGCTCCATCAGGAAGGGAGTCTTGGATGTGCTGGAGAAGCAAGCATGGGAGGGAGGGTGGCATTAAGTGAGGATCTCATTAAGTGAGGATCAAGAATGATGTGCAGTTTGGTTTCCACTACTAGAGGTCTCCTAGAAAGCAGCTCAGGAATTACACAGCCAAGCATGTGCCAGGTGAGCTATGGCACACAAAGGACAGGAGCAGCCCCACCCTGAAGGAGACGCTCTGGCCCTAGGACAGTGGAGCTCTGTCAGCCACAAGGACGCAGGTTGCTGGGGGGAGGGAGGGGAGCGAGACAAGCCCATCCCACCAGGAGGAAGCAGCCCCATAAATTTCCTATTAAGTAATGACATTCTGGAACCCTTCAAGCAGTGTCCCCGAGGCAAGCTGAAATCAAGGTAAATGACTTCTGGAGCTTCCGGGCTGGGCTGTGCCTGTTCTCTCTCCAAATGGACTCTCAGCAAAGCCAAAGGATGGAGGACTCTGGACACAATCACTTTCCTTCACCTTCAAGCCAGGCCCACATGGGTCCTTGAGCCAAGGAAGCTGAATTTTCTGCTCAGAAAATGAACAGACCTTTTTCTACAGAAAATCTGACCCTTTAACTTTGTCTTATCTCTGCTTTAAATCACTACCTCTACCACAGAGGCTAAAACACCCTTTTTAGCTTGCCAGCTCACATCTGACAGTGACATTTAAATCCTCACAACTCTGAGATTGCTTCTAGCCTCATCCTCACTTTAAAGATAAGGAAACCAGGACACAGAGAAGTAACTTACCCAGGAAGTGGAAAGATAGGCCACTTCTATTATGGGCTGCTGTGGCCCATAATTTGACATGATTCCTGGGAAGTTTCAGTTGAGCTTTGAGAAATCCCCATTTGTGAGCTGAACATGCACCCCCAGGAGCGTCCAATGCAAACATCCAGGATGGGCTGGCCCATCTTAAGTAACATGAAAAACTAAGCACAAGACCCACATACTTGTAACAACTGAGGTCAATTTATAAGGAAAAAAATTGCTGGAGGTTGCCAGCTCAAATGAGAAGGCATGATAACGTGGTTTTGACAGATGAGATGGGATCCATAAATATATCAGTTTGTCTTACGATGCTCTGAGGACAACCAATGACAGGTGACACCCATGGCCCCGATGTGAGGGATCATGAAATACGAAAACTGAGCCATGGGGATAATCATGGGATGCTTTGGACTTCTGTACCCACTTGGGGCCCAGGCAGGACTCGCACCTCAAGAAACCACACCCAGACAGTCTGTAGCTTGCAGCTCAGCCCTCCCAGGACTGTGGGCAAGTAAACTCCTTGGGAAATTTTAAGAAGTCATTCATGCATATTGCAGCAAAACACCAGAATCTCTAGTCTGTTGTGGGCCAAGAAAGAGAGGCACTGGTGAGCAGCGCTATGTGAAAGCCACACAGGACGACTCTTCTAAGGCACAGATCCAACTGGGTTGACACCTTGGGTAAATTCTTCCCCCAGTGTTCGCCTCTACCCTGCACTGTCCCAGCCCCTGACATCAACACTCCGAACAACATGGTGGCCACAATGGGCACCTTCTCTGTCACCTTCATGCCTTTCATTTGCTGTACCTGGTGCTTCCCTGATCTCTGTCTAGTGACTCTGATGGTCAGCCCCCCACACACACACCTGGGAGCCCAAGGGCAGGGCCATCTTTACTTTTCTCTTGTCCTTTCAGTACACAGCAAGTACTCAGTGAACAACTCAGGGGCTACAGTGACCACACACGATTGTCACCCTGGGGCTTCTAGCTCAATTTCAAAGCTCTGGAAAAGGAAATCAGCTCACAGTCTCACACGGAAAATTGCTCAGCCAATGCATCTCATCAGAGCTACATGCCAGGCTTAGGGACTCTGCAGTCGACATGATGTTCTTTGAGTGATTAAGCAATACCTGGGTGAGTATTGTGAAAAAGAATGGCAGGGTTGCTGTGGCCATGGACAGAGAGGGTGTACACTCCTGTGGTGGGTAAGGTAGAGAGGGACAAGGCTTGTGATGGACAGGGGAAGGCACAACCGATGCAATAACACAGGCACAGGTCTGTAAGCAGGAGAGATACCAGTGCATATGAAGAGCTTAAAGGAGGACAGGCAGGATGGGACAGTGCAAGGGCCATGTGACCATGTTGGGCTTCTGTTCTTCACAAGTCCCAGACTGTGGGGTAGGGAATAGTAAGTTCATCCTCAACTATACCTGCACACAGCAGCACGCTGTTTACAGGTGCAAAAGATGGGATGCGTGGGGACAGAGTTAATCAATGAGGGTGCACGCAGGGTGCTCTCTGTGTGCTCTCAGTCCTACAGGAAATGAATGGCTCTCAGCACCATGGCTCAATGGGGAAAGGAGGCTGAAAACTCAAACTTATAAATCTATCTGCAGATATGGAGGAATTAATTGGATTCTCACGACAAAGTATACCGTCTTCAAAAGTTTTACATCTGAAAGATCCAAATATGCTTTTCCCTCTCTGTTTTCACACTGATCTGTGGTCGAGGTGGGAGCCAGCAGGTACTGTGTTGAGATAGTTGAACGTCAAGGGACAGGAAGAGAATTTCACCTATTGTTTCCAACCCAAAGAAGGCTGCATGACCCAACTGTGTGTCTAATTTCTGGATCTACTCCAAACAGGTATCTTACAACATATTCCCAGTTTACAGGAATAAGAAGAAAAAGATGAAGAGACATTAGATGGTCAGTGTCCTGGTTCCCAAACTGAGTGTTGAAGGACCACAGGGTGTTACAGTAACTCAGAGAGGCACTGTGGGAACCAGCAGCACAAGGTAATTCATAATGTTAGACTGCACCATATTCCTTTCGACAGTATCATATCTTACAAAGCCTGAATTTAGGTTGCTGTGATAAAAAGCAAACAGTTGGCCCTTGGTGTCTGCAGATTCAACCAACAGCAGATCAAAAATATTTGGGGGGAAACATTCTAGAAAGTTCCAAAAAGCAAACTTGAATTTGCTGTGCACTGGCAACTATTTACAAAGAGTTTACACAGTGTTTACAATTATTTATATAGTGCTTACATTGTATTAGGTATAAGTAACCTAGAGATGATTTAAAGTACAGGACAGAGGACATGCAAACACTATGCCATTTAAAAAAAATTTTTTTTTACTGGAGTATAGCTGATTTACAATGTTGTGTTAGTTTCTGCTGTACAGCAAAGTGAATCAGTTATACGTATACATACATCCACTCTTTTTAAGATTCTTTTCCCATATAGGCCATTACAGAGTACTGAGTAGAATTCCCTGTGCTATACAGTAGGTCCTTATTAGCTATCTATATTATACATAGTAGTGTGTATATGTCAATCCCAATCTCCCAATTTATCCCTCCCCTCCCCTTTCGCCACTGGTAACCGTAAATTTGTTTTCTACACCTGTGACTCTTTCTGTTTTGTAAGTTCATTTGTATCATTTTTTTAGATTCCACATATAAGCAACATGTGTCTTTCTCTGTCTGACTTACTTCACTTAATATAAATCTCTAGGTCCATCCATGTTGCTGCAATATAAGGGACTTGAGAACCTGCGGATTTGGGTGCCTAGCAGTGTGTGTCTGTTATGTGTGTCCTAGAATGAATCCCCCACTGATACCAAGGGACAACTGTACCATGTAAAAACTAACGTGGGATAGGAAATGTGGATGGCAGGTGTCTAAGGTTCTGGTTCTAAGGTTTGAGGAGTTGTGCGGTACCCAACAGGCACACACATTCCATAAGGAACTGGCTGTAGTAATCCAAGAATATCATATTTTTCCCTTCAATTTATGTGCCCTCCCCTCCAAAACAGCTATACCATTGTTGGGACATTAGTATTTATTCAGTTGTTTGTATCTAACTACCTAATAAACAAAATTGTTAGGTATTTCCTTTGGCCTAAGATCATGATGAAAAAATTGAGATGCTAATGATGCTGTGAACCAAGAAAGTTTGGGAACCTCTGGGTGCGCTAATGAAAATAAAAATGTCAGTTCTTTTCCTATGTTTATAGACCCCTGATTAAGCACTCCTGCTTTCAAGGATATTGTTTGCTGTCATTCCAACTCATCTAAGGACAGATAGTATTTAGCAGCCAACACAATTGCAATGTTTTTCAAATTTCAACAGAAACACTTTCTTTCCTGGAGATTAGGAGGCGAGACAGACATGGGGTAGGCTTGGGTCTAGGCTTCTGAAAGCAAGCAACAGAGGAAAAGAGAAAGGCTGATTCCTGGAGATTCAGTTCCAGTTCTGTCCATTGTGAGAGGCTGACAGTTACACTCTGTACTTGTAGTTCCACCTTAACTCCTGGTGTCCCAGAGGGCCCACGAAGCCCAGTGACCCCACCTTGACTCTGTCCTGTCCATTCACTCACCTCCATCCTAAAGTGATACAGCACGCCGGGAGCAAGATGCAAGGGAAGGCAGGAACAGTGCAGATTAACTGGAAAGCTTCATGAACTCTCCCATGAAATACAGTGACCATACTCAGCAGAGCTTTATGCGAGCTACCAACACACACATCTCTGCTAGGGCCTAGATAAGCTCGCCAGTAGGTAACTGCTGCTTCCTGGGCTGACGCGCTGTACTGAACACTTATTTAATCCTCACAGCAAGCCTACATGGGAGGTGGTGGCCTCATCACCTTCATCTTCATCCTCCTGGCAACAAAGAAACAGAGTGGGTGGTGGTCTGGTCAGCAGAAGGTCACCTAGGGCTGTCTGTCTCTTGAGTGCTCTGCTCCACAGCTGCCTCTGCTCACCAAGCCCAGGGGCAAAGGCCTAGCCAACTGCTGGGCCCAGAGGGTCTGTTGTTTGGCTGAGGGCACCCCACATCCATGTCCTGGCATGTATTAATCAACAGACTTTCCCTTTCTGCAGAAGCAGCTGAATGTCACATGACCCTCAAGCAAGTTCCAAAGAATTTCACCCCCGCAAACAAATCAAAGTCAAGATAATTCTCGCAGCACCTGGCTATCTGTGAATTGGCCCACATCATGGGTGAAATCAGCGGTACACTTCCCTGCTGATGCCATGGAGGGGAGGTGGTCAAGGAGTAGAGACCAAATTATTTATGCTTCCCAAGCAGTAAATGGTCAGAGTGGCTTTGGCTTGAATTTGTTTCATGTCAAGAAAAATGCTGGCCAATGCCAGCTGACCCCAGTCTCTCAAGAAATTACAAGTTCACAGTAGCATTCACCCTTCAGACAAAGGAAGACCCTTCCCCATCACTGCAAGGTTCTCTTATAAAGAATCACTTGGGAGGCAAGAGAAAGAGTCTAACCACAGACAGAGAAGGGGATGGGGGACCCTGACTTTGGTAAAAACCTGGCAATTTCTCAATACTAGTCAATCTGCAGTAAATCTTATCCTGTGCTAGGAACATCTTCCTTGAAATGTTAGTTACACTGACTATGGAACACTAATATCAGAAGGTATGTTTTCCTCCTGGTCCCAGAGCAGAAGCTACTTCCCCCATTCACAGTGAAGGCCCGTTCCACAGTGTGATCTGTGTCAGAAGGGAAGCACAAACAGGATTACTTTTCCATCTGACCGGCTCAGGCGGCTGCTAAGAACAGTGCTCGTGTCATCAGCCAGACTGACGTGTCTGGAGTCTGGCCAGTGGCTGTGTGCTGAGGCAGCTCTTAGAAGCCTTAATCCTCCTTCATGCAGCTTGTACATGCCCCGTCCCCCTGCCCCATGGACTTGCCAAGCAGGGCCCCATCACCTCAGACTCAAGCTGGCAGCTGCCTTGAACCAGGCGACCCAAAGCGGAGATGAGCTAGTCTTCCTGCTAAGGGTGTGTAGACACACTCTAGCTCTCTGTCCCCCACTGGACGGAACCAGGCCCACAAGGACCTTGCAGCCAGGAAGACCAGGAGCCAGACCCCAGCAGGCCACAAACCCCGCCCCGTCAATGAGAATTCCAGTCCCTTTGCTTTAGAAACCAATCAGCAGGCACATTAAATTAGGGGCAGTGAAAGTTTTGCACCATCTTTCCCCTATGAAAGTTGCCAGCAGCTGGAGGTACAGTAAAAGGTTCCACCGTGACACACGGCTTACATCATGGTGTTGATGGTTAAATCTGGGCAGACAATGTGTGAATTTAAAATGTTCCTGAGATGGGCATGCAGTTAAAAAGAAAGCAAAACTTTGATATGGGGAAGATCAAAACTACTAAAACAGCAGGGGGAGGCTAATTTTTCCTACAAAGCGCCAGACAGTAAATATACTCAGCTGTGCAAGACATACAGTCTTTACAATTCCTCATTCTACCGTTGCCATATCATGAACGCAGCCTGCTAACAATCTTTAGACAAATAGCTATGGCCATGTGCCGATAAAATTCAGACTGGCCCACAGGCCTCAGTTTGCAACCCGTTCCATAGATTTCTAGACTTTGCGTCAAGGTGAGGGAAATGTAGGTGACAAAATGCTATGTTAGAAAAGTAAAATGCACAATACAGATGAAATTAGGTAAAGATATACAAGTGGGTGAGTACGTGAAACCATAAAATGAAGTGGGATATGGTGGTGGGTCTGTGGACCACTACACCTATTTACATTTAAAAACCAACGAACTGAGGCTTCCCTGATGGCGCAGTGGTAGAGAATCTGCCTGACAATGCAGGGGACACGGGTTTGACCCCTGCTCTGGGAAGATCCCACATGCCGCAGAGCAACTAAGCCCGTGCGCCACAACTACTGAGCCTGTGCTCCAGAGCCCGTGAGCCACACCTACTGAGCCTGTGTGCCGCAACTACTGAAGCCCACGTGCCTAGAGCCCATGATCCACAACGAGAGAATCCACCGCAATGAGAAGCCTGTGCACTGCAACAAAGAGTAGCCCCTGCTCGCCGCAACTAGCAGGCTTGACCTGGCCAAGTCTCCAAGTTAGAGGCTGGAAGACTGACAGAAATACAGTGCCATTAATTCAAACTCTGCATTCCCACTGACCTAGGTCTCAGGTTGTGCCCTTCATAGGTAAGGTAAGACTGACATTTTCTTCTGGTTGCCTCTTGTAAAGTTATTACTCCTACTTCTCTGTCTGCCATTACTTTTAAACCTTTTATTTTTAAGTGATTTTGTTTTCCAAAAGAGCTGTTCTGGTGTATGCAACACTGAGATTAACCGACACTACAATATGAAATGCCAACAAAACAGGCTATTATTTCATGTAGAAAAATCCTGCTTTGAGAGGTGGACTCCAATATAGCCACAGAGTCATGCAGATTGCAAAGCCAAGGCAGGCAGTGACGCCAGGCACTTCCTCTGCCTAGATGAGAGTTCCCCAGTAGGAAGGAAGCATAGGTAACGATGGAGAACAGAAGAATCTGCAAGGAAGCAAGAATGGGAGATGGTGTTCACTTCGCTAAAGATAAAGTACTGAAGTGAAGAAAATGTCTAAGAGTGAGAAACTAGGATTAACCAAACAAGGCTCAAAGTACAGTCTTGGGTGGCCTGGGTGTAGATCAGAAAGCTTTTGAGAGTGACATCACATTGGTTCTCTGGAACCCTCCCATTTCCAACAAAAGGATAAAATCCAAGCTCATGGTCCTCATGAATGAAATTTAAAACTAGTACAAAAAAAACACCTATGGTGTTTTCTAGCACGCCAAACACCAGGGAAACATGTTAGTGCTGACCTCCAAGCAAGTGGTCAAAGTCAAGCTGTTTGGGAATTTGGGAGGCAAAGAGGAAGGTAAATGAAGTGCAGACGATGAACAACCTCCAAGACCCGATGGGTAGCAGCACATGGGCGAGAGGTAGTTTACTGTCTGTGGCTGAAATGTTCCAGAACATGCCAGCTCACAGGCACACAGTTAGTCCTGCTATGTTTAAGTGGAAACAACATAAAACTGATGAATAGACCCATGAGTGGGAAAGGTGACATTCCAACCAACTTTCCTACAATTTCATTCCCTGGGAAGCAACCTCCATGAGTATGCAAGGCTAACAGGGTGAGAGATATCCCCACAAGAGCACATCATGTCTCTAAGCTTCTCTTCAAAGCAGCAGAATGGTAGCTGAGAGGCAGACTCAAGACTACACTTACTGGGGAAAAAAGGGGCCCAGGAAGATGGCTAACACAAGAGCTTCCAGAGACACCATTATGACATCCAAGTGACACTTCAGCCTTGACCACCAAGACTCCTCACTGAGAGGGAAGGCCTAATCAGCCCCTCAAAGGCCAAGAGGAGACATGGAGACACACCAAGGAGCCAGGAACAGACACATCTATCAAGGACAAGGGCACACACTGACTCAGAGTTTAGAGATGCAGGAGAGCCTAGTTACCTTGATGAAGAGCTAAGGCTTATGGGTGACCTCTTCTTTAATGATATTACCCTCTGACCTTCACTGTGAAGCTGAATTTTAAAAGAAAGATCTGAGAAAAAGAAGGATACATCTGTCATTATCAGGCACTCTCAAGAGGTGGCTCCAGCTAAGATGACTTTTCCTCTTACCTTGCCTCACCTTTCATCAGGTACAGAACCCAAATAACAATGAAAGCTGACAGTGTCTAAACTAGACATGCACTGCCAAGGTTACAGCAAAGGCTGGTGCTCTAACAGTCAAGCAGCCCCAGGGAAACAAGCCGAGTGGCCCTGGCTTCCACACACCATTGACTTCCAGACAGGTGCTTCTCCTCTCAGGTAAGGGCAAGCCACCTCCATGCACTGCAAGAAGGTCCCTGCCCTCAGCAAACATTCAATGTTTACTTTTGCCCTCAGGATCTAACCATGTCAGTTTCAGATGGATGTGTGGATTTAAATAACCAACCTCCTCTAGATCTCAGCAACTTTCAGAGTGCAAAGAAGACAATCAGGGACAAAACTCACACTATTTCAGATGAGAACAGCTAGGGAAGCAAAGAACTTGACAGGGATCTGTTTCTTTGTGAAAACTAATGTTTCTGCTTGCCATTAATTCCACCTAACTCCCACTGAAGTAAATGATCCACAGAGGTCAAGTGCCCCAACTCTGACACAGACAGAAAAGTGGATACAGGTGCTGAAGAGAAAAGGTCAAACACCACAAAGCATGTTTGATCTCTAAGGTGGGGGTGGGGGGTGGGGGTGGGGTGCCCCCCATCCTCCCATCCCAAGCCTCCAGCCACTCTGCTCTGGGCAGCTGGGCCTTGCCACAGGCAGTGGCCACTGGCAAAGTCAGCCCTGTGTGCTGTGCCCCAGGGGACCTCAGCTGCAGCAGAATTTCACAGACTCATATTCTGCTGCACAGCCCAAGTTTACTCCTTGGCAGACATGGTCAGGTCAGCTTGTCCTTAGCATCCACTTAAGAAAATAAGAGTTGCTCACTGGTGAGGAGCTCTCAGCCCATCAGAAACCAAAACCCCTGCCCCAGTACACAGACTATCACACTCCCAATGAACCTGCAGCATTTCCTGGAACTCCTTGCCACTTTTTTATTAAAATCAGGAATAACATTTAAGGGTGTGGAACTAACGTTCATCACACATGAAGCTTCAAACCAAGATCTAGTGCACAGAATGACTGAATAAAAAAATGAAAATGTGTGCACACGCACATCTCAGTGAAAACGCCACCTGCACTCACTGGGTTTAGTTAACTGGTTTGCAAGCCGTGCACGGGGAAAGCTGGAGACGCACAATGCTAAGCAGCTTGAGGTCCATGGCCCTTCCCTACCTCTCCACATAACTCTCTGGCATTCTATGAGTTCTTCTAGACTCAATGCCCGGCGTGTCTCACCCAGCAGAGAGCAGAGCTGAACTGGGCTGGTGCCCCCACTACCCTCTTTGGGGTCTCAATGTCCTCCCACCAATGATTCCCATCTCTCTGTGCTGCTTGGGACCTGGGACAAAGAGCTACACAGAAGAGGAGCAGAGAAGTGTTCTCCTCCCATGTAACCAGTAACGTAGATGGGTTGCCACGTTCCTCCCACCCCCTAGAAGCCTTACGCAGATGAGAGATTCATCTGGGCCCCTTCCCTCCACCAGTCTAACACTTAGTGGAGAAGCAAAGGCTTCAAGAGGTGTGCCCAGTGTCAAGGGCTCAGAGGCCCCTAGGCCTTATTAGGACAGGACAGAAATGAGAAAGAGAATCCAGCTGAGAATTCACCAAAAAACAACAGGGCCCAAAGTCTTTAGGAGCCTAGAAAAGGAAGTCAGAGGAGGACCTGGTGGAGGGTGGCAATGCAGGCTGCTGCACAGGGGAAGAGATCCTTCACACTTGTACTATATCTACATGTGCCTGATAGAAATAAATGTGATCAGTCAAGTGAGTTAACAGTATATTTCACTGAACCCAATATACCCAAAATATCATTTCAATGTGTAACCACTATAAGAAACAGACATTTTACTTTTTCATACTAAATGTCTAAAATCCATGCGTACTCCACACTTTCAGCACATCTCAATTCAGGAGCTAACTTTTCATTCAAAATATTTGCTCTGTATGTAGATTTTATAAAGTTTAAAGTTAAAAAAGTAGATTCACGGACTTCCCTGGCAGTCCAGTGGTTAGGGCTCTGCACTTCCACTGCAGGGGGCATGGGTTCGATCCCTGGTCAGGGAACTAAGATCCCACATGCCACACGGCGTGGCCAAAAAAAAAAAGAAAAAGTAGATTCACATACCCAAGATGTTCCAAACATACTTCAATGTTCTCCAAAACTAAATGGGCATGCGTTTTAAAATCTTAATTAGAATTCAATAAAATTTAAAAATTCAATTCCTCAGTTCCAGTTGCAACTCATCTTTTTTTTTTGGTTTTTTTTTGGCAGTACGCAGGCCACTCACTGTTGTGGCCTCTCCCGTTGCGGAGCACAGGCTCCGGACGAGCAGGCTCAGCGGCCATGGCTCCCAGGCCCAGCCACTCTGCAGCATGTGGGATCCTCCCGGACTGGGGCACGAACCTGTGTCCCCTGCATCGGCAGGCGAACTCTCAACCACTGCGCCACCAGGGAAGCCCGCAACTCATCATTTTGATGATGTTCAAGAGCCCCAAGAGATTAGGGCTGATCTTACTGTAAAGATGTAGAAGGTTCCTCCTGCAGAAGCTAGGAGGGCTGGGGCATACATATTAGGAACTCAGCTCCAGTGCCAAAGGGACCCAGACCATTACACATTCAGGGTTGGTGTGACCCTAGTCAGTCCACACCCACCACCTTCATCACATACAGATCCACCTGTGCTTTACACCAACTTGCTATTTATAAACAAATATACTTATTTAAAAGAAAACATTAACATATCACATGCAATGTGTGAACCTGTCTGAATGGGAGACAGACATTTTGGGAGACAACATGGGAATTCTTAATATGGGACGCAATTATTGTTGATTTTCCACTACGTTTATTGTGGTTTTATAGGACAATGCCATTAAAAAAAAATAAAAACTTACACCTTTTATATTACTTATCCTTTTACTGTGGCAAAATACACATAATATGAAATTTACCATTTTAACCCTTTCTAAGCATACAGTTAAGTGACATTAAGTACAATCACACTGTTGGGCAACTATCACCCCAGTCCAGCTCCAGAACTACTTTCATCTTGCAAAACTGAAACTCCATACCCATTAAACACTAACTCCCCATTTCCTCCTCCCTCCAGCCCCTAGTAACCACCATTCTACTTTCTGTCTCTATGAATCTGACTACTCTAAGTACCTGATATAAGTGTAATCACACAGGATTTGTCCTTTTGTGTCTGGCTTCTTTTACTTAACAAAATGTCCTCAAGGTTCATCCATGTGTAGCATGTATCAGAAGTTCCTTCCTTTTTCAAGGCTGAATAACATTCCATCGTATAGATACACCATATTTGTTCACTCATCCCTCCACGGACACTTGGGTTGCTTCCACTTTTTCACCATCATGATATACTGCTATGAACATGGGTATACAAATATCTGTTGGAGTCCCTGCTTTCAAGAAAATGCCTTTATTCTCAAAGAGATGTTTGCTGAAGTACACAAGGTAAGATACCACATTTGCGACATACTTTCAAAGGACTGAGGGGAAAAAAAACAAACCTGTGCATCGATAAATAAAACAAGTGTGGCAAAATGTTAACTGGTGAATCTACTTTCTGTAGCTATGAAAAATTTCAAAATTAAAAGAAAAAAGTCATTAACTTAAAAACCAGCACCAACTGCTATAAAGAGAAAGTCAGTGTAAAAATAAGGACAATGAAAACAATGTTGGCATGGCTTCTAGGCCAAGATTCTTAGCACTCAATGTATATACAAAGGGAGATTAGCAACTGATGAGACTTCTTCCTCAAAGTGACAGAAGGACTGTGGGAAACTGAAAAGGTAAATGTACCCTTCTCCCATGGGGATTGCTAGTCCTAGTACTAGCTGAAGTCATGCCACTTAGGGGTTAGGCATCACACAATCTGGTAACATTGTTGAGCAGCTGGAGAGCAAATTTATCATGGAGGCTACCGCAGGAACAAATCAAGACCAAACTCGGGGGGAGGCATGTGGAAAATGGGGTCAGACCCAAAGATAATTTAAGAGGACAAGTCCTAGTTGTTGAGGCCAAAAGGGAGCCCAGGATTAACTGTTGAGCCACCACAAGACAAACCTGGATCCAGGTATAGGAGCGAAGAACACCTGAGCTGAGTAACAGGGCCGAGTGAGACCATTCGGCAGGTATAGGAGCGAAGAACACCTGAGCTGAGTAACAGGGCCGAGTGAGACCATTCGGGACATTGTGTGTCCAGAGAGGAGAGTGCCCAAATTGAAATCCCTGCCAGGGGAGTAGGCAGAGTCGTGGGAATCAGCAGCCTCCTGGATGGTGAAACCACAGGGCAGGTTAGAAGTGGTAGGTGGGGGCCCGTGGTCTCAGGCACCACAGCTGCTCCTGGGATTTTCAATGAGGCTGTTGGCAACCTGCGGGGTTGGGGGGGGAACCAACCACAGAAGTTTGTCCTCCAAGAGTTGAATAGTTGATGTGAAAGTGGAGGAAGCGGAAACCAGGAAATGTTTAATGTGAGGTACACAAAGGCTTTTAAAGCATCAAGACACTGAAGGAGAGTTTTGGATCAAGGCGAACACACCAAAGACAGAAACAAGATGAGAAAATAACTTCCAAAGAAGGTTCCAGGGCATGGGCTAAGATACTGCAGGGCCCCTGGGTTCCTCATAACTAGAGGAAGGGGACTGGAACACAGGTTCCAGTTATAAACTTAGCTGCTTCCCAGAGGCTGTTTTGTGAGGCACACGCAGAATTCAGCCAGGACTACTGACACTACCCTGAGCCCTCCACAAACTTGGATGGTGCCTCCCACTAGCATTAAGGAGAACTGAGCCATTTTGCACTTCCCTTGTTCTGGCCTCAGCAGCCAGTGCTACCCAGGATCGTGTGCTGCACTAGGCCAATGTGAGGAAGTCAGCACATAAGGGTGACTTCAGAATAGGGTGGGGGTGCCGACCCGGGCAGATGAAGGAAGGCAGAGCTCTGAGTCCACCCTCAATGAATGGCATGAATGAGCTCTTTCTATGGCAAAGGAGAATGTGCAACAGTACCATCTGCTATGGAGAAAGAAAAGTCAGAGAACAGGCACGGAGTCCTCAGCCCTCCACAGCCTGGGGAAAACAACCACCTGGGTCCCCACCATGCCAATGCAGCTGGAACAGGCAAGGCCTGAACATGAGAAGCCAAACAATGTGAGCTATACAGTCTCTGTAACAACTGGGGGAAACCAAAGTACAGAACCACCTCAGAATTGCCTCATCTCCTCCACCTCTGGCTGCCCTATTCAACCTCGTCACGTCCCCAACTCAGCCCCCCACGTTTCCAGGCTCAGATATTAGTTCCCAGAGCCAGTGAGGGTTGAGATGCTTTACCAAGATGCCTCCAAATTACTCCAGCAGAAAGTTAGGCTTCGTATCAACTTAAAATCAGAAAATAGGTGGGCATCATTTCCCCAACCCTAAACGGCTAACAGGATAGCTCAATCTGATGAAACCAGGAGAATGGAAGCTGGGAAAGGTGTGGCTTTCGGGGGCACTGCCCTCTCCCCATGGGGGCCACCACCCACAGCCAAGACCCTGCTCCGACGGGCAGGAAGGCATAAGGCACTACCTCCCAGAGTGCCACCGTCACCTCAGCAAGAGGCTCAGGTGAAGGAAAGCTTCCTGAGGAAGGAATTGTTTTATTTTGTCTCTTAGAGAGGTGTGGTTTAAAGGCAGGATAGACAAGTTAAAATCACCTGACCTCCAAGCTCTGGTTGGGGTAGAGTGTCACACACCTGAACACAAGAATCCCCAATGATAGGGAGTTCCCTGGTGGTGCAGTGGCTGAGAATCCACCTGACAACGCAGGGTACATGGGTTCAATCCTTGGTCGGGGAAGATCCCACATGCCGCAGAGCAACTAAGCCCATGTGCCACAACTACTGAAGCCCTCGTGCCCTAGAGCCCGCACACCGCAACTACTGAAGCCCGCATGCTGCAACTACTGAAGCCTGCACACCTACAGGCTGTGCTCCGCAACAAGAGAAGCCACTGCAATGAGAAGCCCGCGCACCGCAATGAAGAGTAGCCCCCCTCTCGCCGCA
This sequence comes from Lagenorhynchus albirostris, assembly GCF_949774975.1. Classification (NCBI taxonomy): domain Eukaryota; kingdom Metazoa; phylum Chordata; class Mammalia; order Artiodactyla; family Delphinidae; genus Lagenorhynchus; species Lagenorhynchus albirostris. Next base: position 157,578,467 of record NC_083097.1, read on the forward strand.
AGTAGAGAAAGCCTGCGCGCAGCAACGAAGACCCAAACGCAGCCAAAAAACAGAAACCAAAGACCCCAATGATAGAGACCTGTGAACAAGGTTTTGAAACCCAGAAAATGGAGTCCCTGAAGATTTTACTGAGGACCCACTTTGGATTAAAAATAAGCCCCCATCAAGCACCCCCTCCCCACAATGATATTTAAAACCAGACTAAGTTGAGTGCCATGCAGATTATCAGAAGTGTACTCAAACGGAGTCAATGTTGAAAATTTAGTACTGGACCATTTAAATTCTCTTCAAACTGCAGCAGACTTATAATGGTGTTTTCAATGTGCCTTCACTAATCCTGTTACCATGTTAGAGCACAAAATAGAATCTGTTCCCTTGGAGTTCACTGGTTGCCATAGGAATGGCATCAAAATGCATTATACTTTCAGGTACAGAAATGCACCATGGGTGCTTAGGAAGAAAAACCGTTATCAAATCCAGTTCAAACTCAAATCCCTTTAATAATAAATGGGTGCAAGTATACCTAGAACGCAACTTAAACAGATGTGCTCCAGGCCAGGGGAAGAAAAGGAAATTTCACTCAACACAAACACAGAACACCAGCCCTGTGGAAGACCCTCTAGGGAAACAGAGCCAACCTGGCCAGGCTACCCTCCTGACCAGGACCCACCATACTCTGCCCCCAGCCTGGGCAGAAACCAGAGGCAACAGAGCTCGCAGCACACACACCTTCCAACTCCAAGTCCACAGTTTTCATATTTCTGATTTATTCAATTTTTATACTGACCCATACTTATGAAAACATAAGCTTTCACCCCCAGTAGATGTAAGTTCCCTAGTAAGTTAGGCTCACTATCTCTAGTGAGTAAATACAAGAGATATAGTCTATTATAGATCTGATTTCAACCCAAAGTATCGTTTGAGACCTTTTTTTTTTTTTTTTGACATGGACCAATTTTAAAGTCTTTACTGAATTTGTTACACCATTGCTTCTGTTTTATGTTTTGGTGGGGTTTTTTTCTTTTTCGGCCGTGAGGCATGTGGGATCCTAGCTCCCCGACCAGGGATTGAACCCGCACCCCGTGTTGGAAGTCTTAACCACTGGACCACCAGGGAAGTCCCTGATTTGAGATGTTTTAAAATGTGTTCTTTATAAAGAAAAAAGTCTATTGCATTACAGAGGTAAAGGTCCCAGCAAGACCTAGATGGAAAGAGCTATGCATGCTGGCACTTTAGACCCCGAAGAACCCCAAATCATGGGGTTCTGATAAGGGCTGAGCTTGCTCCTTTTGCTAACTTTGCTCTTGTGATCCAACTACTGCTCTTCTCACCATTATCTGGCCTGCCCCGCTTCTTACCTTTGCTGCCTCACTTCACAGACACGTGCTAACATGCATCTGTCTTGTGTGGGTCTATAAGGAGATGGTGTTGAGATTAAGAACAAGCTGAAAACCAACTGGTCCAGGCTGGCCAAGCGGCAGAGGCCTAGGGATGACTGGGTATACACCCCTGTCGTTTGAGGTGTTCCTGGTTTAGGTGAAAACTTTGGATTTCTGATTCAGCTACTTAACAAACACCTTACTGTGTATCTTTTAATACTACAGGCTCTTGGGATTCAGCACAAAGACACTTGCCCTCATGTGCTCACATTCTGGCCCAGAGGTGGGGGAACAGGGACAGCCAGACAACAAAGAATGAAAATAACAACTAAAATTATGTGATGTACTATGTAAAAAAGAAAGGATGGGGGCACATAGAATTGGAGCTTTTCCAAGTCCCTACTCCTTGGGACTTTCACAAAAGCAAGACTGTGGTTCCTGATTTCATCCCATTTCATCCATATTATGCATTGAAAAGGAAAAACAGTCCACCTGGCTCACAAATTTTCTCCACTGAAACCTCTCATTCATGTGTAAATTACTCTAAAGATGGTTCCCTAGATATGTATCTATTTTGAACACAGGGGCTTGTGGCTTACTTAAAACCACAGCTTCGGGCTTCCCTGGTGGCGCAGTGGTTGAGAGTTCGCCTGTCGATGCAGGGGACACGGTTTCGTGCCCCGTACGGGGAAGATCCCACATGCCGCGGAGCGGCTGGGCCCGTGAGCCATGGCCACTAAGCCTGCGCGTCCGGAGCCTGTGCTCCACAACGGGAGAGGCCACAACAGTGAGAGGCCCGCATACCGCAAAAACAAAACAAAACAAAAAAAAACAAAACAAAAAAACCCCATAGCTTCCATTCAGTGACAGAATGTTTACACTCTCACCTTTAACAATAATGAAAAAGGACAGAATTTATTTACCTCTGAGAATTTACATATAAGACAAAAGAATTCATTAAGCCAGTTCCATACTACAGTTTTACTTTTTGCCTACACATTTACAATACAAGCGTATTTTCCTGCAGAGAGTCGTGTCTGAGAGACAAGTCATCCTTGACTCCACCCCTCAGGCAGGATACAACAAGAGCAAATCCTAGGTTTACCTTCTGGTACACCAGTTATTTTGCTGGTAGTAAAAAAAATGATTCCCTAAATAGTTATTTATTTGTTTTTATTTTTGGCTGTATTGGGTCTTTGTTGCTGTGCGCAGGCTTTCTCTAATTGTGGTGAGTGGAGGCTACTCTTCGTTGCGGTGTGCGGGCTTCTCATTGTGGTGGCTTCTCTTGTTGCGGAGCACGGGCTCTAGGTGAACAGGCTTCAGTAGTTGCAGCACGCGGGCTCTAGAGCGCAGGCTCAGTAGTTGTGCCTCACAGACTTAGCTGCTCCGCGGTATGTGGGATCTTCCCAGGCCAGGGATCGAACCCGTGTCCCCTACATTGGCAGGTGGATTCTTAACCACTGTGCCACAAGGGAAGCCCCTGATTCCCTAAATAAATTCCCTAAATAAATAAATTCCCTAAATAAATTCCCCTGATTCACAATTTTAAGCCCTGCTGAATGACAGCTTCTCAGTTGACCAAAGCCTGATTTTTCATTTCGCAAATATGCTCCACCTTTAATTAGAAAAACAGGCCAAAAAGAGTACCCTAGTTATAACAAGCCACTGTACTTACACATTTCCTACCCTGATCTTCTCTCTATGTCAGAATTCCCAGAAGTTTCACAGCTCCTATGTGCCAAAGGCAAAAGTGTGCCTTAATCTGGGAGGTGCCTTCACGACCCTCTACCCGTGACTGCAGACTCGGGTGACTTATCTACACCCCAAGGGTCTCCTCTTTACTGCTGGAAACTGTGGCCCCCAAAATCCTTGCCATTATTTGGACTAAGCAACAGGCTATGGAGAAAGCTGCTTACCTAATAAAACACTGTAAGCACGTGGAAAGTATCTACAGATGTTTCTTTGAAAATCCCAAACACCCCAAACTGAAAGCATCCTAGGTTTTGTGTTTCACAATTTCGGGCCCTAGAGGATTCCAGCAAAGGAAGGAGAGCACATCTGTGCTCCTTTTGGATTTCAGTACCCTTGGAAGGGCTGACTCATGCAAGACCACCATGCTCAGTTCACACCCGGACGTCCTCACAACAGCCATCTACCATCAATGCCAACAGCTCAAGGGGACCAATGGAAGCACCACTCAAAACAGTGACATCCAAATGGAAAAAGCCAATCAATAATAAACTCATCTTCAACTCAAAACAAGATTAACCTCAGATGCCAATGTAAAAACTGAAGCTGAAAAAACCGTGAAACCCAACAACCAGAGTGGCTGTTTGCCGGGGGGGGGGGGGGTGCGGGGGGGATGGGGGTTCTGGCCACTTGAAAGCCCAGAAGGGTGGCACCGGATCTACCACAAAGCCCAAGACCACTGAGCAGGCAGGCTTATCTCCGTCCCCAGGACACCAGATTAGAAGCAGCCCATAGAAAGGGGAGAGGAGCAGTTGAAGGCGCAGGAGGAAGCAACAGCTGGCAATTCGATAGCAGGCAAGGAGACAATTATGCCATTTTACCAAAAGGAAAAACAGCTAACAAGTTAACCTGCCATGGAAGAGAACAACAGCCTTAGGCGACCTGTGCAGGCACAACCTGTTAGTCTGTGGTGAATATGATCAATATCCAGCTAGCTACCCAGAAGTAAGGCACACCCATTAAAAAAATTGTTTTAAATTGTGGTAAAATATACTTAAGGTTTACCACTTTAACCATTTTTAAGTGTACAGTTCCGTAGTATGAAGTACATTCACACTGTCGTTCAACCATCACTACCATCCACCTCCAGAACTTTTTCATCTTCCCAGACAGAAACTCTGTCCCTATTAAACATGAACTCCCACTCCCCTCCCTCCTCCAACTCCTGGTAACCACTATTCTATTTTCTGTCACTACAAATTCGACTATTTTAGGTATCTCATATAAGTGGAATCACATAATATTTGTCCTTTTGTCTCTGGCTTCTTTCACTTAGCAGTGTCTTTAAGGTTCATCCATGCTGTTAAGCACAAGTCAGAATTTCCTTCCTTTTGAAGCTGAATATTGTTCCATTATATAGATATGCCACACTTTGTTTAACCATTCATCAAGTGGACATTTGGATTGTTTCTACCTTTTTGCTATTGTGAGTAGTGGCAGTATGAAGTTGGTGAGGGCACACCCCTCTTTACCTCAGGGCAAAGCTTCTGGTAATTCATTTCAGGAAGTTTTCCATCTCAAATGACTAGCAGCAATAGCTTCAGCACTTAAGTCAGTCAGAAGCCCATATCCCAAATTTCAACAGGGCCCAAATACAGTCAAAATAGTTAATTAGGCTTTAATAATAAACCAGACCACCATTCCTCTGTCCTCAGACTAAGGTGCTCTGCCATGAAGTTAGTTAGCAAAGGAAAAATCCAGTAGCCAGATTTAAATAAAAGCCTTCAAGCCAAACATGCCCAGAAGAGTCTGTGACTTGCCCAGTGTTATGTCTCTCCTCACGAGACTGTGCAGCTTCCAGATTCTCAACGCTCAGCACTGACTCAAGAGTGAAATCTGGCTAAACAACGGTTTACAGAACTGTACAGTTGGCAGCATCTGAGAAACCCCGAAAGAAAAAAAAAAAGGGATGCCTGGGCCCCTACTCACAGAGATTCCAGTGAAAAGCGTCCCGGGTAAGGGCCAAGTATTAGGATTTTCAAAGCTACCGAGGTTATTCTTAACATTCAAGCCAAGACTGTGATCCACTACACAAATCAAGAACTGGGGTGCCAATGCCAGGACATACCAGGAGTCTGCGAGTTTTCACAAATGTAATTCATAACAATTTTCTCAAAATCTGTGTTGAGTAAAACATAAGTGAAAACACCAAAGCCTAAGGTTCTCCTTCCCCTTAATCTCTTCAGCTGTAACTGATAAAATAAAGGTCTGGATATGCGGTTCACAGTGGAAGAGAAAGACACGCTGGCCTCTACATACACATCTGGCAGAGAGTCCGTGATCTCCACCAACTAGGTGGAAAACAACCTCATGCAGAGATTTTCTGGGTCCACTTGTTTCCTCTCCAGTCCAGAAGCCAAGGGGACAGGAAGAGGAATATGATTCTGCCGCCAGCACGGAACACAACTGAAACTTGGCTATAATTCCAGGGCTAATTTCTGGGTGTGGAATTTCCCTCTTTCCCACTGCTCTTCTCCAGAAAACTTTTCTCAACATACCACAGCAACCAGCAACCTAGGGCAGGCTCATGTTCCAAAGGTTCATCAAGCCAGTTCTTGGGATGTCTCTGCCGGGTTCCCAGGGAAGAATGTTGTAAATGATGGCTGGATGCCAGGACTAATCCAAAATGAACAGAAATGCTGATCTCCTTGGAGCCTGGGGCTCTAGGGTCTGGCTGACATCCAAGATTCCCAGGATGCAGACAGTGTGGGGTGAGGCCTGGAGTTTGGGCCCTGTGTGGTGAAGTGGCAAAGCAGTCAAGGATAGTGAATAGTGGGGCAGGCTGTCCCAGACCCATTCAGAGAACAAAGAACTAACACATCTACTTTCAAAAAGAGAAAAGATAAAACCATTCTTCGACTATGATTGTTTCCCCCATTGCCTCAGCACTCAACACCATAATACTTCATCTTCCTTAGAATTTCCGAATCAGGTACCAATTGGAGGTGCCACGAACAGGGACAGTGGCCCAGGGAACAAGCCATACAGTTGAAGCTGAACCTTGGTAGAGCCTGCCCATTCCAGAGAACCAGCTTGCTAAAGGAAGCTGCACCGCATCCAAACTCCTACTGCAGCCTGGGGGTGCCATATTCTGGTGTCTACATAGAATGTGTCCCTGGCACCTCAGAGCACTGGGCACATGATAGGAGTCCAAGGATTCTAGCCAGGTTCCCCATCTTTCTCAAAAAGATGCTTGTTGTTGCTCACACATGTACCATTCTGACACACCTGATTTCTTCCTTTGAATATACTAGGCCTTCCCTGTCTGAAATACCCTGTTCTCCACAGTTCCCCATCCTGGCAAACCACTCTCCTTCAAGAAGCCTTCGAGTCCCCATCCCCTTCCCACACCAAGTGTGCCATAGGTGGCCTTCCCAAGAGTTCTTGTGGCCAGTTTTTGTCTTATCATAATCACAGGATCTACTTAATACTGAGAAACTAGACACTTTCTCCTTAAGATCTGGACCAAGGCAAGGATGTCCTTTCTCACCACTCCTCTAACATCGTGCTGGAAGTCCTAACTAATACATTAAAAAAAGGAAAAGAATACAGATTGGGAAGAAATAAGACTGTCTTTATTGGCAGATTACATGACTGTCTATATAAAGAACCCCAGAGAATCAACCAAAAAAACCACCTGGAACTAAGAAGCAATTACAGCAAGGTTGTAGGATACAGAATTAATATATAAAAGTCAACTGCTTTCCTATATACCAGTAATGAACAACTGGAAATTACAACCACAGCATACACTGAACTGTGATCATGTTTGTTCCCCTTCAAGTTCGTACTGCTATGGACAGCATCAAGTCAGTGCTTGGCAGGCTGAAAGGTCTCAATAAACGTTTGAATAAAGCCAGAAACAAACCATGGATACCAGCCATGCAAAGTCCAAAGCCTGGGACAGAGGCCTCCCAACCCCAGAGAGAGATGGCAGGATGCCTGCAGACGAGCCAGTGTGTCTTCAGACAGTAGTAATGCTGTCAGAGAGTATGACATGGCTGCTAAAGTGAACAGGGAACCAAGAGGATCCGTGTAGGGGGTGGATCATTGAGGTGGCACCACAATGTGCAGTGTATTGATCTCCTAAACCACACTGAGCTTCTGAAGCAGCACTCAACCCAAGGGCAGAGCTCTAAATTTGAGTTTGGGAAATCCAGAGGCCTAAAGGGAGACAAACCAACTTACTCTCAATCCTCTGAAAATCCCCTTAACAAAGGAGATGTGTTGACAGAGGCCCCTCTAATCTGGTTATCTAAGCACATAACCCCCTTTGCCTCCCCTTCCTGGGGGAGTGGTCTCTGATGGGGAGTGACCCCTCAGGTGAAAGACTGACTTCAGAGTCAGTAAGACCTTGGTTCAGATCCTGCTCATGTGACCTTAGGCAGGCACTTTAGCCTGACGCCCTTCTTCTATTGGGATTTTGTCATATCTGCTTGTGTTTTTTTGAGAACTAAAAAGAAAGAAGAAAAAAGCAGTCAGCACAGCTTCAAGCAAACCATTAAAAACAAAAGTTCCTTCCCCTCCCACAAATAGGTAATAACAAGTTGTGAAACAGGAGCAGCCCTCAGTTACAGTCTCACAATCTTCACAAAAGACACAACATGGCAACCAGGACTGGCATCATTGCTATTATGGCACCTTCAAATGTCAGGCCAGGGAGTCCTGCCACCCTCCTGCTGACCAAGCCACACAAACTGCAAGGTCTTCCCAAGCTGTTCCTTCACAGATCTAAATTTACTGAGCGCTTTTCTCTTTTCTGTCTCTAAGAAAACATCAAGTGGAATATGTTACTCCCTCATCTTCACAAACAAGCAATACACAAACAAGACACACAAGCATTTAGTCTCCAGACCTATCTTCACAAAGTTGGTAAATCGCCTTGGGTGGCTTCAGTTGCTTCTCAAGTCTTCTACTCATCAAAGCCTGACACACTCCCACATCTTCCTTTGTTTTGTTTACTGGACAAGTACAAGGAACATTCAGTTTGCATAATTAAGAGGTCTCTTTCAGAATTTGTTGACATTTCATCTGCTTTTGGATCCACCTTTGTAAGGGGCTCAGGTCTGGTGGGAGATGCCCCACTTGCTGACAAAGGGAATACAGATGTAGGCTCCAACTAGAAGAGTCCTCATTTCCTCTTGTCTGAGGCTGGCCCTCAGGGGTTACAGGGGATGTAAGAGGCAGAAAGCAGGGACGTCCCTGGTGGTCCAGTGGTTAGGACTTTGCCTTCCAATACAGGGGGTACTGGTTCGATCCCTGGTCAGGAAGCTAAGATCCCACATGCCTTGCAGCCAAAACACCAAAACAAAACAGAAGCAATATTGTAACAAATTCAATACTTAAAAAAAATGGTCCACATCAAAAAAAAAAAAAAAAAAAAGCAGAAAGCAACTGGTTCACTTGGAAATCGAAAATGGAAACAGCAGCATATAAGGGCCCAGCCCATAAAGCAAACACCCTGGGCTCCCAGCAGCAGAGAGGAAGAGGTGATGACTGCATGTCCTCATTCCCAATCTCAGGCATTTTTGCAATCTCATCTTCGAGGTGAAGGTGAAGCATAACAGGATGTTGTTACAACCAGCAATGTCCCCAACTGGGAGAACCACTACGAGCCACAACGCAACAGGCGGCCAGACACCAGGTCAAGCAGCCGCTAACAACTGTGATAAAGGTTCCTGTGTGCCTGTTCTATGCAGGCAATGGAGCACAGGGCAGGCCCAAAGACTCACAACCCAATTGGGACTTCATTATTAAGCAGTAGTTTATTGGTGGGCTCTGCAAAACACACAAACATGGGTAAAATTCCACAAACGGAAATATTTACTGTAAGCACTGCTGGAATACTTGGTTTCTTTTTGCCTGAATCTTGCCTAAGGTTGTGGTTAACTTGAATGGCTGTCAAGAGAAGAATCAAAAAATGCTTCCCTTGCATCTTTTTTTTTTTTTTTTGACTGTGCTGGGCGGCATGTGGGATCTTAGTTCCCTGACCAGGGACTGAACCCACGCCCCCTGCATTGGAAGCGCGAAGTCTTAACCACTGCACCACCAGGGAAGTCCCTTCCCTTGAATTCTTAATGTAAAAAGCTTGTGGTCACATTGATGATTCCTCTCTTCACTCCACCCTTGAAAAAGGGAGGAAACTGTACTTCTCTACAGCTTCCCTAACACTTGTGAACTAAACCAAAATTATAACAATCTACTTCCTACAACCAGAAAATCGGCTTAATAGAAAGAACACCAAATCATTTATCCCTAGTAAAATACGCAATCAATCCAACTCCACCCAAGGCCTAGAGAAAGAAAATAGGCCCGGGCTTCCCTGGTGGTGCAGTGGTTGAGAGTCCGCCTGCCGATGCAGAGGACACAGGTTCGTGCCCCAGTCTGGGAAGATCCCACATGCCGCGGAGCGGCTGGGCCCGTGAGCCATGGCTGCTGAGCCTGCGCGTCCGGAGCCTGTGCTCCGCAACGGGAGAGGCCACAACAGTGAGAGGCCCGCGTACCGCAAAAAAAAAAAAAAAAAAAGAAAAAGAAAATAGGCCCCACACTGAGAGATCCTTAAGCAGTTCAGGCTATTTCCTGGGATTCCAGCATTTGGGAACTAAACTAAACTGCAGACACATCATGCTGTCACTTTTATGGGTCATGCCTCAGGCACATCGCAAGAGCCCTCTTCTGTTGGCACAGAGCCGTTCCTTACTCTCAGGGCACTACAAACACTTGTAGACACAGACATTTGGGACGCAAACATGTTCAGCTACCACTGTTGCCCACCTGAATGCCCGAGGCTCTGGCCGGGTACTGCTTACACTTGTGACCCATGTGACTATCTCACAGCAGAAGGACCCAGAATTTTATAAGGTGATTATTATGCATGAATGGGCAGAGCACCTCTCCTCCCCACTGAAAAAAGAATCCTCCCCTTAGAGAACTCTGCAATTTTCACACAATTCTTTCACAATGATCTACTTGCTCCGTAGGCACAGTAACTAACTCAACAGTCCCCTGGTGGAAGTAGGGAACAGGATGAAGGGACATGGGGATGGGGCATCCAAGCTATGGCCAATCCCAGCTAAGAAGCGGTTTACTTTGATTCCCCAGCAATAGATGCCCTAGCCTCAGGCAGAACTCCCAATATGGACAGATATAGAGGCACACAGAACACGGACATATTTCCATGGCTCCCAGCATGAGTGTACTCTGTGGCATAACGTTCGTGCTTCCTCCTTCCTCCCCAGAGCAAGGCTGCAGCAACAGGCTGCCACCAAGCAACTACCACTCAGGAGCAAGGCCCAACATTCCAGTGCTATCTGTCCTTACAGCAGTGGCCACCTGCTTCTGCGTCTTACCCACCAAGGCTCACAAGCAAAAAACATGACATAATTGCTGCTCTGGAGAGAGCTCATAAAGTGGTGGCTCTCATCTCTGGCTGCACAGAGAATTGCTTGGGGATCTTATTTTAAACACTCATGTGTAGAGCTGGGCATAGGAGGAGGGGCTGACTACAAAGAGGCACAAAACAATTTGGGGTATTGGAAATATTCTGTATCTTGACTGCCAGTGATGCATTTTTCAGAATGAATTTTATGGCATATAAACTTAAGAAAATGAATAAACAAATAAACCATGTCTGGGCCCCACTTACTTCAGACCTGCTGCTGTGCAGGGAAGGTGGAGACAGACCTACAGGTTAAGAACAAAAGCAGCCTGGTCTGAACCTCAACCTCCAGAACTAACCTGAGAGACTTCTGGCAACAGACATCGTCATTAGACTTGTGATTCCTCATCTGTGAACGGGAGTAGTTAACAGGGCCCATCCTCAGGATTGTCCCAAGGATCAGCAGGCTTACATATAGTGCCTGCCTTATGTGAAGTGCCTAATGGTGTTCAATCACAGCTTTTTGGGGGGTGGGGGTGGGAGAGGTATTGAGAAAGACCCAAACTACTCTACTTTCTGGAATGATCCATCCACCTTGTGTAGACTGGAAACTCCTCCAAGATGAGAGCAGCTACTGGAGCACTGCTGAACAACTACATGTTATAAATTGCTTTTCTGAAAGGAAAATTCAAGGTAAAGAATGGGTTCTGTGACTTGTGGTTTACATTTAAGACAGCAAAGCAGCGAAACTAACAATCTTAAAGGAGTAATAAAAAATCCTTGGGCTTCCCTGGTGACTCAGTGGTTAAGAATCCGCCTACCAATGCAAAGGACATGGGTTCGAGCCCTGGTCCGGGAAGATCCCACTTGCCAACAGGCAACTAAGCCAGTGTGCCACAACTACTGAGCCTGTGCTCTAGAGCCCGTGAGCCACAACTATTGAGCCCACGTGCTGCTACTGAAGCCCACGTGCCTAGAGCCCGTGCTCCGCAACAAGAAAAGCCACCGCAGTGAGAAGCCCGCGCCCCACAACGAAGAGTAGCCCCCACTCGCCGCAACTAGAGAAAGCCCGCGCACAGCAATGAAGACCCAACGCAGCCAAAAAAAAAACCGAAAAACCTTGTAGGCTGCACAACCGAAACATTTCCTGCGCTCAAATCAGTTAGGGAAGTGGGGCTACTCCTAGCTCAAAGTAGGGGGAAAGTTGATACCCAGCTATTGAAGAGTGTTTAAGACAGTTCATTAATCTTTTGAGAAAATTAACTTACCCTGATAGAACACTACTGTGTAGAATAATTTTTCATACTAAATGTTTCCTAGACGACCTTGGCCCAATTTTACAGTTTTGGTTAAATCTCAAAACTAGTAAAGATATTTGCTGCTGCAGGGCTGGGAGGGGGACTCCTAGGCAACAAGTGCTAGAGAACCAAACAACTCCCTACTGGCCCTGACAACAGAACACCTTTGGGTTCAGAGGGAACAAGCAGCAATAAGCAAACAAGCCAATTCTGCCTGTGGACTGAGATCTCTTGATTAAAACATTTAGCTGTCACTACAATAAAATGTAACAAAGCCACAAGTAGGGGAAAGGTCACCCTTCAGCACAACACCTATTTCCACATGTGTAAACTCACAGGGTTACTTACAATCAATATTCCCCTCATACTATGTTCTGGTGTTGATGGGACATGTGTATAGATCCTATCTGTCACCTCTAATTGTGACATGACAGCCACTACCCATCACAAAAGGCCAAAGCTTACCACTCCCCAGCTGTCTTACATTGGGACATTTCTGGTTTTTCCAAATGTGGACATTACAGGGTTGAGAGGGATCAACAAATGTTTGATGGCTGAATTAATACACGCCCAGCTCAGTGGTCCCCTCCATGAAAGGTGTATGACGAAGCCCCTGATCAAAATGGAAGCAAGAACATTGGAGAGTGAAACTGGAAAAGGCTCTAGAGGAATATACACCGCAACACACTCGATGAGCAATGCCTGAAGTCTATGCCCTTCAGTCTCCTCACTCTGACATCTGATCTCCTAGAGCACATGCAAAAATGTCCACCCATCCTTCATGGTCATTACTCTCCTCCAGAGGGAAATGCAAAGTGTCTCTGATCATGGAAATCCCTACTGTACCACACCACACAATCCCAGCCCATTTTATCTCTCCATGAATCAATCGGAAAATGCACACTGTGACACAAGTGAAACATTACCAGATCCCCAGCCTTCTGTTTGTTTGCTCACAGGAATGCACACCGTGTGTCTGCACATGTGGTCACTGGTGGTCACTAAACAAGCTCCTTTCAAGGCCCAAAGCTCCTGGTTAGAAGAGTGTCCGGACTCAACTTTTTAACTGGAGTTAGGAAGCAGTCATTCGTTTCTACAATGCATCAGATTTGCACTAATCATCTCTAAGACTGAGCACCTGCCTGCACCAGGCAAGTTTGCACACAGCTGAACATTCTCCAAGCCGCCAGTGCCCTGCCAGAAGATTTGCTGAGCAGTCAAACCCAGCCTGGCCGCGATGGCTGTAGCAGTTGGCAGGCAATGTACTAGCAACAACTTTCTGGGTTAAGTGCCAACTTCCCCCGAGTGTCCACATGCTTAGGGAATGCAGTTGGACTCAGAACAAGGAGGAAATTACTGAATGCCTACTGAGGCTTGGGGCTCAGTGTGCTGGGATGCTGTATTCCGACCTCACAAGAACCTTGTACACAGCAGAGATCAGGATCTCATTTTGTAGCTGAGGACACTGATGCAGAAGAAATCAGTCATTTATATGAGGTCACAAAGCCAGCAAGGGATTCAGAGGCTGCATGACTCCTCACCCTGTACCCAAAAATCATTTCCTGATGGATGAAGGGCATACATTTGAAAGGCAAACTCTACAACTTTTAAGAGATAAAACAGAATATTTGATTTCAGGTAGTGTTCTCACAAACTGTAAAACAGAGTCATAAATTCATCTATGTTAAAATTAAGATTTTCTGTTTGTCAAAAGATAATACAGAAGTATGTGTGGTGGTGGTGGTGGTGGTGTTGACACCAAACTAGGGGGAAATATTTGTAAAATGTACCAGCCACAAAGATCTGGTGCTCAGACTTTATAAAGAACGGCTGCAGGGACTTCCCTGGTGGCGCAGTGGTTAAGAATCCGCCTGCCAGTGCAGGGGACACGGGTTGGACCCCTGGTCCGGGAAGATCCCACATGCCATGAAGCAACTAAGTCCATGCGCCACAACTACTGAGCCTGTGCTCTAGAGCCCGTGAGCCACAACTACAAGCCTGTGCACCACAACTACTGAAGCCCGTGTGCCTAGAGCCCGTGCTCCGCAACAAGAGAAGTCACAATGAGAAGCCCACTCTCCGCAAGTAGAGAAAGCCTGCACGCAGCAATGAAGACCCAACGGAGCCAAAATAAATTTAAAAACCTTGAGGTTATTAAAAAAAAAAAAAACGGCTGCAAATCAATTTAAAAAGATAAACAAGCTAAAGGAAAATGACAAAAGTCAGAAACAGGTATTTCAAACAAGTACAATAAACACAAGAAGATGCTCAACCACGTTACTGTGCAAATATAAGAAGTCTGTTAATGTCAATTTTGGTGAAAATATGGCTCAACATTTTCAGATGTGGGAAGGTAAACAGATGCAACTGTTTTTTTTTTACAGCAATTTGGCATTAAGGCATCCTCAATGGCCTAGTGATCCCACTTCTGGGCACTTACTTAAGACACCTGCACACCTCTTGGATGCGTGCAAGCATGCAGAAGAATGCTATAGCAAGAAGATTTTCTCTTGACTGAATTCTTATCACAGCTACTCAGAACAAACCCTTATTCAATGAGATCATTTGTCATTTTATAAAGTCAAGAAAAGTTTTAAAAGTAAAATGAGGGGCTTCCCTGGTGGCGCAGTGGTTGAGAGTCTGCCTGCCGATGCAGGGGACACGGGTTCGTGCCCCGGTCCGGGAAGATCCCACGTGCTGCGGAGCGGCTAGGCCCGAGAGCCATGGCCGCTGAGCCTGTGCGACCGGAGCCTGTGCTCAGCAACAGGAGAGGCCACAGCAGTGGGAGGCCCGCATACCGCAAAAAAAAAAAAAAGTAAAATGAAAACCTATTCCTTCAGGGCACACTTGTTAAATGAATTACCACCTTTCTACCACTGGGTTGCTGCTCACCACTGGAGATATTAAGGTCTCTAAAACACCTGTCACACCCCGCCCCCAGTCATTTTAATCATACATGGCACAGACATGGCGAACACCTTTACTCACCACTGAATCGTTACTGTGCACGCAGAATACAGCACAGCACCTGATTTCTTAAGAAGTCCCACGCACACACACTGATGGAATCATCCAATTCAGCATGTCTGCTTCAGGCAGGAAATTCCTTTTAAATAAGGGTCCCTATGTGGGAAAATAAGCACCCAAGAGCTGGAACTCAATTTCACCCTACAATAAAGTAGCACTTAGAGACTGAGAGGCTCACCAAAATCCTAAGAGATCATCCAGTTCACATCCCTGAGTTAACAAGCCTGGGTGGGGCACCTGGGCTAAAGATGACACTCCAGCTTACTACTCCCCCAAACTCCCTCTCATATACTTTCACTGGAGTATCAAGGGGAAAATGGAGGTGAAACCAAATCAAGGCATTTTGGCGCTCTGGTGGAAACCTTTTAAAGGTGAGGTTTAATTCCACGTGTGTGAATTTCTTCATGAGACTCTTCAGGAGAGTGGCACAGAATCCTGGATGAAAAGATCTGCCCAGCCAAAGTAACGACCCTCCTCTGACCATTCTCTGCCCTGGTGAGTTTTTTTTTTTTTTTAATAACCTCCGATCTTTTGGATCAAGGACATGGCCTGCCTCCAAAGAACAGGTGTTTGCTTGCAGAACTATCCAGGTTTCTGTCCAGGCCTCGGCTGTCCTCACAGATGGATGAGCCTAAACATCAGTTCTTTTCCTATACTCACAGCTGGATAGTCTCTTCCTTCTCTGACTGCCTGAACTGTACCTCTCAGAAAGCACTTCCTAGGTCTGCCTTGTTCTCATTATGTACCATCCCAACCATCTGCATGAGGTGGATTCCTTCCTCTCTTCTGCTGTAGAACAGAAATCATGAACACCTGGGCTCTAGAAACAGGCCTTGCCACTTACCAGCAACCCTACCCAAGTGACTGAGCTCTCTGGGTGTCAAATTCCTTATCTGCAAAACGCAGATGATACCAGTACCCATTTTCTGAGGATTTTAAGGAACACAGAGTCTTAGAAATCCAGCACCTGGCACACAGTAATCACTCAAATATTCACTAAAATGGACTGATCATAAATGGATGCACAAGCTCCCCAGTCTGTGGAGGGGAACACAGCGGAGAAAGAGAAGTGACCCACATTGCAGCTCCATACATTAAGGCTGACCCAAACCAAGCAGGGTGACTCCTGTTCAAATTTACCATTTCAGAATAGGCAAGCAAGAAGAAACAGAAAAAAAGGCCTATTCAGAAAAGGTAGTTCTACCCTTTGAAGGGAAGTCTATTCACAGGCAACTATTTGCTAAAAGCCCAGAACCTTTTCACAAAATCAATGATCAAAGATAACTATTGTCTCAAGATGAACAATTAGGGGGTGGGAGGGGTTTGAAAGAGCCATAGGACAGGGAGGGTACCCAGCTCTCACAAGTGCAAGGGAAGGGTACTCAAATGGGTTCCCAGAACAAAAAGGCCCATAGATGTCCTGAGAAATGACACAGAGGACAGGCAAGCTAAGCTATGGGCCTGTCAGCTCCAACTCTGGTAACTCCAAACTGCATTCCTGGGATTACAAATATATGTGAGTTATTATCTTGAAACAGACGAACATGAAGGTGGTGTTATCTCCAGACAACCAATCTGTGAGCTCAATTGTTTCCTGGCGTCAAAAGGAAAACAGAGACGCATATACACAAACTTCATTACTTAGCAGCTTTTTATAACGAAAAGCACTTCAGAGGTAAGAATTTTAAATGAAGATTATAAATGAAAACAACCTACACATGGATAGTACCACCTCTTACAAAACTCTTTCATATAGGCTATGTGTTTATTTAATTACAGAACAGAAAGGGAAAACTGCTTAAGTAACAAAGCCATGGCTGTACAGTAAGACTGTAATTCAACTGAGCAGAGCAATGGGAATAATTAAAGCCAAGATCAACAGAAAATGAAAAGGGGAAATATCCATCAGCATATACAAGTCTATCTTCAAACTTCAGAAATTAGGGGAAAGCAAAGGGATTTTAATATTGTTAAAAAGAGGACAACAGGCCCAAAATGGTGTCTCCTATGCTAAGCCCCATGTCCACAAACCACAACTTAGTTTCGGCTCTCCCAAAAGGGAATCTTAAACCAGTCAATCGGGAATCACCTGGTCAGCACTACTGAGGTAATCTACCTGACAGACCTCTAACATCCCTAAAAAGAAAGTGACCTTGCCACAAGCAATCTGCTTTTTGATAGCATAATTTCCCTCATCCTGCTCTCTGTTACTAAGTCTTTCATTTGTGCAGCTCCTTGGGCGCTCCTTCCCATCTGCTAGATGGGATGCTGCCCCATTCATGAATCATTGAATAAAAACCAGTAAGATCTTTGAAGTTTACTCAGTTGAATTTTTCAAACAATATGCCCTATTCTTAGAAGTAATACAAGTTCTTTTCCATCCTTTGACAACTCTGCCCCAATTACAAAGTATGAATTATTCAAGTTTACGATACTGAATTTCCCATTCCTTCTACCAGACAAGGATTTGGGAAAGGAGAGCAGAGTGGCACCATGCACACCACCTGTGTAGCATGTTCATATCCCTAAGCATAAACATATCACACTAAAGAATGGTACTTTCTCATCCCACAAGCTCTATCTCCCTCAGTCTGCAGGTTCAAGTGCATGCATGGAATAAAGGGTGCTGCAGCTGACAGCAGGCGCTAAGCCACATAAGGGACCATAGCCATGAATCTTTCTAAGTCTACCCACATCCAACACCATGAAATCATCAGGCTGGCTAGCGACCCATTGGATTACCTTCTGCAGCAAAGGCTCCAGGCCAACACCAAATCCTGGAGATGGTTTTATGAACAGCACAAACAGCTTCAGTGAAGAGCCCCAGAACAAAAACCTTCCTTCATCTGCAGCCGCTGCAATAAGCCCATTCTGGCACATTCTGACATTCATCTCCAAGAAAGAGAACAAGCTGAAAAAGAAGGGCGCAGAGGGCCCCTGGACAGATGTGTACCACAGCTGACACTGGTTACTCGACAGCTCTGTAAAAATCTCTGGAGAATTTTCACAAGGACAAACCAAAAGGGGTGCTCCACAGTTTCCTACAGTCATAAATTTGCAAATGCCTGCAAAAGCAGGATGCATGCAAAAAAGAAAGTCTTCAAAACCATCAAGAGTCTTTTAATTAACATAATTACTCATTCTCAAAGTAAAATCCAAGAAATTCATTTTAGTACATGCTCCCTGAATGGGCTTTAGGGTTCTGAGAACTGCCCCTGCCCCCAAACTGTTCAACATTCGCACATATGCATTTTTCTGGAAGAAGGATCCACAGTGCTATCTGTCACATTCTCAAAGGGACCTCCAACCTCCCCTCAAGTTAAGAAATGATGCTCTAGGGACTTCCCTGGTGGTCCGTCCAGTGGTTAAGAATCCGCCTTCCAATGCAGGAGATGCGGGTTTGATCCCTGGTTGGGGAACTAAGATCCCACATGCTGCGGGGCAACTAAGCCCGCACACCGCAAGTACTGAGCCCGCGCACTCTGGAGCCTGCCGCCACAACTAGAGAGAAGCCTGCGCGCTGCAACAAAGAGCCCGCACACCACAACAAAGACCCAATGCTGCCAAATAAATAAATTAAAAACAAAAAAACTGATGCTCTAGTGAGAAGCAGGGCTGGTCTATCCTTGGCCACTGGACCCTCAATTATTTTGAGCCCCTTAAAGAACTGAATAAATCCAAGAGCAAGAACTGCAGGAAAATGATTACTCTAGCAATGTTTAACACTTGTTTTTGATTATGGAAATCTGAGTAAGCTTTCTGTAATACTAGAGGAATGCCAAGCAGCAGACTTTACAAGAACTTAAGTACAGAAACAGCTTAACAAATGGCAAAATTACAAATGACTTTTTGTGTGGATGAAGATGAATCCAGTCCACTGAAATGTTCTCCATAACAAGTTCATTCACGCAAGCGTTTGCCGATGTTTATCTACCTGGTCTCTTAACCCAGTCTTCCCCTGCGCTTCATTCCGAGATCTAAGCCCATCTCACCCCTGTGCTTCCTGAGGGCTGTTTTTCTGGCCAAACTGGGCTCTATCACCAGTGGCTGGAGTCCTCTTGCCCACTCAAGAGACTACTGAGACTTGGCTTGACTCCTCCCAGAGCCCCCACAGCAACTCCCACTGTACCTGGAACCTGGAATAAACCATGTCGTTCATTTAATCCTCTATCAAAGATTTGGAATACACACATCCTTGACCATCTTCACTTTATCCTTTTTCTTGAGTAACTCATTCTAAGCTGATTTCACCTAATTCTGGTTTATGACCAAGTATGGTAAATTAGCTTCCCTTTCAGCCATCCAAAACTTGCTTCAAGTTAGGGGATACACTCGACTTCTAGTGTAAACTATGGACAGTTTGACAAAAATTATCCCATCTAGAATGACTCATAATGGTGAGCAAGATGCTGCTGGGGCTACCACTTGAGGTGAGCAAGTGGAGGGCAGAGATGGGATAAATGTGTCACGTTTGAGGCGAGGTGGTTCGGCATTCCCACTCTGCACGTGGTCAGGGATGGGCAATGACCCAAGCCAGAGTCTTCCGTCATTAGAGAGCACTACTGGGGAAGAATCACTCTTGACCTTGAGGTCAGGATATCAGAGATAAAGAACAGCTCTGATGTCCCCATTTGAGCCCCTGAATTCAGCTGTGCCCAAGGCCCACTCCAGACTTATCACATCAACCAACAAATTCCCTTTCATTTCAACCTGTTTTATGCCTGGTATTTTCACCGGAGAGACCTAACCAATACAGCCATTTCCTTTAAAACTGACATCTTCACTAAAAACTTGGGAAGACGCTATCTGAGAGTAAAAGACAAGTAACTTGCCTTACACATACACACACAAAATACTCTTCACATACTTCTTGTTTTGCTTGTTACGAACTACTGACAACCTTCACCACTACATGCTTCCTCAACTTCCCCATCCCACTCTACCCTCCAAACAGCTTCTAGCAAGCAGAGTACAAGAAAGAAAAGAAAGTGAAGATCAATGCAGGACTTCCCTGGTGGTGCAGTGGTTGAAAATCTGCCTGCCAATTCAGGGGACACGGGTTCGATCCCTGGTCCGGGAAGATGCCACAGAGCAACTAAGCCCGTGGGCCACAGCTACTGAGCCTGAGCTCTAGAGCCCGCAAGTCACAACTACTGAAGCCCGCGCACCCTAGAACCCATGCTCTGCAACAAGAGAAGCCACCACAATGAGAAGCCCACACACCGCCAACGAAGAGTAGCCCCCGCCCGCCGCAACTAGAGAAAGCCCACATGCAGCAACGAAGACCCAACTCGGCCAAAAAACAAGATCAATGCACTTCACTCGCTACTAGAAAGCATATCCAGGACAGTCACCCTTGCGCAAGTGATGAAGGAACAGATTGCAAAATGGCCACCAAAAAAATTTTTTAAAAAGTTTTCAGGGTACCCACAGCTACCATTGAGAGGTATCTAAAATGAGGTTATTTCACACTAGGCTGACAAGATTCACAATAAGAAACAGATTTTGTCATGTACACAGTACATAAAATCACAGCAAAGGTTTTATGAAATACCCTTGAATGTGTAACACCCTTTGACATTTCCTTTTTCTCCCTCCTTAAACAATGACTGCAACCTACTAAATTCAGTTCATTACCCAGAGTATGAAAAACACAGATATAAAATAATAATTACTCTCTTAAAATCTAGATTGTGGTCAAAGTTCTCTGGAGCCCAAACCTATTCTCTCATTTTACACATGAGAAACTGAGACTTGAGAGGATATGAGACTGGTCCAAGGAAGGTACACAGCGGATGCAATGTGTCCAGCCCAGTTCCTTCCTTCTCTCCCTCTTGTGTGCACACACATGCATGTGCACACACACAACATGCACTGGCAGGCTCCACACTCCATGCAGTCTGCCTGTTTCAACCCTCACAATAACGATCTGCTCACCTGAAACGTATGCTTCCTCAAACACAGCAGAAAATGTTTCAAGTGTGAAATCCCCAAATTTATCTCACTTACACAAAACAATCTCAAAAGCCAATTCGCCGGCAAGCGTGTATGTTATTGCCTGGGATAAGACAACTGGGGACGTTAGTCACACACAAGGACACGGATATTACTAATTCCTGCTTCTAGAAATTACATAATACCAAGCCCAACACCTTTCCCTGGCACTGCTTCCACAGTGTACCAGTGTATGTCTCTTGGCATAACAGCAACTAGGAACAAATAAGCAGTTTCAGCCTTAAGGGGACACCAAGACAAGAGAAGTGACCACAGGCAAAGTGAGGCCTGGACGGCTATTCTAGAAACCCTTTATGCAGAGCAAAAGAAGCACCCTCTCACCAATCGAATATAATACAGGTCAGATACTCCCCTACCTTCCCCCAATCTGAATACAACACAGAGGCCAGACACCCCCACCTGTTGTCTACTCAGTCAATGCTTATTCATACAAATCCCATTTTACACAGGAGGAAACTGAGGTTTAGGGAGATTATGTAACTTGCCTGAGGTCGAGGTCAAGGCCAGAAGGGAGTGGGCCTGGACTGATCCCTGACATGGACTCCACAGTTCTCAGTACACAGCTCCACCCAAGCCCAACCAACTCTGCTAGCCACAGCCCAGAGTCCTGGAACTTCCTACATTGAGCAGAACAGGCCAACACTTGTCAAGGAAAAGATCACAGAATACCCTACACCTAGGGTGAGCTTAAAAAAGCCTTTATTTGTAAGTATGTCACAGATCAAAAAGAAGAAATGGCATATTCATTTAGGTACTCTTCATTTGCAGTTAAATACTCAGATTTAACAGTTTAACACAAACTAAAGGCATTCCACACGGACCTGGATACTGATGGCCCCTAGTAATGGTGACTGGCATCGACTGGTTCTTCTGGTCAACAGGCCCAAAGTCCACCAGCAAGAACTCAGCCTCCCAGCAAGACACTCCACTTTCCTGGCCCATCATCCAACTGCCTGCCTCCCTTCCAGGGAGTCCCTGACTTGTGATACAAACCTTCCTGCAGACCAGAATCCTTTCAACAAATCCAGATGTCAACACAATTTAATTTAGGGCCAAAAGAGGCAGGGAAGGTATGGAGAGATGCTACGCTTGTGCTCCGCAAAAACTTCCTCCATCAGCAACTCCCAATGACTGCTGCCTTTGTTCAGACAACCAGGTTTTAATAAAATAGTTAAGTTACATCTTAGGCCTGAGGATATACTGGACCACCTTCCCCTGATGGATCATTTCTCCAAACTCTGCAGCCAACAACATCCCAGGGTGGGCACCCCCAAAGCTTGCTGAATTTCCATTAATCCCATTACCACCACTTTTTTTTTTTTTTTTGCGGTACGCGGGCCTCTCACCGTTGTGGCCTCTCACACCGCAGAGCACAGGCTCCAGATGCGCAGGCTCAGCGGCCATGGCTCACGGGCCCAGCCGCTCCGCGGCATGCGGGACCTTCCCGGACCGGGTCACGAACCTGCGTCCCCTGCATCGGCAGGCGGACTCTCAACCACTGCGCCACCAGGGAAGCCCACCACCACTTTTAATCTCATTATCAGATAAACAAATCCTCACCTAGAAAAACCAGCCCCTACTTTATATCACCTCCCCCATTGATCTCTACTCACAGCTCACTTGAAGGAAGACCAACACACAGGGGGATGTGAAAGGCACCTGGCTGATCTTGATATCACCCGGTGACATGGTTTCCAGGCATGTCAGCTGGTCCACCTTCCTACCCTCAGCTGCTCTACTTTGTAATACCTGGCTACCTCTTCCCACTTCTATTCTTCACCCTGGATAATGACAGCAAATAAGTAGCTAACCTTGAGAGAGCACTGCCTCATTTTATCCTCAACTTAAAGATGGAGAAATGAAGTCTGGGGAAGGCTGAGTGACAGGCGAAGGTCACACAGCAGGCAGGAGGGCCAGGATTCAAACTGGGGTCTAACTGTGCCACACTGGTTGTATCAGTCTTTGGAGCAGGGCAGCAAAAATGAGACAGGACTGGACTACCAAGAGGCTGTTCAAGCCCTCCCCAGAGCATTCAAATAACACTGGACTTCTATCACAGAGTCAGGAATTCTGCGACTTGATTTCAGGAAACAAAGTCCAACTCTGGGCAGGAGAGTAGAAAGGTCAAAGAGCAAGATCTCAGAGACACTTCTGCTTCTCAAAAGGCTTCAGAACACACTCAAAACCACATTTTGTTTTTAAACAGTTACTATTTGTGTGTGGGGGGGAACTGTTAAAAACCTCACCCTTATAAACAAGACACTGTCAAGCTTAGATTGGAGAAAGGGAAATTCATGGAACTTTTCTAGAAAACTAATTTGTATCAACTTTCCAAATACGCACACCCTTTGGTCTGGTGATTCCATTTCTAGATATGAAAAAAAGAGAAAACTTGAAAATCATGTCCAAAAATAGCAGAATTAAATTATGGTACATTCACGTAATAGAATTTTAGGCAACCATTTAAAATAGAGTATTTTGGAAATGTTCACAGTGTAATATTTTTTGAAAAATTAACAGCACGATCCAATTTTGTTACTCATGTAGAAAAAAACTGGCACAAAAATGGGGTTAGGTAACAATTTTTAACACTTAACATCACCTTAACACTGTATTTTCCAAATTTTAAAAAATGACCGTGCACTACTTTTGTTTAAAAAGAAAATCCCATAAAACCTCTTTTGCAAATGATGTGGATCAACCAGTGCTATTCCCCCTCAGGATTTGGTCAAGAACAGGACAGATGGCTGCTCTGCCCTATCTTTGACACTGGACTCACTCTCCATCTATTTCTTTAGAATGGAATACATCCCATGATTTATGCTGGGACATGTGGATGCAGTTTAATCAAGTTTAATCAGTTGTAGCCTGCTTGGACTGGAAAAAAAAAACCTAAGTGTTTTTAAAATTAACTTTTATAACAATGGTATGAGTTTGGGTTGCATCTTCCAGACTGTTTTCTGTGCCTCACCAGCATTTCAAACTGTTCTCTAACAATGTACAATTTAAAAAACCAAATGGGGATCAAACCGTGCAGACTGTACTACATGTCAACATGCTGACATCCTTGCACTTCCATTTCCTCATTCTTTTAAATGGCTACACCACATTCCATTAAGCTTTTTTTTTAACCCCTCCATCAAAGTACTAGAAAAATCACTGCAGTTAAAAAGTCATTGTGCATTCTCAAAAAGTTAAGTACCATGACCTAGCAATTCCACTCCTAGATATCCATCCAAGAGAAATTAATACAAATGTCCACACAAAAATGTGTACATGAATGTTCGTAGCAGCACCATTCACAATACCCAAAAAAGTGGAAATGCAAATATCCATCAACTGAATAAATAAAATGTGACATATCCATCCACACAATGGAATATTACTTAGTTATAAGAGAAATGAAGTACTGATTCATGCTACAGCACAAACCTTAAAAACATTATACCAAGTAAAAGGAGCCAGCCACAAAAGGTTATGTATCATATGATCCCTGAAATATCCAGAATAGGCAAATTTATAGAGACAGAGTGTAAATCAGTGGTTGCCAGGGATTGGGGGGATGGAACGTGACTGCTAATGAATAGGGATTTCTTTTTGGAGGGATGAAAATGTTCTAAAACTGGTTGTGGTGGTGGCTGCACCACTCTGAACATACTAAAAACCACTGATTTGTACGCTTTAAATTGGTGAACTATCATTTGTGAATTATATCTCAATAAGCCTGTTATAAAAACACTAAAAACAAAAAGATAAGATTTTACAATGTTAGTATAATACTCTATAATTTATATTCAATAAATATTTGGAGAGAATGAATACGTTAAGAAAGAATATATGTACCACAGAAAATCACTGTGCAAATATCTTTTTGTCTTCTCTTATACATAGTAGAAGCTCAGGAACTAATTGTTAAAATGGATTGGCCAATCACATGAAATCAGAATATCAGAAAGGGCTCAATGTTTTTAAACAAAAAAAAAAAACCTTTTTACTGACAAAATGAGATCCACATTAAGAAATGCTACGCATACTTGTTTATCACCCACTTCAACTTCCTCTTAAAATACTTTTCCCAGGTCAGGACTGACCCACAGCCCAAACCCACTCACCACATTTCAAACTGCTAAGTGGGAGACGCACAGTAGACAGTGCACAGAAGCAACTGCATGCCATGCTGCTTGGACTATTAGTAAGTTTACTGCAATTAGGGACCTTAACGTTACCTTAGTTAAAATTCACGTCTCCCGGGCTTCCTTGGTGGCACAGTGGTTAAGAATCCGCCTGCCAATGCAGGCGACAAGGGTTCGAGCCCTGGTCCGGGAAGATCCCACATGCCACGGAGCAACTAAGCCCGTGCACCACAACTACTGAGCCTGTGCTCTAGAGCCCACGAGCCACAACTACTGAGCATGCATGCCTAGAGCCCGTGCTCCGCAAGAGAAGCCACCGCAATGAGAAGCCCGCGCACCACAATGAAGAGTAGCCCCCGCTCACCGCAACTAGAGAATGCCCACGCACAGCAACCAGTGCAGCCAAAAATAAATAAATAAAATAAAAACAAAAATTCACGTCTCTTGTAAGTCACTACTGACCAATTATGCCCACTGTTAATATTTTACTGATTTAAAAGGAATTACTTGCACTTGGTATTATGGGCATGTCAAATTCTTCCTGAATTATCTCTCCAGTTTATTCACTCAAGGAATATTTTAGCTGCTCTTCTAAGGTGCTGAGGATACACTAGAGAATAAAAATAGACAAAGCCAAGCAAACAAAACCCTGCCCTCACAGAACTTACAGTCTAGTAAAAATAAAAATAATAATAATTTAAGGAAATCTTATTTTTTACAAACTCATGTCTTATGAATTAAACAAAATGCCAGCACCAGCAAAGAATCCCCACAATTCTCACCTTGCAAATGTTCAGTCTTTTCAAAACACTAAAAATCACAAAGATTTATTAAACATTAATAGAAACACTGAAACTCTTCTCAATAACAAGCTTTTCTCTCCTTTTTATAGATCTGCCAGGAACATAAAGACAAACGTGTCAACTTTACGATTTTATTCAAAATCAGAATTTGAAACATTTCACATCCACACAATCGTTACAGATGATGACAGCGGGTTGTCAGAGCAGATTTAACAGCCCAGGGTCTTCAAATCATTGATACGAAATGGTTTTTACTGTAAGTTAAAAAAAATATATCCCTCCAATCTCCTTCCAGAATTCATAAATCTCAAGTCATTCAATAACCTGAATTGTGTAACATGAAAATACTGCATCCCCTCCACCTCCAAAAGAAAAAGTGCAACTTAGTACAAAGATCACAACAACTGGCTCAAAAAGGTAACTTTTGGAAACAAAGTCTAAATTCCTCTAAACAATTCAATAATTTAGTGGAAATTTTACAAAGTGGCCAATGATTCTCTTGCAATTCTTAGGTAATTTTTTTTCTCATCTCTATCCCAGGAAGGGAAGGTAACCATATAGACACCTGAGAACAGCCAACCCATCCTTAAAACGCAGCCACTTTCATGTTCTAACTTTCACCTGTAGGCAAAATTCCTTATCTTCAGCAATTGGCTGGGGCTGAATTCTAGCAAGATTCACACATGTGGGCTCATCTCCTCAGGTTAAGACCAACTAAAACCATCTTAAGAGACTAACTCACTCCACAGCTTGAGCCCTTAGATACTTTGTTTCCTACTAAGGTTATGGGGTAGGGCAGATAACAGGGGAGCAATGCACTGTTTTAGATCAGGCTTTTCTCGATTTGGTCGAGGGAAATCATCGGAGAGGTTTATTTTCCCCAGGCTGAAAATTTGGGGGATTAGGGGTTAGTTATCTACAATGCCTTGGGGGAAAGATAAATCCTATCCAAATTAAACCGAAAATAATGTTTTATCATATTACTGGCTAAATCATAAAATAGACTGTGCCATCCAAAAACTTCTCGAAACTGGTAACATATTCATAAATCCTACTGGGTATCGCTTTCTTTACAACCTCCAAGGACTAAATTCCAAGAACTAACAATTTAAGGAAACTGACAGCCCCATTCATAAAAATCTCCCAAACATTATTACAGCACCAAAGAGCCACTGGCTTAGAGGTACACTGAGACGGTTTCTGTAAACACGAACAGGTAGAGCCCTCTCGAAGGTAAGCAAAGACACTTCAATTCTCATTCACTTCTCCAAGAGGTCACTTCTTGCATCCAGCACACACACAGAAAGTAACCCAAGGGCCAAGACCATACACCGCACGAGGCTGCACAAAACACTGAGTAAACAAACAAAAACAACACTTCAGAAAACAATGCGTGATCTTGACTAAAAGAGAGGTCAGTCACTCAGCAAAAGAACATGACTCATCCACGGGCCTGACCAGAAGTATTTATACTGCCCACTACACCGAAGTGGGATTTCCCATCTTCATCCAAGGCTGGGCCTTAGGAGTATCTCAGTCGGGTGAAGTTGTGTTATTTCCGTTTTGGAGGGAGGGGGATCATTTTATTTCGCTGAATCACAACTCCCCCACATCCCCACCCCATACCACCACCACGCACAAGACTGCAAATAGACGAGACCCTGGCAAGGACGCCAGCAAGCACCGACCGAGCAAAACAAAGCGCCCAGTGAGGGGCTGCCAAGCCGGGAGTGGGTGGGTAAAGGGGGCCAGGCTCGCCCCTCAGTGCACCGCTCCCGCCCCCAAGAGCCTGTCTCCGGGCAGGTGTGCAGCGGCAGCCTTCTCCCTCCACCGGGGGACCAGCCCCGTTCTCTGCAGAGCTCCGGGGACAGCCCAGAAGATGAGGAAATGAGGGCAGGGGCGCGCTGCCCCAGCCTGGACAAGAGGACCAAAGCACCAGGGAGCGCATTGGGCCCGCCCCACGTGAGCGTCCGGGCCGGGGCCAAGACCGCCCCGGGGACTGCGGCCGGGGACAGCGGCGCCTGTGACCACTACGCCGGGCCCGGACTTACCGGGGCCAGGCGCGCCGCGGAGTCCGCGGCGGCCGCTTCCTCCTCCTCCTCCTCCTCCTCCTCACTTGACAAAATGGCGGCGACAGGAAGTGCCGGGCGCCTCGGCCCGCCCCCCGCCCGCCCCCGGCCACCCGCCCCGCCGCTGCGCCCGCGCCCCCCGCCCGCGCCCATGCCCTGCAGCCCTGCCGGAGCCGGGGGGCGGCGGCGCCAACGGCGGGGAGCCCGCGAACCGCCCTGCCGCCAACGGCGCAGGCGGCCCTGGCCCGGCGCGAACGGCGCGGGGACGCGGGAGGCCCGCAGGCCCGAGCCCGCGTCGCCCCGGCCTCCCCGCCCCCGCGCCGCGCCGATGGCGTAGGTGCTGGCGCACCGGCCCCATTACGCAATGCAGGTTACGCGGGCCGCGCCGCGGAGCTCCGCCGGCTGCCCCGCGCCGTCCGCCGCCCCGAAGGGCACCGGTCCTCACCTGAGACGCTAGGCCGCACGCCGCCCCCGCCGGCCGCCGGCCGCCAGCCGCCGCCGCCCCCTCCTCTTCGGGCTGCCTGCGCGGCGCCGGGGCCCGCCCGCCGTTCCGCCGCGCTCACAGGCCCCGCTTGCCCGCGGGCACTGCCGGCAGCCGCCGCTGCCGCAGCCACCGCTTCGGCTCTTCGGTTGCGGGAGAGCAGAACAAACAGCCCTACCGCCGCCGCCGCCGCCGCCGCCGCCGCCAGCGCACTGACGTCACCGCGCACGCTGCGCGCGCGGTCTCCCGCTGTCGCCGCCCGGCGTGCGCGCCCGAGACCGTGCCCGGCGAGAGCGAGCTCAAGAGAGCTGGCGGCCGGGAGGTGAGTGGAGAAAGCCGGTGCTCAAGGCCAGCGGGAAGATGAGAACCCCCCCCTCAGACCAAGGGTGGGGACTGAGGAGAGATCTTGCAGACCCGAGGGAGGGGACCACGTCGTTGGACAGAAGGGACACTACAGACTGAGGAAGGAGACACCTCAGAGGGAGGGGACCCCGCAGACCGAGAGGGGAGACGCTCAGACCGAGAGGGGTCCCCCCAGACCGAGGGAAGGGACCCCGCAGAACGAGGGTGGGGACCGCGCAGACCGAGTGGGGAGGCACTCAAACCGAGAGAGGGGACCCAGCAGACCAAGAGAGGAGACACCTCAGACTGAGTGAGGGGGTCGACCTACAGACTGAGGGACGGGACCGAGGGAGACTGAAACTTGGGCCTGAGGGAAAAGATCTGAAGGCAGAGGGAGACGTCCACAAATTTAGGAAGGGACTGATGATAGACCCTCAAAGAGAAGGGGGACAGTGAGGAGAGACTCCAAAGACTGATGGCAGAGGCGGAGAAGAGACACTGTCTGAGGGAGGCCGTGCTGAGAGGAGGCTGAAGGGTGTTGAAGGAGGCTGGAGTGGGGCGGTGCTGGAACATTAAGGGAGAGAGCTGCGATGGGGGCGCTGGTGTGAGGGAAAGGAGGTGAGAGGAGGCTGTTAGCAAGGCTGGGGAGGTATCTTTCTTGGTTGGCTGGCCAGCCACTGGGATCTAAAGACTGGAAGGTGCTGGACTTCGTGCCTAGGGCACTCTCCCTCCAGTTGTCCCCCAGCTGACCTCCTTCTCATCCTTAAGATTCAAACCACAAGCCAGCTCCATAAAACGAAGAGATTAGGCTTAGGTTGCTTACAGTTTAAAATGATAATCCTGTTAAAGTTTTCAAATGGGAAACCATAACCTCCTTTCCCCTTTTGCCCTTATCGTCACTCTTTTAGCATTTTAAGTCCCATCTTTTAAAAATAGCAAGCTCAGTTATTCTAAAAAGTCCAGGTAATTAAAAAAATTCCTGATGGTCCCTTCTTTCAGAACATATTGATACACTAGGATAGCAGTCAAATAGTTTTGTCTCTATCATGGTTTGCTTGCTCTTCACTAAGGGCAATCATAAACTATTGATAGGTCCTGGGCAAACTAAAGACTTACTTTTACTCTTTATTTAATTTATTTATTTATGGCTGCGTTGGGTCCTCGTTGCTGCGCGCGGGCTTTCTCTAGTTGCTGCGAGCGGGGGCTGCTCTTCATTGTGGTGCACGGGCTTCTCACTGCGGTGGCTTCTCTTGTTGCAGAGCACGGGCTCTAGGCACGTGGATTTAAGTAGTCGTGGCACGCGGGCTCAGTGGTTGTGGCTCCTGGGCTCTAGAGCGCAGGCTCAGTAGTTGTGCTGCACGGGCTTAGTTGCTTCTCGGCATGTGGGATCTTCCCGGACCAGGGATTGAACCCGTGTCCCCTGAATTGGCAGGCGGATTCTTAACCGCTGCACCACCAGGGAAGTCCCAAGAAGGTATCATATAAAGCTGAGCTTACCCATAGTCGTTTTGTTGCATTATCTACTTAATTTATTGTTGTTGCTGAACATAAATGTTTTGGGAAGCATTTGGAGCTGCCAGTTTGCAAGTCACATAATAAAATCTTTTGTCACACTTCATTTTAGACAATGCCATAATACCTAGTTGATTTACTGGACCCAACTAAAGGGCTTTTGGCTATGGCTAGAAGTCAGATCCAACCTGAAGAGAATTTGCAAGCTGTAAAGGCAGTTCCAAAAGTTTTCTCCAAAAATCTTGTAGGACAACAATGTCTCATTCTTTTTATCTTCCATAATGCATATCCTAACTCCTCACAGACAGCTCAAACTCAGAAAATGTTTATCCAGGGAATTCCCTGTCAGTCCAGTGGTTAGGACTCCAAGCTTTCACTGCCGAAGGCATGGGTTCAATCCCTGATGAAGGAACTACGATCCCACATGCCACGTGGCACGGCCAAAAAAAAAAAAAAACAAAGAATAAAACATGAAGTACATATTTCTGACTTGTTTTAAATATATATTATTATTTTTAATGAAGTACTACATGAAATAATTTAAATTGAACAATACAAAAGAATATAGCAGAAAAAGTGTCCCCCTTCATTCTTCCCCTCCCCCACC
Source organism: Lagenorhynchus albirostris (assembly GCF_949774975.1). Lineage (NCBI taxonomy): Eukaryota > Metazoa > Chordata > Mammalia > Artiodactyla > Delphinidae > Lagenorhynchus > Lagenorhynchus albirostris. The sequence continues at coordinate 157,609,260 of NC_083097.1, forward strand.
AGAGTAATCACTGTTATCACTTTGATGTGTTTAGACCTGTGCTGTCTGATATGATAGCCACATGTGGCTATTGAATGCTTGAAATGTAGCTGGCCCAAGTTGAGATGTGCTTTAAGTGTGTGAAATACACTTTGTACTTCAAAGATATAGTATGAAAAACACGTAAACTATCTCGCTATTAACTTTTTATATTGATTACATGTTGAAATAATTTTTTATACATTGAGTTAAATAAAATATATTATTAAATTTAATTTTACCTGTTTCTTTTTACATTTTTAACATGGCTACTAGAAAATATGAAATCACAGATATGGCTTACAATGTATTTCTGTTGGGCAGCACTGGTCTAGACTTTTTAGTCTATGCAGCAGTATATCTACATATAGAAATAGTTGTGTTATAAAACAAAAGACATCATTCTGTACTTGTTAATTTGTAATATGCCTTTTTCATTTACTACATCTTGGAAGTCACTCCACATGACTACTTGGAGATCTGCCTAATTGGGAGATAACTTGGAGAGAATATACAGTATTGTTATCTGGTATGGATATATCATAATTTATTTTACTACTCTCCTATTATGTACATTTAATTCATTTCCAGTTTTTCCATCATAATAACCAGTATTACAGTGAGATTCTTCTGCATTTCTCATTTTCTTTTCATACTTGCCAGTATTTTTACAGGTTAAAAAAATTATATAGTATTTTCTTGAAAGCAAGGGTAAATTTATATAGCGTGATCAGCTTTGGAAAAGCTGGAGGTGTTTGATTTGCTATGGCCTGAATCCATGCGCACTTTCCAGTGAGAACTTGCCCATGAAGTTACTATAAATTCTGGAATTTATAGTTAGGTTCTAGAGACGATGAGTAACCCAAGATCACACATTTACACAGTTTAGAACTCATATCTCCTGACTCCATGAAGACTGCCTTCTCTAACCCAGAAATCGACATTTTTTGTTTGTTTGTTTTTTTGGCCTTGCCACTCAGCTTAAGGGATCCTAGTTCCCCAACCAGGGATAGAACCCGCGCCCCCCGCCATGGAAAGGCAGAGTCCCAACAACTGGACCACCAGGGAACTCCCAACAAATTTTGTCTGTAAAGAGCCAGGTAGTCAATATTTAGGTTTTGTGGGCCATACAGTCTCTATAACATTGCCAATCTTTGTCACTCTGTCATTGTAGTACAAAAGCAGCCATAATTAATGTGTAAATGAATGGGTGTGGCTGTGTTCCAATGAAACTTTATGGATACTAAAATTAGAATTTCATGTAAATTTCAGAATTCACAAAATATTGTTCTTTTGGGGTTTTTTTTCAACCTTTGAAAACTATAAAATCCATTCTTATCTGGAAGGCTGTGCAAAAACAGACAGCAGGCCAGATTTGTCCCATAGGCAGTAGTTTGCTGATCCCTGCTCTAGAACCTCAAGTGTAGAGAAATGGAAATTTCTTTACCATTATGCAGAAGTTATTCTGCTTACAACTTTTTTAAATTAATAGTTTTGGGGGAGCAGTTTTAGATTTACCTTAACATTGAGTAGAAAGTACAGTTCCCTTACACCCCCTCACTTCCCCCATCTTGCAGAGTGTGGTACATTGCTTAGAAATGATGGGCCAATAGTGATACATTATTATTAACTAAAGTCCATAGTTTGCATTAGGGTTCACTTTTCGTGTTGTACATCCTATGGGTTTTGACAAATGTATGACACATATTGACCATTATGTTTGCCAATATTTAACTCATAAGCTAGCTAAGAACAAAAATAAGCTTCAGAATAAAGCACTACAATTCTGTCAGTCACAAATAGGTACAAGATGGCTGTAAGGGTCATTTTGGTTTCCACTACTTCATTAACATTTATTTTGCTGTGTTTTTGCTTAGTTTCAAAGTGTTTTACAAATATCATTCACTACCACACTTAAAATAATGAGAGTGCTGGAAGACCTAGTGTGAAGAGCCATACAATTGCAATTTTAAAAAGGCAGTGGTTTTTTTAAAAAAGTTTCAAAGTGGAAAGAAAATGCAAATGTTGCACATGGGATAAAAGTACTCAAGAGGAAGGAGTCAGGAAGTCAAAGAAGGAATGATAGTAGGAGCTCTTATATACTGCTCGGTTGGTTCAATCATTTTAGAATACAGGTTGGCCTTGTCTGGTGAAGTTGAAGCTCTGCACACTCTACGGCCCACTAATTCCATTCCATGGAAACTCTCAGTGACACACTTAAGAAAGTTCAGCATAGCGCTCTTCCTAACAGCCCACACTGAAAACAACCCAAATGTCCACCTACCTGGTAGAATGAATAGATTGTAGTATAATGAAAATGAACAAATCACAGCCACACACAACAACACAGATGAAACTTACATACATAATGGGAAAACCAAAGAAGCAAGGCATACATGATGATTCCATTTCTATGTTGATTTCTAAAACATAAAAATAGACTGAGATTTTTAGGGAAATAAAACTACAGTTTCCTGTTGCCTGAGGAGGTCTGAGCCAAGGATCCATCATCATGAAGTCCTCTGTGGAGTTAGGAGGACCGCTGCTTCTGCTTGTTTCTTTTATTTGGTTGTGTTCTGGGCAAGAGCCAGTGGAGGTGTGGGGACTATAAAGAAAGACAAGCAGGTAATTACCACTGGTTACTTGAGAGAGTGCTCAGGAAGGGATGAGGAGAATGGTGTGGGTGGCCAGTTTCAGAGGTATAGTGGTATTCTATTTCTTTTTAAAATTTATTTTCCAAATTGAAGACCTGGCATGGCCCTGCTGATTCGTGTGTGTGTGTGTGTGTGTGTGTGTGTGTGTGTGTGTGTGTGTGTGTGTGTGTGTGGTAAAAAACACAATGTGAGATCTACCCTCTTAAACTGTTAAGTGTACAGTACTATTAACTATAAGCACAGTGTTGTACAGCTGGTCTTTTTCATCTTACATGACTGGAAAGTATTCTGCTTCTTGACTGTGCATTCACTCTACTATATGTTTTATGCATATTTGTATTATATTTTAATTTTTTTAGGGATAAAAAAGAATGAATCATATAAACAAGGAAAACTGTGCCTAAGTGAAGAGAACTGAACAGAAAAGGCTAATGATGAAGTTGACATGGACAAACTTCTGACTGTATGGCCAGGAAATGAGCAGCATTGCAAGATACCTTCTACTTTAAGACTCACACAGAAGGCTGGCAATTTGAAAGCTTAGAGGCTAAGCATGGTGGAAAGTGTTCCTGATAAAATTTCGGTCATGAGCCACTAATGGTCCCAGGGATTCAAGCCCTTATGGAATCATCATGGCATCAAAATGAATGACAATGGGTCAAGTGAGGTTGCTCCAGCTGCTTAAAAAATTCTCTTCAGCATTTACCAAACAGAAAAGGTTTCTTGCCTTGACAGATCTTCACTATAGTTGAAACCAGCCTATTTTGGTGAAGGATGCCTGATAGAATTTATTTCAGCAAAGACTTCATGTGAGGGCTTCCCTGGTGGTGCAGTGGTTGAGAGTTCGCCTGCCGTTGCAGGGGACACGGGTTCATGCCCCGGTCCGGGAAGAGCCCACGTGCCGCGGAGTGGCTGTGGCTGGGCCCGTGAGCCATGGCCGCTGGGCCTGCGCGGCCGCTGGGCCTGTGCTCCGCAACGGGAGAGGCCGCAACAGTGAGAGGCCCGCGTACCGCAAAAAAAAAAAAAAAAAAGACTTCATGTGGGAATAACCTGCTCTCATTGGTGTAAGTACAAGTCAGGACTGAAAGCTTACATCTCTTTTACTCCTTTCATCTTCAAGACAAATGGGCTGAAGAAGCAGGTTCTTGGAATCTAATATGTTTATAGGAACAGCATCTGTATCTAGATTTATACTAGTGTTGTCTGGTAGCCAGCTTTCAAAAATGGCCCCCATTGATTACCCTTCTGTAATCTCCTCCCTTTGAGTGTGGTCCTGACCTAGTCACTTGTTGATAACAAAGAGATTATGGCAAAAAACAAAGATTATGGCAAAAGTGATGGGATGTCACTTTCATGATTAGGTTACAAAAGACTGACTCATCCAGCTGGACTCTCTTTTGCCTTCTCAGCTTGCACATTTTGATGAAGCAAGCTGCCATGTAGGAGAGGCCCAAGGAACTGAATGAACGTAGCTTCTGGTTAATGCCAGCAAGGGACTAAAGCCCTCTATCCAACAGCTGCAAGGAACATAGTTCTGCCAGCAAACACAACATTGAAAGTAGATCCTTCCATAGTCAAGCCTTCAGATGAGACCACAGCCTTGGCCAACACTTTGATTGCAGCCTTGTAATTCCAGCTAAGCCACACCTGACTTCCAGAAATTATGAAATAATAAGCATGCTTTAATTTTAAGACACTAAATTTTGGAGTACATTGTTATGTGGCAATAGATAACTAATAACATACATCCTGGGACCAAATATCCCCTTTCCCTAGGGAAGATATATTTCAGCCTTAGTGGGGTTGATGAATAGTGTGGCAAGCAAATTCTTCCTTCTCCCAAAATATCCCCTTTGTTCCTCTGGTTTTGCATCGTTAAACTAGACAAAGTATATTTCAAATACTGGGGAATGTTGTGGTCTTAGTTCTTTTGAGGCGAACAGTATTGTTATTTAAATTATCTTCCAATCAGAAGGAATTAGGAACTTAGGTCTCTCTAAGGAGGCTATAGTTTTCCTTATGGGGACTATTGTAGTAAACAATTCACACATTCTGTTACCCTGAAGTTAGTCATTGGCCCTTGGGGGTTACCTCTAGAGAGGAATTCTTTCAAAAATAATTTCATGGCAGCAAATAAGGGAAATTTATGATACACTTGTGAGTTCTCTATCTTCACTCCTATTTAGAGAAATGCTCCCAAATCTTTGTAGGCATCTAAGAAGCTAAAAATCCCCAGGCATTTCCCATGGGACAAGTTGAAGATCTGTCCTGAGTGGGTATCTGTGGGCAGGTTACTGAACAAAGACTTGATACATGCATCCACAGTGCCTACGCCCTGCAGGCACTCTATACTCAATATGTTGACCTGTTACTCATAAAGTTAGATTCCCAAAAGAAAGTGTTATATACTTTATGTTCTTTATTTAAAGAATCCAGTTTAAATGGATTGGCCAAAATTAGAGTATCTACAGGAACAGAGACAAATGGTCTTCCACATAAACTTAAAGGAATTCAGTTAGGAGAATGATTACTAAAGATATAAGTAACTTTTTTTTTTTTTTTTTTTTTTTTTTTTTTGCGGTACGTGGGCCTCTCACTGTTGTGGCCTCTCCTGTTGCGGAGCACAGGCTCTGGACGCGCAAGCTCAGCGGCCGTGGCTCACGGGCCTAGCTGCTCCACAGCATGTGGGATCTTCCCGAACCGGGGCACAAACCTGTGTCCCCTGCATCGGCAGGCAGACTCTCAACCACTGCGCCACCAGGGAAGCCCAACTTTTAAAAAAAAATGTTGGGAATTCCTGGCGGTCCAGTGGTTAGGGCTTGGCGCTTTCACTGCTGAGGGCCCGGGTTCAATCCCTGGTTGGGGAACTAAAATCCCACAAGCCATGTGGCACAGCCAGAAAAAGTTACAAGGACGCCAACACTGTAGTGGGAGTTCTAGCCAGAGCGATCAGGCAATAAAAAGATATAAAGGCATTCATATAGGAAAGGAAGAAGTAAAACAATCTCTATTCACAGATGACATGATCTTATACATGGGAACTACAAAAGAATGGACCGAAAAAACCTTTCAGGGCTATTAAGCAAATTCAGCAAAGTTGCAGAATACAGATCACACAAAAATCAGTTGTATTTCTATACACTAGCAATGAACAATCCAAAAATGAAATTAAGAAAACAATTCCAGGGAGTTCCCTGGTGGTTCCGTGGTTAGGACTTGGTGCTTTCACTGCTGTGGCCCTGGGTAAAATATACAGAAAGAAAATTCCATTTACAATTGCATCAAAAGAATACTTACGAATACATTTGACAAAGTAAGTGCAGAAGTTATACCCTGAAATCTACAACACTGCTTAAACAAGTTAAAGAATAATTAAATAGTGGAGGGAGTTTCCTGTTTGTGGTGCAATGGCTAAGATTCCACGCTCCCAATGCAGGGGGCCCAGGTTCAATCCCTGGTCGAGGAACTAGATCCCACATGCATGCTGCAACTAAGAGTTTGCATGCCACAACTAAGGAGCCCACCTGCCACAACTAAGACCTGGTGCAATCGAATTAATTTAAAAAAAAAGAAGTAGTGGAAAGACATCCATGCTCATGAATTGGAAACCTTAATATTTTTAAAACGGCAGTACTCTCCAAATTGATCTATAGATTCAACATAATTCCTACCAGAATATCAGCTGACTTCTTTGTAGAAAATAATATAACCCTAAAATTAATATGGAAATTCAAGGGACCCAGAATAACCAAAACAGTCTTGAAAAAGAGGAAGAAAATTGGAACATTCACACTTCCCGATTCCAAATCTTACTATAAATCTACTGTGTGGTATTGGCATAAGGATAGATATATAGAGCAAAAGAATAGAATTGGGAGTACAGAAATAAACCCATGTAGCTATGGGCAACTGACTTTTGACAAAGGTGCCAAGACCATTCAATGGGGAAAGACTCGTCTCTTTGACAAATGGTGCTGAGAAAACTGGATAATCACATGGAATAGAATGACGTTCAACCCTTACTTCACACCATATACAAAATTTAACTCAAAATAGACCATAGACCTAAATATAAGGGCTAAAACCATAAAACTCTTAGAAGAAAACGTAGGGGTAAATCTTCACGGCTTTGGATTTGGCAATGATTTCTTACATACGGCATCCAAAGTACAAGCAACAGAGAAAAAAGATAAATTAGGACTGAAGCAAAAACAAAAAAATTTATTTTGCATCAAAGGGCACTATGAAGAGAGTGAAAAGACAGCCCACAGAATGGAAAACAATATTTGCAAATCATCTCTCTGATAAGTGTTTAGTATCCAGAACATATAAAGAAATCCTACAACTTAACGAGAAGACAGGGACTTCCCGGGCGGCGCAGTGGTTAAGAATCCGCCTGCCAATGCAGGGGACACGGGTTTGAGCCCTGGTCCGGGAAGATCCCACATGCTGCAGAGCAACTAAGCCCACATGCCACAACTACTGAGCCTGCACTCTAGAGCCAGTGAGCCACAACTACTGAGCCCACAAGCTACAACTACTGAAGCCCGCACGCCTAGAGCCCATGCTCTGCAACAAGAGAAGCCACCACAATGAGAAGCACGCGCATTGCAACTAAGAGTAACCCCCTCTTGCCACAACTAGAGAAAGCCCACGTGCAGCAATGAGGACCCAACCCAGCCAAAATTATTAATTAATTAATTTTAAAAAACAAAAAACCGCAATGAGGGAAGTCCCTGGCAGGCCAGTGGTTAGGACTCCACGCTTTCAGGGCCATGGGCCCAGGCTCAATCCCTGGATGGGGGAACTAAGAGCCCACAAGCCGCGTGATGTTGCCAAAAGAAAAACAAAACAAAACAAAACGAAGGAAAAAACCCCACAATGAGATAAGAGGTACTACTTCACACCTACTAAGATGGCTAGAATCAAACAAGAAGAAGAAAAGGAAAATAAACGTCGGTAAGGATGTGGAGAAATTGGAACCCTTGCAAATTGCTGATGGGAATGTAAAATGGTGCAGCTGTTGTGGAAGCATTTGGTGGTTCCTCAAAATTTTAAACATAAGAATTACCATATGACCCAATAATCTTACTCCTAGGTAAATACCCAAAAGAATTGAAAATAGGTACTCAGATACTTGTTCACGAATGTTCCTAGACGCACTATTCATAATAGTCAGAAGGTAGAAACAACTCAAATGTCTATTATTGGATAACTGGATAAATAAATGTAGTAGTATATATATATACAATGGAATATTCAGCCATATAAAGGAATGAAGTATTGATATAGGCTACAACATGGAGGAACCTCAAAAACATTATGCTTAGTGAAGAAGCCAGACTGAAAATGTCATGTGTAGGTTTCCTTTATATGAAACAACCAGAATTGATAAATCCAGAGACAGAAGGCAGATCAGTGGTTGTCAGGAGACTGGGGAGGAGGAGTGGAAAGTGACTATTGATGGGTAAGGAGTTTCCTTTAAGGGTGAGGGAAATGTCTTGGAACCAGTTATAGGTGATGGTTGCACAACTTTGTGAGTGTACCAAATGCCATGGCATTGTCTGCTTTAAAATGGTTAATGGCACATTTTGTTACTTGAATTTTACCTCTTAGGAAAAAAACCCCCAAAACCATTGAGCTTAGAAACCACTTTTTCAGTAGTGCCAAGTATTTATTATCTCACTTAATTCTGATAACCAACTCTGTGAGAATGGATAGATTGCCCCCTACCCCACCATATTCATATTGTCCCCCAAACTGAATTCCTATTTCATATATATATATATATATATATATATATATATATAAAGTATATGCTCAACCACATAGTGTTTTTTTTTTTTTTTTTTTTTTTTTTGCGGTACGCGGGCCTCTCACTGCTGTGGCCTCTCCCGTTGTGGTGCACAGGCTCTGGACGCGCAGGCTCAGCGGCCATGGCTCACGGGCCTAGCCGCTCCGCGGCATGTGGGATCTTCCCGGACCGGGGCACGAACCCTTGTCCCCTGCATCGGCAGGCAGACTCTCAACCACTGTGCCACCAGGGAAGCCCCACATAGTGTTTTTGAGAGGAGGTACATACCAACTAAACCTCATAGGCCTCACAGTGTCCTTATACAAGATAAAGGAAGTGGCCCAATGCTAAAAGGCTCTTCTACTCTGTTAGTGCTAAAATTCTACTTCAACTCTACTGTGCCTGTCTAATCACCACCAGCTGCACTTCTGGTGAGCAAGGATCACTTTCAGCAGAAGTGATTTCTTTATGGTCCAAAGTCCAAGTGAAGAGGATTTACTAATACTGATTACGTACTCTTGAATGAGCACTTTGCTCATTACATTGTACTGTTTCCCCTTTAGCAACTGTAGTATTTCATAAAAACCCAAAGAAATCACATAGGCCCACCATGTTACCAAAAGTTGAAACTAGGTTGCCATTCCTAAGATTTTTTTGCTTGCCAGTAGCAGAGATTGCCAAATTCTCTAAACCTGTTTTTAAATAATAAAGGTGCTCTATGGAAAGTTCACGGCCATTGGTGTCTCATGGACCTGTGTATTGACCTCGGTAGTCCCACATCTTTAATGTGGGGCCCTAAAAGTTACTTAACGTCCCTCTCAGGTTTCTCCCCTACATATGGGAAATAACCGATATTAGTTTGCAATGAGGAAGCTTGCAACTTATTCCTGTCACCTCAGGAATATTAGGGCACCCCTTTGTGCAGCCTGAGTAATGACTCCCCATCTTGGGGAATGAGGAAGGGCCTGGTTTAACCTAAGTTTAGGAATAAAATGATCCATGTCATTTCACACGGGGTGGGGGTGCGAGGGTGGTAGTGAAAGAACTTAATTGAAATTCAGATTCCATGGCAAGACTTGTATTAATTTTACAAGAAAAGCAAGGGAATTCCCTGGTGGTCCAGTGGTTAAGACTCTGCACTTCCACTCCTGAGGGCGCAGGTTCAATCCCTGGTTGGGGAACAGAGATCCCGCGTGGTGTGGCCAAAAAGAAAAAAAAAAAAGCAGTTTCATAGTTTTGTTATCCTTTTTCAGGCTACTGATGGTCAGTGCCACCTTCTGGCCTCAAGAGAACAAGCTTCAAAGGGCACGCATAACCTGTGACTAAGCCACATCTGTGCAGTAAAAGGAACAATGTTTAGAAAAGATTCATAGGCACCGGTTTCTTCTTACTAAGCAGTTTATTTGTTTTTAGTTCTAACATTGACTTTTTCATAAATATTCATCTCACATCTCCAATAAGGCTCCTTGAGAGCAGTGCCCATATCTAATTTTTATCATGAATTAGCACCTGGTACACAACAGATGCTCATCACGTATTCTGCTACCTCTTTCCTAACAATTTCCCACTGGCCAATGCTTCCCCAAATGTGACAGTTCAAAGGTTTATAGGAAAACAGACCCAGCGGTATCATTTCAAAAGGGAGGTATCTTTCAATTCTTTTGATTATATGAAAGTATCACTGTTGCTTACTACCCTTTAACACATGCTGGCTTTTCTTTCTTACAGATTCAGAAACTTCCAAAGCAACAGTATTTATCTAAAATAAAATGTTTATTCATTTTCCACGGATAGTATCTATGTATGGCAATTTATACTGGTTTTCCATTCATGAGACATCAAATTTTCTTTTTAAATATATTTAAGTAGAAGTAACTCAACTTAAAGAAAAACAAAACCGAAAAAACCCTGAAGTAATGCAGAGGTGGAACACAAATGAGGTAAAACATTGTAAAGGTGATTCACCAAGGACTAAAGATTGGGAAACAACGCCCTGGGCAAAGTGTTCCCATTCTTGAGGGGTAAGTAGGTATGCTTCTAATGGTGCAGGTGTGTCAGATTCATCAGGCCTTTGAGAGTTCAGTGATGTGACAGGATCAACATCGCATGTTAACAAGATTCTGCTACATCTTGTGAAGGAGAACCACATACCATACAGTGTACCACAAAAGCAGAGATCAAAAACTGAAGCCAAAGCAAATTCATGAAACTTAAAAAAAAAAATCCTTTATAAAGCAAGATATATCCTAGTACTGAACTGCTCCCAGACCAAAAAATAATACAGGGCGGGGGGGGGGGCAGGGGTGTTGGTGGTTGTGGTGGTGCATTCAGCCACTGGCTGTATTTAACAAGCAAAGTGTCACCAAAATCTACTTATCCAACTTTTATTATTCCAACTACAGTGTAGAGAGAGATGTCACAGCCACTTGTGGGAATGTACAGCTTCTGCAGCCTTCAAACCAAGGCAGAAAGCCACGCAACTCTTAAGACAAGCCTGTGAGGTACACTTTTCTGAAGGAAATGGCTGGGTCTCTTCACCAAAATAGTATTCCAGCATCATATACCCTAGTACTGCTTATAAACCAAAGAAGAAAGAACAATGCATTATATAACACATCCCCTGAAACAGGGAAAGGAGGATCATTCTGTGGGAATAGTATCTTTGGACTCTGCATCAGTTTGTTCCACTTCGGCTTCTGCAGCAGCTTGGACAGGAGCAGTGACTGTCAAGGTGCCTTCCGACTCTGCTGCCAGGGTTTCCACTTCACCTCCAGCCTCAGCAGCTTCACCTCCAGCCTCAGCAGCTTCACCTCCAGCCTCTGCTTCAGTGTTGCCCTTCTCAGGTGCCATTCCACAGGGTGCCTCCGCTTCCAGCTGCTCTCCAGGGTGGGGACCACTAGTGGTCTCAGCTGTGTCCATAGGGCCTTCCTCTTGCGCCAGCATTTCACTACTTTTCGGGGTAGGTGCTCCTTCCCCATCTACTGCCCTCACTGCTGCCGTAATCACCTCAGCTAAGACCTCGGCAGCTACCTCCTCCGGCGTCTCTTCCTTATCCTCACCTCCTAAATTGTCGTCTCCTTCTATTTCTGGATCAACGGCTTCACTGGTGAAAGGATCTTCACCCTGGCCAAGAAGAGGAAACACAGGTTAGTGCAGTCTAAAGAACTGTCCAAATGAGAGACTGAGGCTCAGGTTGCTGGGAGTTTATCTTTTTATAATGGGCAGAGTCAAGAGAAACCTTTTAAATCACACCAGGTGAGTCAATCCTACAGCTGCTCAGAGCCCACAGACTCAGAAAAGACATCTCAGAAAAGCTTCACCAGTACTATTTTGCACTTATTATTCAAGCATGTAATGGTGAGGAAACGTTTAAAAGACCTAGGCTTTCTTAACCCAATTAAAGAAAAAAAAAAAGCCTCATTTTAACAGGAAGTTAAGGCTCTTTCTTAAGTTTCAATTAAGCACTCAGCCCAGGCATGAAGGTTATCCCCGTTTTACAGAGAAGGATATGAGACTTAAAGATCGTTAACTTGCCAGGTCACACAGCCATTAAACATCAGTCAGGATTCAATCCAAGTGTACCTCTCTCAGAAGCTGAATTTCTCATGAGCATATGCTAAAACTATGTCTAGTTTAGAAAAAGTAAACTAAACATTATCACTAGCAGATTAGAAAATGTGTTTTAAAATACGCTGTTTAGAGAGTTCCCCCGATGGCCTAGTGGTTAGGATTTTGGGCTTTCACTGCCATGGCCCAGGGTTCAATCCCTGGTTGGGGAACTGAGATCCCGCAAGCCGCAAGGTGGGACCCAAAACAAAAACAAAGACACTTATTTAGAAGCTTGAGTCTACAGCTGACTCCAGGAACTTTAAGTCTGTTTAAGCCACAAAGTGAACACTGATCAGTTACGGTTCTTAAACCGGTTATTTAGATTCTATCCCTTTATGGTTGAAATGAACTGTCAAACACTGAAGCAGTTAATAACTGAGAGGAGGGCAAACACATCCTAGTCAGGTTATGCTGAATCTTAACTCCCAGCCCTGAACGCTGAAGTCATGGGGCTGAGCACTTAGCAAAATATGTTTCCCAGGGAGGAACCAGAGACTCTTCCAAGCAGCCTCCTCGCTAGGGTGCCCTCTTTGGGATTTTTTTCTTACTCTGCTCCTGCTACTCCGTAGTATGGCACCACTGGCTCTTCCCTCCCCCTCGTTCCCCATCTCATTGTTGGTTGTCTCTGCCCGCAAAACCTTGTTTTTAGCTTCTACCTGGACCATTATCATTTACTTTGGTTTGCTGCTTTGTTTTGAAGCATCTCACCAGCGTTTTGCTTGGTATTTTATGGATAGTCAGGGTTTCTCATGGTGAGAGTCAGCACCATCACACAGATTAATCAAGTAGGACCAAACTCCAGAATTCCTAGGCAAGCAGTGAGTCTCAGGAAATGCGCAGTTGTGGAATCCCAAGCCCGCTACATTCCAACATCTCTCAATTCTTCAAAAGACTCAGAAATGCCAAACACTGCACTCTGGATATAATTCCAAACCCACAGAGTTAGTTCATCCTCCATCTCAAAAGCTCTTCCCATCTACTGGACTCCTGAGCACAAACCTTGAGGTATTTTTCCAGCATCTTCACAATATGTCTGTTGTTCAAAACACTCTTAGCCACATGGAGACTTGTTTTCTTGAACTGTTCAGCAGCCAACTACAAAGGGAATCAAACATGGGCTTTTAAAAATGGCGTGCATAGGGAAGCATGAGAACAAATCAGCCTGGTTACGCTCAGCTGCTCTGAGATTAGTCCTATGCAGAGAGACAACTAACATCTTTCTTCACTATGGTAAGTCCCCAAATGCTAGGCTCCAATAATGAAAGAAAGAAGGCACTGGAGAGGCACCGGAACTGAGATTGTGAAATAGTGTTAGAAAAGTCTGATAATCTCGAAAGACAAAAGCACAGGCACACGACTGATGTATACTATGTGCACAAGCAAGGATGAAATAAGAACATTTACAGATCAGAAGCTATGTGGACTCAGTAGGGGAAAAGGGCAAGCTTTTTCTTCAGTTTTTTGAGTTTTATTGACTTTACAAGTAAATTCTAGAGCAAAAGTCTGAATGCTGCAACCATTTGACTGTTCTAGAGCTTGACACATTCATATGATAATCCCATATTTGTACAGGGGTTTTTGGCTGATCTTTAATAATACCAGGAGACGGGTGGGCAGGTAGCTCCAATTTGGTAGTCAGGGTAAACCAACGATAGACAGAGATGCTCAACCAGGGCTTGGCGAGCTACAGCCCGCAGACCAAACGTGGGCACACCCATTCCTTTACTTATGGCCTTTGGCTGCTTTTGCCCATCAGCAGCGGACTTGAGGCGTTAGGCAGGCTTTAGGCAGAGACCTGATGGCCTTCAAAGCTGAAAATATTTACAATTTGACCCTTTAAAAAAAAAAAAATTGCCAACGCCTTGAGCTAAACAATTAGCCTCAGGCCCCATCAGCTAGTAAGGATCAAACCAGTCCTTAGTCCTGGGTCCCCTAGGCCATTCTGCTCTGAGTGGCCCTCAGCCTCAGCTTATAAGAAATCCAGTTTTTCAGCAACTGGGGAATTTACCCGTGTGGTTTACAAAGAACATTCTCAACCCAGGAGAACTGCAGCTACTGGATTTAGTCAATCTCAAGCAACACATTTTTCTCACGTTTTAATAGAAACTGGGGTGCATTTTATAACCACCTAATGAAATGATGGACTTGACGGTATATGGCAAAAGCCCCTAAAGATGTTAGCTTCCCCATAAGAGACAGAAAGTTCGGAACCCCTCCCACTAGCAGCCAGGACTGCCTGCCCCACCCAGCATCAGGGGGGCACTCACCCGGCGGTTGTGATTGTGGTCGACAGAGTGCAGGTGCCGCTGGAGGAGCTGGGGCTGCGCAGGGATCAGCATGTCACAAGCCAGGCAGTGAGCAGCCTCTATTTTCTTGAAGAAGTGCTCCTGGCCAATCCCTGTTGACAAAACCCAAGTCTTGTGGGATCTGGGACAGCATGCAAGTGATGCTTTCTTCCCACTTACTCCCCATCAAGGCCCACGTTTTCTCCCTGTAGCCCCTCTCTAAGTTAGGACAGTTAGGACAGAATCTAAGACGGGCATCACCTGCCCTCCAGAAGGAGTATGGAGACAGACAAATGGCCTCTACACCTGGCAACTTTATACTTAACTTTTCTCATTCTTCTGGTCCTTTCTCTTCAAAGGAGAAAAAAACATCAGAGTGCTTAATGTCACTCCAATAAGCTGCCAGTAGAGGTGTCATCTCCATTAGGCCACACTTGAAGGCTTCTTTCCCCTGCTAAGCGCCCCTCCCACTTGTCTTCACGTCACATGCTCAACCACCCCGAGCTGGGCTCTGTCATTTGGAATAGCACACACCCCAGGATCACAACTCACCTTTGAAAGGATCTGGTTTTGGTTTTGTGGTTTCCTTCTCCATCAGTTCCTGACGCCGCTTCTCAATTTTCTTATTCCTGTTTACAATGTATTCCTAGAGAGGTTGTGAGATGGCACCAAAGGAAATGAGGAGAGGGTGACACATGTGGATATTTTCCAACTGCACCAGAGGCAGCCCCCCAAGGGTGACTGCCAAGCCCATGGGGGGCAGTGACAGCCTTATCTCAGCTGCTCCAAGGAAGGGAAGACAGCTATCAGAGCAGCTCCATGGGCAGAATTAGTGGGAACTACAATGACGGGAGCTCTCAGTTGTCCCTCTGACTTCGGGACTTGTACACTGCTATTCTGGAAAACGAAATCTTGACCAAGTTTAGGCCTCTTATTTCCCTTCCCTTCTCTGTGAGGGATCTGACACTTGCAGGATCTGGGAAATGCCGTGATGGGAGGCCAAGCGTGATTTACCTGGAGGAACTCCACCGTCTTGTCAGGCAATTTGGTACTTATAAACCGCAGTGTCTCTTTGTGAAATTTGCTTTGCAGATGCTTCTGGATTTCTTCATCTTCAAAGCTACGAAACTTGCACACAGAACAGGCAAACTGAATCCTGGAGAAGGAAGACAAAAAGAAAAGCGGTGATGCACAGATAACCAACTCATCTCTGCTTAGAACTGAAATGGAAATGGGAAAGCAATTTCTGAATTAAGTCTTCTGACTTGTCACAGGGTGTCAGAGTAGCAGTTACCCCAAGTTTCCCCACCTTAAGAATGAGAGTACAACCTTGCAAGTATTTCAGGAAAATGATTCACGTAGCACTTTACTACCTTACCACTCTTTTTGGTCCAAAGGCTCACAAGAGAACAGCCAAAGGTGGAGACTTTTCAGAACTGTGAGCTCCCTAAGTCTCCAGCCCACTGCTCTGGGGGCCTAGTACCTAACTTCATAGCTTCTCAGATGTCTCCTTCTGCAGCCACTCAGAAGATACAAGGCAACCCCAATTTAATACAACAGAGGAACTCCCGAAGACCTCACACAATTCAAAACTCACATATCCTAAGATCAATTCTCCAATGGGACTCAACGTAAAGACATCACAATCAAGTTCTATGAAGGAAAACTGAGGCTTCTTGTGCGCTTTCAAAATCTCACCAAATGCATGCATGCTGTACGGCAAGGGGAGAGCACGCTACAGACCCCCAAACCCCCACAGTGGGGTGCTGCTTCCCTCAGTTCTGCTCCATTTGGGGTGTAATAGCACAGGCCCTGGGGCACTCAGGAGTCCTCCCCTGCCAACTTAGAGATCTGCTGGCCCCCAACGCCTGCCTTCTGATCTCTGGACAAGTGCCACAAGACACTCTTGCCTTTGCAGATACCCCCGAAAGAGGAGTGAAGGGGGAAATCTCCCAGGCCCTATGTGCAGGACTCTCGGTAAGCTACCAAGGAAATACAGGGTTCCTACTTCCCTGCTGCAACTTTACCTCCCCCATGACAATTTCTCCAAGTTTCTTTGAGGATCTTCAGTCACTAGGTATGTTAAAGATTCCTTTAAAAAAGTCATCTCAGTTCCCATGTGGCATGAAAACAGATCTAATATACCTGTCATTTTATTCATCTGTTTAAAAACAAGGATTTCAATGAATTCTGTGTAACACTTGGAACTCCTACTTTTCAGTTCCTGGCTTTCCAGCCTCTACTGTTAGCTCTTTCGCTAAGCATTTCTTTGCACAGGGAAACCACTACCCCCATTTAAGCCTCAAGGGCAAGGGTTCCCTTCCAAGTCATCAAGAGAACCTGTGCATAGAGACATAACCACCTGTGGTCATGGGCCTCATCAACCACGCACTCATGTGGCCACCTGTGGTTTACGGGGAGAGGCGCATGGTGTGGTCACAGCACACAGCCCTTTGGGGTTTGCACTTTTGCATTTTTTTCTATTTAGAGACAAAACCTTGAAGGTAGCAACTATACATATATAATCGTCACATCAAACTCCACAGGTGGTTTGGATTTATGTGGACGAGGGACCCAAAGCACCTTCTTGGCAGCTATGCTGAATGAACTTCACCTGTCTGGGATGACAGACACAAGCCAGGGGGCAAGGGAACTCCTCACAGCCCTGCAGGAGGGCAATCAAGAGAGCCGCCAGCTGGGAATGTGAGGCCACACAGACCCACCAGCAAGAATAAGATTCAGTGTGTTTCCCAAGTTTTGTCTCCCATCGACCTGACTTGGATTTTCTGACATACACCTGGAGTCAGAAGATCAAACCAGGCCCCCCCCTGCATGTGGAGTGATGACAGATGAGCTCAGGGGAGTCTTGACAGTGCTCACCTCCCACCTCGCCTGCCTCCTCACCTGTCAGCTGCTCGGTCTCTCATCCTGTCTCTCCTCCTTTGCTTCTCCCTCCTCTTCTTCACTTCATCATCCTCATCGTCCTTCTCTCCTGCAACAGAAAAGTTCCTTCGAGACACTCTGAGGAGCCTGCAGATGAGCTGAGCACTAGGGCCTTGAATGGGGGCCACAGTTCGGCCACCACACCCCATGCCCTGCCACGGCCTCCAAACATGGCGGGGGCAGGACACCCTGAGGTACCAAAGGGCTGTCAAAGGCTCCCAACAGGGGTGGCCTTTGATGAGAACCCTCAGTAGTTCCCAAGGGAGTCACCTCACTCCTCCCATGGTCTGATAAAGCTGGCATGGGCCAGGGACATGGCCCGCCCATCCCACTCACACCATGGCCCACCTGCTCTCTGTGTCCTTCCCTATCTTGCTTTTCTAATCCAGCACCCTACAATTGGGTCTTCTCCCAATGTTACTTAAGGAGAGAGAGAAGCAATTCTTCCCAGATAAAGAGGCAGCAGCTGGAAGGCCTCAGAAAATAAAGCAAGCCACTCTGCTGCCCTCCGTCCCACCTCTAGGTGGACCATGACAACTGTCCCATTGGCCTCCTCTGAACTAGGGCCTTAGCAGGTCTGACAATCCCTGGTGGCCCAAACTCTATCTTCCACTCACAAAAACCGTCAATCTAGGGCTTTCCCAAGAATATGTGGGAAGCAATCCCAGAAATAAAAATGGGAAGAGACCAACTGGTCCTCCGTCCATCCCGTGGGGCCAGTGTGGGAGCTCCTCTGAGAGCTGTGCAGCCCAGAGTCCCAGCATGAGGCGAGGCCAGGCCAGGTCACCGCGGCTCAGGGCCAGGGCCAGACACTGAAAAAAGGTTGGATAAGCATCTGAACTGTAACCCCTACCCCTGATGCCAGTCACGAGACTGTCCCACGAAGATGGCGACCGGCGTGCGCTGCTCAGAAGCCTCTCAAAAGGGCGTGTGGGATATTTGGCAAGAGGTCACTGCCTGAAACTATTACTGCTGTTTAATAGCAAAGTCATCCCGGGTAGGTAGCAGGACCTGCGCGCAATAAACACGTCACCTTTGCTTTAGCATTTACCCCGCTGCATGAGCTGCAAAATGCTCTCTGTGGTCCCATGCTATAAACGTTAACTGCCTCAATAAACAGGGCAGGAGGACCTCAGAGGGTTGGCTAAACCTGAACATATGAGAGAAGGAGCATCTAAGCCAGGGGCCTTCAGAATTTACGGGAGCAGAGTCACACAGGAGGCAGCCTGTGATTCTTAGGGGAAACCAGCTATGGACAGACCCATGGGAACAGGAAAAGAAACAAGTGGCTGCTTCTCCACATCCCCCTGAAGGGCTTAGCACTGCTCTGTTCTTGCTGCTTATTTTGGTCTCTTAGGTTTCCCTCGCTCGAACTGGTGAGATCTGCTGAGCAGTGACTGCCTCTGGAGGATCTGGGCCTGAGTGTCCCGACTGTCCCCCCCCTTCCCGAGCTCCCCACCCAGGCAGGTGTCTGAACTCTGCCCCATGCCGTGCCAGTGTCCCCACCACAGAGGCTGAGAGCATGGCCCTGGCCTGGCAAGCAAGGGAACTGTGGACAGAATGAAGCCCAGGAGAGAACAGTACAGGGACCTGCACTGGCCAAGGGGGGAGCAGAGAAGACAAGCTGGAGGGCGCCTTTTCTGTTCTCTCTTGCATTTCTGAGACTCTCCCTTCCCTACCACTGCGAGCTATTGCAGACACCCAGAGATGAGTTTCCCCCTGCCTCTGCAGCCTGCACTGAGCGAGGCAAACAGACCTGTCTCCAGCAAGTGTTGCTCCAAACTCCAAGGCAAAGCCTCGGGGTGACTGGCATGGCTAAGGCCCACCTTGCAGGCAGGGCCCCTCTTCTTCCCTGAGCCACAAGCCCCTCCACCCAGGCCCTGGGCTCGCTCAGAAACCCAGCCCGCCTGGGCATTAGGCAGTGAGTGCAAGGTAGCTGGGCAGACACAGGAAAGCTCAAAGGGATGCTGGGTGATGCCTACCTCTCTGCCTCCCGGATTCGAAGAATTCGTCCTCCTAAAAAGGCACAAAGTCAGACCGTGAGGTGGAATTTCTAGAACTCTCCACGACCAGCCCAGCACCCTGCCACCACCTGGTGGTCGCTGTGCCACCAGGAACACCCCCAAAATGTGTCAGGACAAGTTCCACGGCCATGGGATGGAGCCTGAGTGTCCTCTCACTAGTCCTGGTTGCCTTCTGAGATTCTGTGATGATGACTAACTTGCTTTTTTATTAAAGACACAGTCCAGCTTTTAGTTCTTCCTAAAGCTAGAGAACTACCTCTGGCAAGTGAACGGTTCTGCACATGGGAAGACCAAGAGCCCATCCATCAACTGTGTTAAGCAACCTCGATTTGTAGGAAGCTAGTTCCTGCACTCTTTAATGAAAATGGGCTTTATGAAGTTTCCCAGCTACTTGTTTACGTTATAACAAGCCAGGTATAGATAAAAACAACTCATCTAACTGAAAACTAAAACTGAGGCCATTCCTTAGACATTAAGCTAAAGATTAAATTAGCAATCAGCAGATATGCAGAGATTTTCAGACTCAAGATCTAAGCAACCTAGACATGGAGCAAGCAAGACCCTCAGAAAAGTTGAAAATTCACTGTATCCTGCCCCTTCCTCCCCTTCCCCAAACTCGTCTGACCATCAGAAGCACCTGGATGAAGCCTTCATACACCCAGATTTCCAGGCCCTACCCCAGACCTGGATCAGAATTTGCAGGAGGTGGCGAAGGCTTGCTCCCCAGGTGCTTGTGCATGGTCCTGGCTAAGAGCCAGCCTTCAACACCCATCTCCCATGACTGGTTTTGAGAGTTGAATGACAAGGATGCAGCTCAGCACCAGCACAGAGCTGGCAGCAAATGAGTCTTCGGCGCTTGTTTGAAAGCCTCAGCCTACACAGCCACTGCAGTTACCACGTGTATAGCTAGGCACATCACTGCGAGGACACAGGTATGGCTGGGGAGAGGGCTGGGAAGGTCTTCAAGAAAAGAAGGATTGTTGCAAGTGGAAAACTCTTAGAAACCTAGCTGCAAATCTGATTATTAAATCTACTCATGAGGGCTTCCCTGGTGGCGCAGTGGTTGAGAGTCCGCCTGCCGATGCAGGGGACACGGGTTCGTGCCCCGGTCCGGGAAGATCCCACATGCCGCGGAGCGGCTGGGCCCGCGAGCCTGCACGTCCGGAGCCTGTGCTTCGCAACGGGAGAGGCCACACAGTGAGAGGCCCGCGCCGCAAAAAAAAAAAAAAAAAAATCTACTCATGAGGTAGAGTTGAATCTACCACAGCAACTGTTTCTGCCTCTTTGTAAGGAAGACACTAAAGTAAGGAAAAAATCCCACACTAGAGACACTGGAGGTTGATGAGTAAAGGCGAACTTACACCCCTGAATTCTTCATCTCCTGACCGGAAGTCACCAGCTCCATCATCTACCAAACACAAAGGAATAGGTAAAGTCAGCACCTCGGCAGCTGGCCCACTCCCTGTTTTCACCTCCCAAACTCACTGTCCAGAGTGACTGCGCTTGTCCTGACTACAGTGGGGATTTTGAGAGTGCAGGTGACACACACAGCCCTTGAGTTCCTGTGTGTCCCCTGTCCAGACAGGCAGGCAGAACACCAAGCATGCAACTGACTCATACACAGCTGGGCCTACTGGCCCCAGGGCATACCGTTTTCAGAAAAATCTCCTTCACTGTCAGCCCGGGCTTGTTTGGTGTCTGGCTCATCGTAAATCTGCAACTGCTTCCGTTTCCTTCCCAAGCTATCTGGGCCGCAGCGATCAAACTCTCTCCGCCTAGGCTACAGACAAAAGCATATTCCAATGCATTGCTTACTCGGACGGTTAACATACCCCAGAGAAATGAAGAACAAAGAGGTTGTAAGATCAGAGAACAAGGACAGAAAAGGTCTTTTCAGAAAGCAAAGAAATACAACATGGTTGGACGCCCCCACCCCAACCAAAACACAAAAATTTTATGCTGAGTGAAAGAACCCAGACAAAAAAGGCCAAGTATTATATGACTTCATTCATATGAAACGTCCAGAAAAAACAAATCTACAGAGACAGAAAAGTACATTAGTGGCTGCCAGGGGCTGGGGGAGAGAACGGGGAATGACTGCTAATAACAGAGGTTTCTTTCTGGGATGACGGAAACGCTCTAAAATTATGTGGTGGTGAAGGATGCACAATTCTGTACGTTTTTACTAAAAGTTGAAGTGCATTTTAAAATATGAGTGAATCTTACAGACAAAGCTATTTAAAAGGAAAAGCAAATAAGGCAGATGAGAACTTGGCAAGGGCATACCCGATCTCTCATCCGGGTCTGTGACCGGCCACATCCGTAGGGCATAGAGCTGTCATAACCACCTGCCCCCTGCATGCCCATCACGCCAAAGTCAGGGGCCATGGACTGGGAGAAGAGGGAAGGTGGAGGCCTGCTGGCGGAGGGGCCTCCCAGGCCCCGCCCACCCACATAGTTCATTTCCGTCCATGGAGCAGAAAGAGGCTCAGAAGAGGCTGCAGGTGGCATGAAGGGGTCGCTGCGCATAAAGGTGCCGGGGTTGCTGCGGTCCTGGAAGCGGCCCTGGCCTCGGCCCCGCATGAAGTCATCGAGGGAGCCCCGCTCACGGGCTGGGTCCCGGCAGTCACTGTACTGACCACCAAAGCCACCATTGCGGTCGGGCCCCAGGTCAAAGTCATAGTCGTAGCTGTAGCTGGGGCGGTAAGGATTGTGCTCGGGCAGGCAAGGCCTGGAATCATAGGACTCGAATGACTGGAAGCGGAAGGAGCTGCAAAGAAAGCACAACCCATCACCACACTGTCCGGGCACCTCAACGCCTCCTGCAAAGCTGACTTCCCTATATTCAGAACAGCAAAGCCAAACCACCACGCATCCCTCCTAAATGCTCAGGAAATAAAACAGACCAAAATCCCTTTCAAACACTGTTGAAAAGGGGCCTGAAGCCCTGGCCACAGGAATGGGGAGAGTCTGCTAGGCGCCTGAAACAGAAATAAGGAGTCTGGCATAGTTTAGCTAACAGTCATGCCCTAAGCCCCACCACTCAAGAAACCAGCAAGTCCTATTACATGCCTCGGCCCCAACAATGGCTCAATTTATCTATCCTACACTCAGGAGGGAGCTGGAGAAGAGCCCTCCCTGGAAGAGCAGGTGCCCACTCCCGTCTACACAAAGCTGGGCATGCGGGATCCCCCGGGAAGGGCTCAGGTCTATAATCACCTCTCCCGGTCCTGCATGCCCTCCCCACTGCCGCTGCTCCCGCCCCTGCCTCCTTCCTTGGACATCATGTCCAAACGCTGGTTGATCTTGGCAATGAGGGAGTCGGAATTGTCGGTGCACGGCTCTGGGCCATAAGAAGCCATATGCATGGCAGGGCCCCCAGGTGCCAGGCCATCACTGGCCTTGGTGGCCTCCCATGAGGCTGGGCCGTAGCTGTAGGTTGCTCCTGTGGTGACGCTGGTGTTCTGGGCACCATAATAATTGTAGTTTTCATAACCTGACAGAGGGAAGAAAAACTAAATCAGATCTCAGCAGCCACAAGGCCAGCCCATGGTGGACAAGTCTGGGGAGGAGCACCCGCTGCCCACGGAGAAGGAAAAGGGTCATGGGTCCAGGTGCTTCTGGCATTACCCTAACACTGCCAAGAGGCAGCAGGAGGAGGGCAGGGGCACGGCCTCAACTCTGAGCAATGGGTTTTCTATACCAACCAGATCCTAAGACTTGCTTCTCATTCAAAGCGAGAGCCCAGGAGCCAGCAGTTGGGACTACTGACAGACCCACCAAAGAGCTGCTGCTCCCAGAATACAACCACAACTCTCCCCACCCCCCATATCCAGCAAGTTCCCCTGGAGGCCTGCCCCCCAGCCCTCCTCAACACCTCAGGTCCAGTCTGTTGAGCCTTCACAACAGCTGTGAGCACGTCTAGGAGTGAAGTTGGGGATCCCTGCACCCCAGCCTCTCTAGGTAGCTGATCGGAGGCCCACTCACCCACCCATGGACCCCCAGAAGGGCCTACCTTGCCAACTGGCCACACCAGTTCCATATGCACCTTAGAAGAAACAAAAACATACGAGTTTTGTTTGCAAAACAAAGGCATCTGAGACACATCCCCTCCCCCCACCACAGCCGGGCGCTGAAGAACAGTTATCGCCTCATCCACTATGCACAGGCCAGGGTTGAGGGTGGCTATGTCAGTGCTCCAGGAGGCACCCTTGGCTGCCCATTATGGCCAGGAAAGGCTGCAATCCACTAGCTGTAAAACTCGTTTCCTACAGAGCACTCAGCGGAGCACAGTCAGGGCTTCTCTCCTAAGCAAGCCTGATCTCCTCCATTAGGGCAACAGAAAGGACACAGCAGCCTTTTTCCAGGAAGCTTGTCCAGCGTGGGCCACCAGCCAAGAGGCCGCCCAGGCCAGGTCCCTAGGTAGAGAGCCCTTCTAAAGTGCCAGTTCTCACCAGGAGCCAGAACTAAGGCACTGCCAACAGCACGGAGAGTGCACTGGTGGAAAATCATGTCCCTAACTCAACTGAGCAAGGGGTCGTCATGTGCCTGAATAACACAGACCTCCTCCTGGGAAACTCAGTGATGGGCAGAAAAGTCACCCTGCTCCTAGTGGTGCTAGAGCCAAGCTCCAGGCTCAGAAAACAAAGTAAACCCTCATCCCATCCCCTGAAACAGATGCTGGCAAAAAGAAGAAAACCTCGCCCACCAAAAAGCACATTCTGGTACTTCAGACACACTTAGCACCATGATATAGACTCACAAGCAGGGTCAGCAAACGGGCCAAATCTAGTCCATAGCCCAGTTTTTGTAGGGCCTGCAAGCTAAGAATGGGTTTTATGTTTTTAAATGGTCAGGAAAGAAAAAAAAACAATCAAAAGAATACTTCATAGCATACGAATTTTGACAAAAGACACATCATTTACACATTTGTCAAAACTCATAGAACTGTTTAACAGAGTTAACGTTAATATAAACTCTAGGCTATAGTTAATAACAATACATCAACATTGGTTTATAAATTGTAACATATAAGGGAACTGTACTGGGGTGAAGGTAGGGGGAGTGTATGGAATTCTATGCACTATCTGCTCAATCCTATAAATTAAAGCTACTAAAAAATAAAGTCTATTAATTATAAAAACCTTTCGTTATACCCTCGGTTATTTACTTAGAATTAAACAACAAAAGTTGTTAAAAGAAAGACTATTCCGCAACACATGAAAATCATACGATATGCAAATTCCAGTGTCTTTAAGTAAATATTATCAGCACACTGGCCTACCTACTTGTTTATAAACTGTCTATGGTGGCTTTTGCTCTACAGAGACCATGTAGCCTGCAAAGCGCCCCCAAATTTACTATCTGGCCCTTTACAAAAAAGGTTTCTTGGTCCCAGCTATGTCATGCTGGTGCTGGGGGGTGGGTAGCCCATGCCTCCCTGAAAAGCAGGTCCATCCCACTTACCCTGGGTGTTGGTAGGTCCAGCACTCCATGCCCCATAGCCTGTGAACAGATCTGTGAGTTAGGGTCATATGTGTCATACCAGAGAACAAGTGCTTCTGAGATGCTCTGAGGAACATAAAAGAACCTCCTTGAAGGAGTTCAGTGCCAGCCTTACAAGAAGGCAGCACAACCACAACAATGTTTCCTTAAATGTCATCCCACAGCTGGGTTTTGCATTATCACACTCCACCTGCCTGAGGTCAAAGCAGAAAAAAGAGGAGGTGGATGGGCTTCCGGGACAGTTCTGTCCATTGCCTGAGGAGGGACCTTGACCTAAGCCTCAACCCGCAGCTGAGGAAGACACAGAACCAGCCACCAGCTAGCTCATCATTAGGACACAGTCCCCCGCCCCCACCCCAAGCAGCCATAAGTATCCCACAACTGAGAACAAACTTCGAAAATCTGGAGACAACAGCTGTGCCTCTCTAGGCCTCGCTTCTGTGTGACTCTGAACCGTCCAATGCTCCGCTGGGCCTTGAAGTCCCAGGGCTTCAGCCTGGCCCTAAGGCATCAGACTGCACTCCTCTCTGTGGTGGCTCCCTCTGCCCCTCCAGACATTCCCATGATAGCATCTGTCTAGCCCTGCTTCGTCTGTGTCCCTGGAGCCTGGCACAGAGCTGGGCACGGGCAACCATTCATACCTGTCAAACGACTTCACCTTTACAAAGCCTCCTCTCTCTCAAATACATCCTTTCTCTCCTACCAGGACAACCCAAACCACTGAGTGCCTACTGTATGCAACACACGACGGGCACTCAGCACACATTAGTTGTGACATTCAGAGAATGACATTCAGAGATGTTGTGGGAGCTAAGGCTCAGAGGTTAGGGGACTTGATCCAAAGTCACCCTGCTGAAGGTTACGACCTCCCCATGTCACACAGCTTTCCACATCTGTGCAGCAGAAAAGCAGTGATTCTAACAGCAACTGACCAACTGTGGGGCACTGGTCTAACTAAGGAGCATGTGGTATTCACATAACCTCACAATGACCCTTGAGATAGGTACTACTTACTCTGTCGTACACAGAGACTCCAGAGGATAAGTCACTTGCCCAAGAACATGGAGCTGAGGAGAACAAGGACCTGGACCCAGATCGAGGTGCCTCCTATGGCCAAACAGTAACTCTTAAGCCTCAACAAATCTTAGGAAATAACTCTAGATGGAAAAGCTACAGAAGGATTCAGGGAGGCCTCTGCATCTAAACCGAGTCTGAAAAGGTTTTAAGTAAGCAGGAAGATGTGTGTGTGTGTGTGTGTGTGTGTGACCTCTCCAAGCTAAGGGCATGCATAAAGCAGAATTACTACTAACTGAAAACTCTGGTAGGGAGGCAGATAAAGAAGAGTGAGATCCAGTCACACTGCAGAAAAGACAGGAGTACCAGGTAGAGCCACAAGCACACCATGCACCTCAGGACCTCTCTGCTTCTCTGCAATTCCTGCTGCTGGCCTCCTGCTAATGCTGCCACCTTTCAAAACATGCGCCTTCGCTGCGGCAGCCATGATCAGATCGCTTACTTCTCGAACCTCATACACCTGAATAGGGATCTGCGCCGGGTCAAGACCAACCCTGCATATTCCAACTGTTCCCTGCGGGCAAACGCGGCTTCCAGCATAGAGCAAAGGCCTCCCAGGAGGCTCAGATTCCAAAGACTGAGAGCAGATCGCCCAAGAAGGTCCGTCCTGCCGCAGGCCCTAAGACCCAAGTGAGTAAGGGCACGTTCCCTCTCACACAGCCCCTCTGGCGTTTCCAGGCCACCACAAAGGACTGCCTTAAGGAAAGCCCCCAATCTGTCACGACCCCAAAGCTCATCGGGTTTCCAAGCTTTGACCAAGATACCCCGCATCTGACCCTTAAATGTGTCGTCCCCGATCTGCACGAGCTAGGTCCGCGGTAGGCGCCCAGTGAGGCTAACCACTGCAGAGGCCGCACTAGGCCCCGCTGCTCTGCACCGCGGGCCTGGCGGGGTCCAAACCTGCGCCGCCCATACGGCTTCCGGGACCGGCGCCCCAGATCACGTGTGCCGCGCGGAGACCCCCGCCAAGCCCCGCAGGTCCCCGGACAGGCCCGACGGCCCGGAAAGAGGCAGCGGTTCCACCTCGGCTCCCGGCCGAAGACCCCGCGCCCCACAAACTCGCGCCATAGCTCCGCCCCCCGGCGCCGCCATTTTGTGGCGTCTTCCAAAAGGGACAGCAAGCCTGCTAGCGGCGAGGATCCGCAGGGCCCGGCCAACCCCGCCAGGGTTAAGGAACTGAAACTGCCCCAACCGCCTGAGGCGCCCCCCGAAGCCCGCCGCAGCGTCGGCACGCCGAAATCTGCCAACTTCCTCAGGCCCTGTCGGCCAATCCGCACGCAGCGCCCCGGGAGCGACGGGGCCGAGATCCAATAAGCTGCGCGCGCGCGCCCCTGCCGCCTCGCCGCAGGGCCGGACTGCGGTAACCGCGCTCGGGTGTAGTCCCCGGCCCGCAGCCCTCTGCGTGGTGGTGGCCATGCCGCCCGGGCACCACCTGCCGGTCCCACCCCGCACTGAGTTACCCACACTAACCTCCGTAGCCCTGCTCCATGTCTTCAGCTCGGCCCGCCAGCAGCTCCTTTTTCTAAGCCACCACAGGACGCATGCGCCCAACGCACTTCCCGCCGTCCTCTACTGGTAGACCAGACGCATGTGTCACCCCTTCCACGGGCTACCATTGGCTGGAGTTCACAGCGGGACCGCCCTTACCACCCCAGCTGGCCTTCCGGTTGTTGTGGATCGGTGTTCACAGCACCCTGGGAGTTTTGGTCCGGACCGCGGTGCCTTGCTGCTCGCAGGCGTATCCCCTCTCCTCCCCGCCAGTGCGCAGGCGCAACCCACCCCTCCCGGGCCCCACCCGCAGGCACACACAGCCCAGCGGCTAGGTGCCGACACCCGCCCACGGGGACCGCGCCGCACATAGACAAAAGAGGAAGAGGTAAGATGGGAAGAACTTTATTAGACTCGGCTTGCAGCCTCGGCCACGCGGGCCCCGCCCGCCCCGGGCCCGGGTCATGGAGCGCCCCCCCCGCCCTCCTCGTCGTCATCAGCCTCCACGTCCAGGCCCGGGATGCCTCGGATCTGGCGCTCCAGCGCACCGCCCAGTAGGGGCACGGCCGCCTCTTCGTCTTCCTCGGGGGGCGGCGGTGGGGGCGGGGACGCGGCCCCAGGGGCCGGCTCCGGGGGCACTGGGGGCTGCGCCGGCGCGCCCTCTGCACCCTCCGCGACCCCTGCCGCTTCGACCAGCGCCCCCTCATCCAGGGCACCGCCCTCGGCCTCCTCCTGTTCCTTCTCCTCCTCCGGGCTGTCGGTGAAAGGGTTCTCGCCCTGCGGAGAGGGGCGCCATACTGAAGAAAGGAAGGACCCGCGGGGCTGGGGCCGGGACCAGGACCAGGGGCTGGGGCCGGGGCCGGGGCCAGCATGCCAGGGGCGTGCAGCTCACCTTCAGATAGCGCTCCAGCTTCTTGCTGATTAGCTTGTTGTTGAGGATGCTGCGAGCCACCATGAGCGAGGACTTCTTAGACTGCTCCATCATGAGCTACGGGCAAGGCAGGCAGGGCTGCAGAGGCTGCCCCAGGTATCCAAAACTCCCCACCCCACCCCGCCGGATCGGGCAGAGACCACTCACACCCGCACACCTCTCCACCTCCACCTCGGGGCCCAGCACCGCCAATGACTACTACCAGATTGCGTAGTTCTGTAAGCACACCCTTGGGTACAAGCGTGGGTCCACTCTACAAGCATGGAGCCACGATCCGATTTGATCTTTGCTCAAATGCTCCATCTTTCCATACCATACTTACTGTATGTAACTGATTACAGACATATGTCTTTACAGCTGTACTGCAGAAATCTGATTTGCTTACTTAAAAATTATAAGCAGCAAACAAATAAAAAAACCTACTAAAAACCAAATGTGCAACACCTAACAAGGGGGCAAATGCCCTAAAATGCATGGAACTCTTTAGGATAAACAGGGAGGATATAAAAGCAGGAATACGAATGTCAAACAGTGTATTTTAATGATATACATCCTTTTAATCCATAGGATTCCCAGGAGGAAGAATTACACCCCCAAATGTAAAGGTTGGAAAGAGACACTTATACTCTGTTGGTGAGAGGCTCAACTGTATTTTCTGGAAATCAGTTTGATGGAATATATCAGAAGTAAAAATTTCTCAGTAATTCCTTCCCAGAGTCTAGCCTAAGTTTAAAATTGGAAACATGCATGCACATTGATTGCAGTAGTGAAAAATTGGAAAGCACCTTAATGTTCTTCAGTGGAGAAGTGGTTAAGTAAATCAAACATTCAAAAGAACACCATGCGGTCCTTAAAGTAGGGCTCAGGGACAGTGTGCACAGCATTCCAGAGCCTTTCCCTCTGGGAGGATTTATACCAAAATGCTACATGATTTTCTCGGTGGTGAGAATGAAGGCAACTCTTACTTCCATCATTAATGCAAGTAATGGTAATGCAAGTATAAAGCCATGAACAGGAAAAACAGGTAAAGCTATTTTTGGAGGGGTGGGGAAGCTGATCTCCAGGACCTCTACTCTACCCTAGCCACTCTATTATCACATTTCAGAAAATCATCTCACTTTCTGTTTCTACTCCCTTTCCCCACCTTCATCTTCTTTTCCTTACATATTTTTCTCTACTACTTGGGGAAGATATTAATAGCCCTCATGCATGCTGAAAATGAAACAAGTTAAAGATACACAAAAGAAAACTGCCTACATATTGGTTTGTCCTTGTGGGGAATAAAAGGGATAACTGGTTCCAGTCTCAGGTGTAGTTGTGGGTACTTTAAGGTTTGGCACACTTACAAGGCTGTAGTAGAAATAGATATCCCATGGATATTAAACGTTAAACTATGTGTTATCTGCAGAACACCCAGTCTCAATGTGCACACCGCTGACTACAGCTACAGAAGCGTTCCTTTAGCTGTGACCCAATTTACTCTGGATAAGAGCAAAAACGGTTCACATTCCATTATTTATAAAGTTACCTGCTGTTTGCTTTCATTATTTTTGCTACACTCATTATATTTGCTACACTCATTATATTTGCATTTAAATGTTTTAGGCAACTTAAGAACGAATGTACAAGATGCAGTAAAAATGAATTGCTTGGGCTTCCCTGGTGGCGCAGTGGTTAAGAATACACCTGCCAATGCAGGGGACACGGGTTTGAGCCCTGGTCCAGGAAGATCCCACATGCCGCGGAGCAACTAAGCCCATGCGCCCCAACTACTGAGCCTGTGCTCTAGAGCCCCTGAGCCACAACTACCAAAGCCCATGAGCCTAGAGCCTGTGCTCTACAACAAAAGAAGCCACTGCAATGAGAAGCCCACACATGGCAACGAAGAGCAGCCCCTGCTCGCCGCAACTAGAGAAAGCCCGCGTGCAGCAACGAAGACCCAACACAGCCAAAAATAAATAAATAAAAATTTTTTAAAAAAATGAATTGCTTGATATCCACTACTTCATGTATATCAAGCACAGCAGTAAAACAAAAAAAACACCATATATTTAATTTTTTCTTAAGTTTTTTTTTTGCTTTTGTGATTTTTTTTGATGCTTGACTAACGTGCTGTAAAAATAGTTAACATGGAACTTGAGATGATGGCTTTTTTAATGTCTTATGAGATTTTCATGAACAATTCAAGCATAATTGTTAAGAACACGTGCATTAAGTTCATGTTAAGTGGGAAAAAAGTTTTATGAACGGAAAAAAAAAAAGATGCACAATTAGGATACTATTCTCACTCGCCAATACATTATCCTCCTCCCTTTAGGTGCACAGATGGACACACCAGAATGTCTCCCAACTGAAGCACACTTACAATGTTTTCAGATTTTTGCTACAACAACCACATACCACATACTAGCAGACCTTATAAGAAATACCAAAGGAGGTTCTTCAAGCAGAAAGGAAGTGATCCCAGACAATAATGCAAATCCACATGAAAGAACAGTAAAGGTAATTATGTAATTACAAAAAACACTACAAATGCAATATGTTTTCCTGTCTTCTCAACTGGTTTAAAAAGGGGTTGTATAAAACCATACATATATTTAAATATTAAAAATATATATAGTTGTAAATACATATAAATAATTGTATTGTTTGGCCTGTAACACAGAAATGTAATATATTTGCCAATAATGGCACAAAGAAGGTTGGGGGAGTAAAATTGTATTGGGCTAATAAGGAAATGACTGTAGATGGTAACTTCAATCCACAGGAAGAATTCAAATGAAGAGAACCAGTAATGAGCAATAAGAAGGCCAATATAACAAAAACTAGAAATATGTAACTGCTCTCCTTTCTTCTGTCAGCTTCCTTAAAAGACAAATTATATAAAGTAATAATTACATTGTATTACATTATTGGGTTTGTACCACATACAGAGGTACTACTTTACATAACAAAAACCTCCTATGTAGAGAGGTACATAGGAGTAACTTAATCTCACTGAAATTAAGTTATTGTATCTAAAGGAAAACTTAAAAAGTTAATATGTACAAGGTAAGGCCTAGAGAAACCACTAGGAAAATAATTCCCCAAAATGCAGTGCAAAAAAACCATTAAAATTAAATGTTATACTAAAGAAATACTTAATACAAAGAAAGCAGTAAAGCGTGAATAGAAGAATGATGTAAATCTAATAATATAAACAATAATGGTAAATGTGAATGAATTAAACAATCCAGTCAAAAGACAGAGACTGTCAAACTGGATAGAAAAACAAGATCAAATTATATGCTATTCATAGGAGATACACTTTAGATCCAATAGATTCAATAAATAGAAATGAAAAGGATGGGAAAAGATATACAATCATCAACCATAAGAAAAATGAACTGGCTATACTAATAGCAGACAAAATAGAGTGTTAAAACAAAAAATGTTACTAAGACAGAAAGGGACATTTTATAAGGATAAAGGGTCACTCCATCAGGAGGATATAACAATTCTAAGTACAGATGCACCTAACAACAGAGCACCAAAATACATAAGACAAAACCCGACAGAAATAAAGGGAGAAACAGACAATTCAACAATAGCTGATATCCCACTGTCAATAATGCATAGAACAACTTGGCAGAAGACCAACAAGGAAATAAAAGGCTTGAACAACACTATAAAACCAAACAAGCATAACAGGTATCTATAGAACACTCCACACAGCAAGAGCAGAAAATCCATTCTTTTCAAATGCACAAGGCACAGCATAGGCCATACACTAGGCCATAGAACAAACTTCAGTAAATTAAAAGGAGTGAAATAATAGAATGTATATTCTCTGACCACATTGAATAAAATTAGAAATCAGTAACAGAAAGGAATTTGGGAAATTCAGAAATATGTGAAAATTAAATGACACACTGCTGAATAACTAGTGGATCTAAGAAAAAGAAATCAGAGGGAAATTAGAAAATAACCTGAGATGAGTGAAAATGAGGACGTGACATGCCAAAAGTTATGGGATACAGTGAAAGCAGTACTCAGAGAAAAAATTATAGCTATAAATGCCTACATTAAAATAGAAAAAAACCGGGCTTCCCTGGTGGCGCAGTGGTTGAAAGTCCGCCTGCCGATGCAGAGGACACGGGTTCGTGCCCCGGTCCAGGAAGATTCCACATGCCACGGAGCGGCTGGGCCCGTGAGCCATGGCCGCTGAGCCTGTGCATCCGGAGCCTGTGCTCCGCAACGGGAGAGGCCACAGCAGTGAGAGGCCCGCGAACCGCAAAAAAAAAAAAAAAGAAAAAGAAAAAAACCTAAGCAAGCAGAATATTGGAGTAGAAATTAATGAAGCAGAGGACAGAAAAACAGAAGAGGAAAAAAAAAATCAATGAAGCCATAAGTTTATTCTTTTTAAAGATCAACAAAATTAACAAACCTTAACAAGACTGACCAAGAAAAAAACAAGACTCAAATTACCAGTCAAAAATGAAAGAAGGGGGGGCTTCCCTGGTGGCGCAGTGGTTGGGGGTCCGTCTGCCGATGCAGGGGACGTGGGTTCGTGCCCCGGTCCGGGAGGATCCCACATGCCGCGGAGTGGCTGGGCCCGTGAGCCGTGGCCACTGGGCCTGCGCGTCCGGAGCCTGTGCTCAGCGGCGGGAGAGGCCACAGCGGTGAGAGGCCAGCGAACCGCAAAAAAAAAAAAAAAAAAAGAAAAAGAAAGAAGGGGACTACTGACATTACAGAAATAAAAAGGATTATAATGGAACACTAGAAATAAATGTATGCTAATAAATTGGGTAATAGATGAAACAGACATATTTCTAGAAAGACACAAACTACTGAAACTGACTCAAGAAGAAATAGAGGGAGTTCCCTGGTGTTCCAGTGGTTAGGACCACTTGGCACCTTCACTGCTGGAGCCCAGGTTCAATCCCTGGCCCGGGAAGTAAGGTCCTGAAAGATGCATGGTGCAGCCAAAGAAAGAAGAAACAGAAAATCTAAATAGACCAATAACAAGTAAAGAAATAGAATTAGCAATGAAAAAAAAGCAGCTACCCACAAAGAAAAGCCCAGGTCCAGATGGCTTCAGGGGCAAATTCTACCAGTTTAATACCAATTCTTCACATACTTCCAAACAAAAGGAGGGAAAACTTCCCAACTCATTTTTTGAGGCCAGTATTACTTTGATACCAAAACCAAAGACATCACAAAAAAACACAGATGAATTATCTCTTATGAATACAGATGCAAAAATTCTCAACAAAACATCAGCAAAGCCAATCCAACAACATATAAAAAAATTATACACCATGACCAAGTAGGATTTTTCCCAGGAACACCAAGCGTGGCTTAACAACCCAAGTTAATGTAATATACCATACGAATAGAATAAAAAACAAAAGCCACATGAGCATCTCAATAAATGCAGAAAAAGCATTTGACAAAATCCAATATCCTTCCAGAATAAAAACACTCAACAAGATACGAATAGAAGGGAATTCAGCAACCAGAAAAAGGGCACCTATGAAAAATCCACAGCTAACATCGTACTTAATGGTCAAAGACCGATGCTTCCTCCCCTACCAAGATCAGGAACAAGAAGATACTTCTCTTCAAAATTGTGTTGGATGTTCTAGCCAGGGCAATTAAAGAAGAAAAAAAAAATTAAACGGCATCCAGATTGGAAAGGAAGTAGTTAAACTATCTCTATTTGCAGATAACTGATCTTATATACAGAAAATGCTAAGGAATCCACTAAACTATCAGAATTAATAAACAACTTCAGTGAAGTTACGGGATAAAATATCAACATACAAATATCAATTGTATTTTGATACACATACAAAGAACAACCCAGAAATGGAATTAAAGAACACAATTCCATTTGTAATAGTATCAAAAGAATAAAATACTTAGGAATAAATTAAGAGCCCCAAAAGTGCAAAACTTATACACTGGAAACTATAAAACACTGTTGAAAGAAATTAAAGAAGATCTAAATAAATGCAAAGGCACCCCATATTTACAGACTGGAAGACTTAATACTGCTGAGATGGCAACACGCTTCAAATTGATACAGAAATTGAATATAGTCCTATCAGAATAACAGCTGGCTTCTTTGTAGAAACTGACATGCTGGTCCTAAAATTCTTGGAAGCTCAAAGGCACAATCTTGAAAACAAAGGAACAAAAGTTAGAGGAGTCACACTTTCCAATTCTTAATCTTACTATGAAGCTAAAGTGTGGTAATGGCATAAGACTATAGAGAACAAAAGAATAAAGAGTCCAGAAATAAATCCATGTAGCTATGGTCAACTGCTTTTTGACAAGGGTGCCATAGTGAAAATGAGAAAAAACAGTCACAGGGAAAAAGTAGTTTCTTCTACAAATGGTGCCGGGACAACTGGAAAATCACATGGAATAGAATGAAGTTGAACCTTACCTTATACCATATACAAAAATTAACTAAAATGCATCAAAGATCCAAAATTATAGGAGCCGAAACTGTAAAATTCTTATTGTAAGAAAACATAGGGGGGCTTCCCTGGTGGCGCAGTGGTTGGGGGTCCGCCTGCCGATGCAGGGGACGCGGGTTCATGCCCCGGTCCGGGAAGATCCCACATGCCGCGGAGCGGCTGGGCCCGTGAGCCATGGCTACTGAGCCTGTGCGTCCCGAGCCTGTGCTCCGCAACAGGAGAGGCCACAGCAGTGAGAGGCCCCCCGCGTATCGCAAAAAAAGAAAAAAAAAAAGAGAAAGAAAACATAGGGGAGCTTCCCTGGTGGCGCAGGTTAAGAATCCGCCTGCCAATGCAGGGGACACAGGTTTGAGCGCTGGTCTGGGAAGATCCCACATGTCGCAGAGCAACTAAGCCCGTGCGCCACAACTACTAAGCCTGGGCTCTAGAGCCCGTGAGCCACAACTACAAGCCTGTGTGCCTAGAGCCCGTGCTCTGCAACAAGAGAAGCCACCGCAATGAGAAGCCTGTGCACCGCAACCAAGAGTAGACCCCGCTCGCTGCAACTGAAGAAAGCCTGCGAGCAGCAATGAAGACCCGACGCAGCCAAAAATAAATAAATATTTTAAAAAAAGAAAAGATAGGGGTAAATCTTTGTGACCTTTTATTTGACAATGGATTCTTAGATATGATACCCCAAGCACAGGAACAAAAGAAAAAAAATAGATAAACTGGATTTCATCAAAATTAAACTTTTGGGGCTTCCCTGGTGGCGCAGTGGTTGAGAGTCCGCCTGCCGATGCAGGGGACACGGGTTCATGCCCCGGTCCGGGAGGATCCCACATGCTGCAGAGCGGCTGGGCCCGTGAGCCATGGCTGCTGAGCCTGCGCGTCCGGAGCCTGTGCTCCGCAACGGGAGAGGCCACAACAGTGAGAGGCCCGCATAATGCAAAAAAAAAAAAATTAAACTTTGTGCTGCAAAGACACATTAAAAAGGTGAAAAAAAACAACCCACAGAATGGGAGAAAATATTCGCAAATCATATGCCTGATAAGGTACTTGTATCTAGAATACATAAAGAACCCTCAACTCAAAAAGACCACACAATTAAAAAATAAAGTATCTGAACAGACATTTCTTCACCTCTAAGAATGTAGACAGATGGCCAACAAGCCACTGAAAAGATGCTCAACATCATTAGTCAGTTATCAGGGAAATGCGAATGAAAAATACAACAGATACCGCTGCACACCCACTAGAATGGCTGGAATCAAAAAGTCAGATAATAACTAGTGTTGGTGAGATATAATAAATCAGAGCTCTCATATATTGCTGATGGGGATATAAAATGGTACAGCCACTTTGGAAAACAATCTGGCAGTTCCTCAGGAAGTTAAAATGTTACTATTTGACCCAGATATTCCACTCCTGTCTAAAAGAAATGATAATACATGTCCACACAAAAACTTGCATCATAACAGAATTATCCATAATAGCCAAGAGGTAGAAACAATCCAAATTCTAAAGAATGAATAAACCAAATGAGGTATGTGTCCATACAAGAGAATATTTTTAGGCCATACAAAGGAATGAAGTTCTGACACATTCTACAATATGGAAGAACATTGAACATACGCTAAATTGAAGAAGCCGATCACAGAAGACCACATACTATGTGATCGCATTTTTATGAAATGTTCATAATAAGCAAATACATGGAGACAGACAGTAGATCAGTGGTCGCCTAAGGCTGGCGGAGCATGGGGGTTGGAGTGATAGCTAAAGGGTATGGGTTTCTTTTTGAGGTGATGAAAAGGTTCTATAATTGACTGTGCTGATAGCTGCATAACTGTGAATATTATTAAAAACTACTGACTTGTACACCTTACATGGATGAACCGTATGGTATGTGAATTGTATATCAATAAAGCTGTCACCAAAATAATAATAATAATTAGAAGCTTTTTATTTACTTCTAAGTCTGGAATTTTAAAAAATATAGTGTTTATATTGAAACTATCTCTATAAACTACTTCTGGTGTCTTCAAAGTAACTTTTATCATCCTTCCAATCCCCTCTACAGTTGCTGGTTGTTACAGCTGTTTTTTTTTCAACTTGCTTTAGAATCACTTTTGAGTTTATTTTTTGCTAGCTATCATTCATTTCATCCAGATTTTCCAAGTTTTAATACCATGCACTGTCCAGCCTCTACAATCTGCTCTCTGTTCTCTTTTGGTATACCCCTTTTATCAGCTCCCAAACCAAGAATCTCACCTTGGCAAGATCCCTACAGCTTCTCTGCTGCCAAAGCCAAGGGACATTTTCCTTATCTTTCCATATCTCTCAATTGCATATGCCAATCCCAAATCTCCTCAACCACCCAAGCCAGATCTCTAAATCCATCCCACTGTTGAGAATCACTGCACTGAGAAAGACCAGCGATGAATCTGATGGGCATGGAAAAAGGTTGAGAAATGCTATTTCTTATACCATTTTGCTGCTATTATCTGCTCATAAATCCCATCAGCCTCCTCCAGGTGATGGCACCCAAGACTCTCTTTCTAGCCCAGACCGGGTCCTGAGCCTCTCAGCTCTTTCCCTACTGCAAAGCCCCACCACCCTCACTTGATCTCTAAGAGACACCTCTAACCTAGGATGTCACCCATTCAACAACAAAAAAACCCCACCTACTCTGGTTTCTGTGATAGGCACTGGGAATACACTGGAATGCAAGACAGAATTTTTTCAATTTCTTGCCAAACTCGCTCCTTTCCCTGTACCATATACCGCCCTCCCCATCATAGCAGCAACACTGTCCACCAGCTAAGGCAGAAATCTGCCACATCCCAGACTTCTGGTCACTCCCTCATGCCAACCTCCTGTTCACTTCCTTAACACCTCTTCTATCCTGCCTGTCTTCATCTCCAAGGTGGAGGCATACCTCTGGCTTGATCCCCAACCTCCCTCCCACAACAGGTGCCCAAAGTCTCTAGTCCAACACCGACTCTAATCCTACTGGTCCCCCACTTAAAAGCTTTGCTGCCTACAGGAGCAAGATCAGGCCCCTCAGCCCAGCCCTTGTGAACCTTGTGTCCAATACTTCCTCCAACAACACTTGCACCATACACTTCTCCCTGTTTGGTTTCTGAACCTATGTGGCCATTGACCCATATGCACATGGAGGTCCCCATATCCCACAGACCTTACTTCTTAAGGTCTAGCTCTGATGCCACCACCTGCCAGGCAGAGTCCCCATTTCCCACCCCTCTCTCTGTAGCTTCGCTGACTGAACTGGGCTGGAAATGTCTACATCTTCCTGCGCCCTGCAGTCCCTGCAGTTTCTCATAGGCAAGCAGGGGCTATAACCCCAGGACCTCCCCAGTGGCCTCACCCAGTCAACCCACAGGCTGGTGGGAGGGCACTGGTAGCCACTCACCCTGCGGTTCCGGTTGTGATCCATGGTCTTGAGGTGCTTCTGAATGATCCCAAACTGCATGGGAATGAAGAGGTCACAGGCTGCACAGTGGGCTGCCTCTACCTTCTTCACAAAATGTTCCATGGCAATTTCTGTAGAGGGGAGAAGGAGGGGAGTTGCCACTGGTCCCAGGCACCTAAGAAAGACCCAGGAGTTGGGGGAAAACAGCAGACCAGCTCCTCACCTCACCCTGCCACTTCCACGTGGGCCTGAGGCTGTTCTCAGTGACCCTCCCTGGGGGAACAGAGGGGTGTTGTGACCCCACTCTGAGAACCAGAGGAGGGAAGGCTGAGGCCCTGCCTGATAGGACTGGGATGGAACCTCCTCACCTTGGGTCAGATCTTGGTCTCTGTAGATCTGCTGGATCAGACCATCAAGGTCCTCCACGGTTTTTCGGAGCTCCTCTGTCTTCTTGGTCTTGTTGGCAACGTAGTCCTGCCGGAGATCCCAAGGAGATATTAAGGTTTGTGTGGGCTGCTCTATGTCCTGAGGGTAAAAGCAGCTGTACCACTCCAAGGCTCACCTGCAGAAAGTCAGCTGTCTGCTTCGGAAGCTTGGTGCCTACGTACTTAAAGTGTTCCTTGTGAAACTTGCTGTCGAGGTGGCTGGCCATCTCATCCTCGTAAAAGGTCCGGTATTTGCAGAGAGAACACACAAACTGGATCCTGCCACAGGAGGGAAATGAGGGACTGAGATCAAGAGGGTCCCAGGGAACAGTGCTGCTGCCTCACCCAACCCAGCTGCGAGCCCTGAAACAGGCCTTGCTCATGGGCCTGTGAAGTACGGTCCCAGCAGGGGGACAGGCTAGGACCAGTGGGGTTGGGTGTAGAGAGGGACAGAACGTCTGCAGGCTGCAGTTACTGCAACGTAGGGGACAGGGGAGGAGCTCTTCCTTCCCGTAGGCAGGAGGCTGAAGCCTGAGGCAGCAGCTGCTGCAACAGGCAAGGAGTCGCTGGAAGGTTGCCGGAGGGCATCTCTACCAAGGCTGGGCAGGAGCTTGTGTACTTGGCCCAGCTGGGGACCGGAAGGAGGATGCCCTGGCGTGAGCCAGGTGGCCCTGAGGTGCAGAGTGGAGTACGCAGTCCCGAGGCAGGGCCCGAAAAGGTGCTGCATCTTCCTTCTGGGGTCTGAGGGACTGAAAGGCCCAGCCCATCCTTTGCTCAGAATGCTTGGGGGTGGTGTCGGGAGGGATGGGAGGCAAGCAGGCCTGGGCACCTGCTGCCTCATCTTCCTCTTCTGAGAAGAGACCAGTCTGAGCTGGAAGGAGGGCGCCCGCCCGGCCTGCCAGAGGGCAGCCTGGAGTCACCTGAGCGAGGTGCTCTGTCTGGGCCTCGTGTCCACAGCAGAAGCCCGGGGTCTGGGGCCTGGGCTGGAGCAGGCCGCCGTGGCAAGGGGCGGAGGAGGCCAGCCGCCACCGAGGCCTTGGGGCAGGTCCCTACCTCTGCCGGACGTCCTTATCTGGGCCACGGGGTCAGCTTTGTCTGGAGAGCCCAGGGGCCAGGCGCCGGCGAGGCTGAGGAAGGTCCAGCAAGAGCAAGAGTCTGAGGCGGAGGAGGAGGAGGCAAGCGCCAGTGCGGGAGCCCTGAGGGCAGACAGACCCGACCAAGGGGCGTGAAGGGCTCAGCCGCAGACAGGCCCGGCCTGACAGGGCCGGCGGGCAGGGCAGAGGGCAGGCCCGAGGCTGCCACAGCCCACAGGTGCTGCCATCTCTCCTGAGCACGGTGATGGCCTCTTGGCAGCTAGC
Organism: Lagenorhynchus albirostris; assembly: GCF_949774975.1. NCBI lineage: Eukaryota > Metazoa > Chordata > Mammalia > Artiodactyla > Delphinidae > Lagenorhynchus > Lagenorhynchus albirostris. The sequence goes on from NC_083097.1 coordinate 157,649,250, forward strand.
TGGGGTGGCACAGGCGCCTTGGACCTTGAGTCTCTGATGAGCTGGCCCCCTCCCGCAGGGGCATCAGGCCCCCAGTGCACCTCGGGGCTCGTGCGCTGAGTGACCTAGTGCTGGAGCTTCTGGGCAACGGTGGTGAGCAGTGTCAGATCTCAGGCCAAAGTCGCTAGCGGTCGCCAGGCGGCCACAGAGGGGCAAGGGACGAATCAGGCCTTGGGAGCTGGGCCTGGCGGAAAGCAGGGTCCATGCACGGCCGAGCAGGTGGCAGCTCCCAAGGGAGGCCAGAGGGCGGTGAGGCAGCAGAGCTATGGCCCTGCTCTCCTGGAGGCAGCCCCAGAGCGAGGCAGAGGCAAAGGGGTGGAGGGAAGCTGGTTACCTTTCCACCATGCGGTCTCGCTGCCGCTTTTTCTGCTTGTCCTGGTTCTTTTTGCCTGCCTGCAACTTGCGCTTGGTCTGGCCACTCTCATCCTGGGTGCTCAGGGCCCCTGTGGGAACAGAGGAGCACAGTTACCAGTTTGTGGCCTCTGGCTGGATCATCCACCATCTACTCCAGAGGGTCCATTCTGAAAGCAGCTGTCGAGCAAGGCCTCTGGCTGTGAGCAGGGCTGGGTACCCTGGAATGGGTGGGGAGTGATTTTGGCCTAGGCCCTGAAGAGGGGAGGACACGTGCTGACCCCACCACTCTCCAGGACATCTATACTCTGCAGAGTGGGCCACAGGGAGGCTGGAAGGTAAAGAGAGGCTGTCTCAGTGGGGACACTGGCACAAGTTCAGAGGGCCCAGGTGGCAGGATGCAGGAAGGCCTCAGCTGGGGCCTAAGAGCAGCCTCCAAGTGGTAAAGGCCCCAAAGCTTGCATGGCCCTGCCCACCTCACACTGGGCACCACGGCAACAGTAGGCTGAGGCTGGATTTATGGTTAGGTACCTGCTGGCGCTCATCACTTGAATAGGGGGACAGGGACTCCCAACAGGGGCTGTGGAGGCGCTAAGGGAAAGGACACGCAAACCAGAGCCGTAAAAACTGCACCAAGGGTCCCGGCTTGGACACCAACCATTAAGGACTCAGAACTGCATGTTACTAAGGGCCTGAGGGCAGGGGGTGTGCCTGGGGTTCCCCCACACTTTTGCTTGCTGCCCCCACCTGAAGGCAAAACCAGTGTACTAGGCAGGGACCATCGCCACCCATAGCCTCGGTCTGGGAAGATTAGGGGCAGAGTGGGAAGGGGGTGAAGAAGGAGGTTACTCCCTACCAGCACATACCCAGCCACACAAGGGAGGATCCAAGCTGGACACGTTTCTGCCAAAACCCTGCCCTTGGCTGGACCCCTCCCACCACGAGCACCTGGAAGAGCCACCCCAGAACCCAGGCCACTCAGAAGACTCACCTTTCTCTGCATCCTCTTTGCCCTCTTCCTTCCCATCCTCTTTTCCCTCTTCGTCTTCTCCTTCCTAAGACACAATTTCAAAAATTCAATGTTAAACCATGTATAGCTGTTCATAACAGCTGTAAATGACAAGGCCCTATTCAAGGCCAGGCACTGAGCCAGGAGCCTCACATCCTCCCAACAGCCCTTGCACAGAGGGCTCACTCTGCCATTTTTCTGATAAGGAAATCCAACCTCTGGTTAGGCAGCCTGCCAGCAGCTTGTGCTCTCTACCAGACCTCCACCTCCTTGTACTAGTCATGTGTGCATGCAGAGATGACTCAGGCGATCCACTGTTCACAGGCCTCACCTACAGACAGAGAGAGTGCAGGGCTGGGGCCACTTACTGCTCTGAAGCCCTTCTCCACAGGCTCAGCGCCTTCAGTGCCCTCTGCAGCTTCCCCCTCGGTGCCCTCGTCTGAAAGGTAAGAGGAAGCAAGCTCAGCCCAGGAGCCCCAAGGGGCAGAGGACAGGGTTATGCCAGTGCCTGGCCTCACCATTGTCTGAATCACTGTTATCGGAGCAGTCCGTCCGGGTGGCTTTGCTGTCGGGCTCGTCGGGACTGCCACATTGCTTTCTCTTCTTTTTCTTGGTCTGGGTCAGAAAGACGGAGCAGGGTAAGGGTGGATGGCTCCAGGCCCCTCGCTCTGCTCAGTCACAAAACAGGAAGGCCTCCTCCACTCACCCGAAAGTCAGCTGTGGTCCAGGTCTTCCAGGTCCGCCTCATCTGTTTCATGCCATTGCCAAACCCAAAGCCAAAGCGGGAGCCACCCGGAAAGGTGCCCCCGCCACGCATGCCCTGGAACATGCCGTACTCAGGGATGATGTTCTGGGAGAAGAGGGAGGGCAGCCGGGAGGCACCAGGCATGCACTGGCCCCGGGCCCCCATGGGGTCTTCCCACACACGCCCATAGCCTGAGGCCATCGGCCGGCCACTCCGGGAGTCCCGGGCCCAGCCCTGAGCCCGTGGGCCAAAGGTGTCGCCACCACGCATGCGGAACTGGTCGCGGTAGGCATCATACTGGCCCTCGTAGGCCATTTCCATCTCAGGGTCAAGCTCGCCGTAGTCATAGCCCGACCGGTACAGATCACGCTCACTCAGGACGGCCCTCGAGTCACAGGCCTCGTAGGAATCGTATCTGCAGGGGCAGGTGGCAAGCATCAGGGAGGGCCTCAGGTCCTATCACCCTTCTGCTCCTGCCTGCCACCAAACCTCTCTGTCATGGGGACAGAAAACCCACTCCAGCACCTACCCCATTGATCCCCATCAGAGGATCAATATTTGGAAATGCCAATTTAAAAGGCCTCTCAGGAGCAGACTTATAGAAGCCAGAAGGGCCTCTCAGATGATGTCCCCAAGCTTGCATGTGGGCCACACCAGCTTGAGGACCCTAAGAAGGACTATTAGGGTAAAGTAGGTCTCAGTTAGGAGAAGAGACAGCCCACAGCCCATAAGAAACGTGCATGTGTCTGTGGCAGTCACAACACCCAAGGTTGCTCCTTGAGGGGCAGAGCCAAGCACCCCAGCATCCTGCAGTACATGGGCAGTTCAGCACATCAGTGTTTGTCCACTGGGGCTGATGACACCCACGAGAGACTGCCAAACCCTTCAAAGCCCATCACCACTCGAAAGGAAAAGGAAGACAAAACAAGGAATGTTGCCAGGAAAGACAATGTGACCTTGCCCAGGGACAAGAAAAAGAGTTCTTATGAGCTCATATCAACTCTGGAGCCCAGGACAGGGAATCACATCCTACAAAGCAACTGGGAAGGCAGGCCAAACATTCTACCTGCGCAAGACAGGGCACCAGAGAGAGCCGTTCTAACCATGGCTGCAACCCACAGGCCCAGACCCCACATGTCTCTTTGCCAAAGCTGGGTAGTCAAGAAGCACCAGCAGCATGAAAGAATACGCCAGTGCTACCCAATTAATTGCCACTCCATCCCTCAACCCTGCTCTCCAGCTCCAGGTTGCCACAAGAAGGTACACAGGCAGCTGGCACCAGCAGCAATGTCAGCCCAACTGCACGGCCCCCCGCCCACCCCCTGCCTGCAATTTGGCAGCCTCAGCTCCAAGCACTATGACTGTCAGGCAGGGGATGTGCTGGGCACCCCCCAACACTTTTTGCTTGCTACAGAGCCCATGCAAGCAAAAGTCCCCTTGGTACCCTCTGCCCCCTAGTGGTCCTGGTGCCTCACTTGGCCCCATCAGTGCCTGGCCAGGCCCCTCCTTACTCTCTGCTCTCTCCCATTTGTCAGCTGGAGCCATTAGGCCACTCCACCCCAACCTGTGCCAGAAATACATGTGCCCTCCTCACTGAAACCTCTCACTAGGGCACAAGAACTTCTAGGCCAGCACCACTTCAGACAATGACAAATGCCCACAGCATGATGCTGTGGGGTAGGACAGATCTGAGTGGGAGGCCCAGCTCCACTATTTACTCCTGGGTGCCTGTGGGCAAGAGGTGTGACCTGCATGCGCTTCACTATCCCCATTTGCAAAGTAAGGATGTCAACAGTTCCTCAAGGGCACTTCTGAGGCTCAACAGGTACATGTTTATAAGGCACTGAAGGGTGGTCAGGACATGCCCACATCTTCCTTGTCCCTTATGTGGGATGCGCAGCTCACAGTGGTCAGCCCCAAGGGTTCATCCCACCCTTCACACCCAACCCAATCTGTCCTGCCCTGACAGAGCGCAGGATGTAAAGTATCTGAAGAATGTCAAATGGCTGTCTCCAGAGGGAAGAGCCATTTAACAATGCTCCTGAGAAGAGCCACTCGGAGGGTACAGTGAAGCCAGCCCAGTCTGGGCTTGTTCCTCTTTCTAAAAGCTGGAAGAGAGGCTCACCATCAGGCAGTTGGGGAGGGTGGAGGGAGGAGGGGACACAGGCCAAAGAAGGGAAGTGCCCTGGACCCCAAGCAGTCTCTGGGAAGCCCCGACAGCAGAGCAAAGAAGGAGAAAGCAGACGTAAGAGGCAGTTCAGAAGAGGGAGACGCCAAGGGGCAATAGGCAGGAGGTGACCCTGCAGAGCCTCAGCACCTAGGCAGGTGTCCACTCACCTTTCTCCACCTGAGCCGTACACGCCTCCTTGTATCATGTCTGTCTCCAAATGCGGCACCATATCTAAGCGTTGGTTAATTCTGGACAAAACGGAATCAGCACTGGCACTACCCATGGCACTAGGGTTTGCATTTGTGTCAGAGCTAGGCATTTCCCAAGAGTTTGAAGTGGCCATACCATACCCATAGTTGGTGGTGTTATCCTGGCCATAGCCATAGCCATAACCATAGTTCTCGTAGCCTGCAATGAGGGAGACAGAAAGACAGACAAGATGGAGGGGGCGAGGAGAGACAGACAAACACGGAGACAAGGACACCTTCGGTCACAGAGACAAGACTGGATCTTAGCCACCTAAGGCTGGCTGGGCCCTAGTTCATACTAATAAGGCCTCCTGGGAAGGAGTAGCCAGCTCCAGGGCACCTGGGACCCCCAAAGGCGACCCCCACCCCAAAACCTTGGCTAAGCTGGGCAGTGGCAGAAAGACTCAACCAGTTCAATCCCAAGGGAGAGGAGAATGATCATGGGTATAATACTTGCCTCTGTTTGTCCCAGAGCTCCAAGTTCCATATCCTACAAAAAGTAAAAGAACAATTACACCTATAATTGCTTACAATACAGTAAGAGTTTAATTCAGGCACAAAGACAACGATTCCTAGAACCTGAGCGGTTACAGGAGACTGAACCTCCCCTAATTGAGAAGCCTTGAGCTTGAGAGCACTACATAAATGACCCAGGCCACCTGCTGCCCTGGTGCCTGACCTTTCGTGGTTCTGACCATCTGCTATTTAAGGAACCTCCCATTCCTAACACTCTCAGCTAAGGAATTTGGCTCCTATACGCCTTCCTTAAAAAGCCAGAATTGGGGGCTTCCCTGGTGGCGCAGTGGTTGAGAGTCCGCCTGCCGATGCAGGGGACACGGGTTCGTGCCCCGGTCCAGGAAGATCCCACATGCCGCGGAGCGGCTGGGCCCATGAGCCATGGCCGCTGAGCCTGCGCGTCCGGAGCCTGTGCTCCGCGACGGGAGAGGCCACAACAGTGAGAGGCCCGCGTACCACAAAAAAAAAAAAAAAAGCCAGTATTGGAAGATTACTCTTGCCCCTGGCTAAGCACCAATCAGAGGAGGAGGAGAGCAGTTTCCAGTGCCTTACACCGACACTGTGCTGTACAAGAAGCTCAGCACAGAGCTCATAGCCACTCTGAAATCGTGTCAATCAAATCACCCGACAAAGCCATATGGAGCAGAGAAACTGACTGCTCTAGTCCCTTAAATGTCTGTCTTAACAGGGAGAACCACCAAACACTTGAATTGTGAGTGTGCTGTGCTGGAACACATAAGCAGAGGGGGACAAAACACCACTCCCAGCTTGAGAAAAGCTGTTGAGAAAACAATCTGGATTATAAACTAAATATGCTTTGGATTTTATTACAGCATGTAAGAAAAATTCATTCCTTCAGAAACATAAAGCCACTGAAAACTGACAAAGTGCAAAGCCAAGAGGGACCTCTGAGTCAAGCAGACATGTTTCTTTCCCAAGGGAGTCCATTAGAACAGGTGACTGCTTTTCCAGTGCCTTGGGTGAGACCTCAGAGTTACCTGCTACTCCACACTGTCTACCCTGCAGACAGACAGGTCAGGCTCATCCCAGGGCAGGGGACCAAGCTCAGTGAGACGGCAGTGTGATGAACAACAGAATCCAGCCACAGGAAAGCAATACTGCATACACTGAGAAGATGAATCAGAATGAAGGGGGGTGGGGGCAGGCTGAGATCCTACACTCAGGCTCCTCCTCAATCCACTGCACAAACGAATGGGGAGACACTGGAAACCAGCAAGGAACTTCAGACGAACACTACTTTAATGAACCGTGGGCATGCTAGAGCTCACAAAGCAAAAATCCTCTTCAGCTGGGGAAACCAAAGCAAGGGCTTCTCATTCGTTTGTTTATTCAAGAATTATCATGCTCAGAGGACACAGAACAGAGGCTGGCAGTCCTGGGCACTCCTCAGGCCCAGAGCACTGTGTGTTAAAGGAGACACTAAGTAATTAGAGCAGCAAGGGACAGCAGCTGGACATCATGTAAGGAGTGAGTGGTGAAAGAGGCGTTCTTACAGGCAGAAGAGAGGCTGGCAGAGCCATACAAGGAATAATGCACTTAGTCCCAGCAGCTAACAAGAGCCTGGCCACATGGCTGTTTGCACCCAGGACAGTGGACACTAGCTATTCAAAAAGAGACAGGACTGGGAGGCAAATGCAGACCCATCAGGGTTATGCTTGTGAGGCCAGAATAGGATGTCCCTGCCCCACCCCAGGCTTCTGCTACTGAGGACTTGCCAGAACGAGCAAAGAAGCACAAGGAGAGGAAGCAGGAGTGAGCATTAACGCTAAACACAAGGACAGGTTGGTGGCTCCTATGACAGGGGCAGGCAAGCACTCCCTATGTGCTACTTGCTATGCCCAGAGCAACCTAGACTCCCTGATGGGCTCCCCAACCAGGTCCCTTTTTTGGGGGGGGCGGAAATCTTTGTCTATACTATGTTCTTTGGCGACTCCCTGAGACCTGACCCTTGCAGAAGAACATCGGAACTAACTTCCATCCACAGAGATGAGACCAGAGTTGACAAAAGAGAATTTTAAGAATATAATTTATTTTAAAAAGGAAACAACAAAAAAAGAGAGAGTAAAGAAAAGGAGACAGTCGTAGTAAACAAAAAAGAGCAAAAGTAGAAAACAATGTAGGGACTTCCCTGGTGGCGCAGTGGTTAAGAATCCGCCTGCCAGATGGACCTACAGTCTGTCATACAGAGTGAAGTAAGTCAGAAAGAGAAAAACAAATACCATATGCTAACACATATATATGGAATCTAAGGAAAAAAAAAAAAGGTCATGAAGAACCTAGGGGCAAGACGGGAATAAAGACACAGACCTACTAGAGAATGGACTTGAGGATATGGGGAGGGGGAAGGGTAAGCTGTGACAAAGTGAGACAGTGGCATGGACATATATACGCTACCAAACGTAAAGTAGATAGCTAGTGGGAAGCAGCCGCATAGCACAAGGAGATCAGCTCGGTGCTTTGTGACCACCTAGAGGGGTGGGATAGGGAGGGTGGGAGGGAGGGAGACGCAAGAGGGAAGAAATATGGGAACATATGTATATATATAATTGATTCACTTTGTTATAAAGCAGAAACTAACACACCATTGTAAAGCAATTATACTCCAATAAAGATATTAAAAACAAGAAAAAAAAGAATCCGCCTGCCAATGCAGGGGACACAGTTCGATCGTTGGTCTGGGAAGATCCCACATGCTGCGGAGCAACTAAGCCCGTGCACCACAACTACTGAGCCCACACACCTAGAGCCCACGCTCCACACAAGAGAAGCCACTGCAATGAGAAGCCTGTGCACCGCAACTAGAGAAAGCCTGTGCGCAGCAATGAAGACCCAACACAACCAAAAATAAATAAATTAAAAATAAAAAAAGAACACAATGTAAACATTCAACTTTAAGGTAATAGTTAATCAGAACAGATTATAGCCAACCTACTCAGTGAGATCACATAGGCATCAAAAAAGAATCTAAGCCTTATGCCGCACAAGGAAATGCTTCTAACAGTAAGCAAAACAAAACCGTAGACACAATTCTAGCCACCTGCAAGTTATTCAACTACCTAAAGTAACTATGCTGACAAAAGTTAAATATAAAATGGTGGGATCTTGGTTGACTGTTTTTCAAAATGTTACTTAAATGCTATTATATTATTCTTGCAATCTGATCCAGAAGGAAAAGTAAAAATATACCTATTGCTTCACAATATGATTGTCTATGTAAAACTACTCCAAAAAATCTACAAAAAAGAGTTACTAGTGAATAAGTAAGCTAAGCAAGGTTTATTACAAGGTCAATATACAAAAATCAAATCTTTACATACCAGCAATGAACAACTGGAAACTGAATTTTTGAAAACTATCATATACCACAGCACTAAAGACATGAAATACTTAGCTGCAAATCTAACAAAATGTGTGCAAGATCTGTGTGTAAAAATCTACACCACTGGGGCTTCCCTAGTGGCGTAGTGGTTGAGAATCTGCCTGCCAGTGAAGGGGACACGGGTTCGAGAACTGGTCTGGGAAGATCCCATATGCCACGGGGCAACTGGGCCCGTGAGCCACAACTACTGAGCCTGCGCGTCTGGAGTCTGTGCTCCGCAACAAGAGAGGCCGTGACAGTGAGAGGCCCGCGCACCGCGATGAAGAGTGGCCCCCGCTCGCTGCAACTAGAGAAAGCCCTCACACAGAAACAAAGACCCAACACAGCCAAAAATAAATAATTAAAAATAAATAAATTTATATAAAAAAAAGAATGTACAGCTTCTCTTTAATTCCTAAATGAAGTGACCATATCACTTAAAAAAAAAACAAACAAAAAAACTACACCACCAATGAAAGAAATCAAAGACCTGAACAAATGAAGTGGCATACTGTGTTCATGTACTGGAAGGCTTAATACTGTTAAGATTTCAATTCTCCCAAACTAATCTATAGATTCAAGACCATTCAACTCAAAATCTCAGCAGGAATTTTAATAGAAATTGACAAACTGATTCTAAAATTTATATGCAAAAACAAAGGAACTATAATATCCAAGTCAATTTTGGAAAAAGAACAAACCCAGAGGATTCACATTTACAAATTTCAAGACTTACTATAGTGATCAAGACAGCAAGGTACTATAGGAAATTCAGACTCAAAGATCAATGGAACTGAATTAGAGGCCAGATACAGACCCACACGTATATGTTCAATTAATTTTCAACAAAGGTAAAAAAGAATCTTGACCTATACTGCACACTTGGTAGAAATATTAACTCAAGTGGATCACAAAATAAAAGTAAAACCTAGGACTATGAAACACCTAAAAGAAAACTTAGGAGAAAATCTTTGTGGCCTTGGGCTAAGCATAAATTTCATAGATACACCACCAGAAATCACGATTTATTAAAGGAAAAATTGGGACTTCCCTGGCGGTCCAGTGGTTAACACCCTGCGCTGCCAATGCAGGGGGCACAGGTTTAATCCCTGGTCCGGGAACTAAGATCCCACATGCCGCGTGGTGCGGCCAAAAGACTTAAACAAACAAAAACAAAGAAAAGACTGATGAATTGGACTTCATCAAAATGAAGAATTTGTATTCTTCCAAAGACACTATCAAGAGAATAAATAGATAAACTCCAGTCTGGGAGAAAATATTTGCAAATGGCACATCTGATAAAATGCTCTGTACCCAGAATATATAAACCTGAGGGAAAATAATTCAAAAATGATGTGTGATGTGGGACTATGTCTGATTCAAAGGGTTGAGGCAGGGAGGGCAGGACAGAGAAGCCATGGAAACCAAGTTTCTCCTCATTTATGAACTCCTTGATACCTCCTTACTCATTTTCAGAACATTTTTTTTAAGTATTTTTAAAAATTAATTAATTTATTTATTTTTGGCTGCATTAGGGGTCTTCGTTACTGCAAGCAGGCTTTCTCTAGTTGTGGCGCACGGGCTTAGCTGCTCCGTGACACGTGGGATCTTCCCGGACCAGGGCACAAAACCTGTGTCCCCTGCATTGGCAGGCAGATTCTTAACCACTGCGCCACCAGGGAAGCCCAATTTTCAGAACATTTTAAGTCTCCCCCGCCACCGCCCCGAGACTATCTGCTAATTCTTCAGGGAGCTTACTTATGTCCACTTAATCAGTGACTCCTGAGGGAATGTGACTGTGTAGGCTTAGTCTTTCCCTAGACATTGGCAGTAAAACCAATAACCCATCTCAGTAACCAAGGCAAAATCCTTTAAAGAGGGCTCCTTCTTGACAGACAACTAGGGTCACAGATCACAGAAGGACAGCTTTACTGGCAGTTCTGGGCTGCTGAAGGACACCAACAGACCATCTATGGATTCTGTCACGTGGCTACTTCTGAATTAGAGATTTAGTGTGTCTGTCCAGAGTTGAGAAATCAATGAGAAACCTTCTCTCAAACCTGTGTGTGAGGAGCCTGCTGGCCTGACTGTGACTCTAAAGGCCTGCTAGATTCAGACAGGCAGCCTCTCCCACACTGCAGTCTCATGCACTACCCTGGGGCTAAGTTAATGGCTTGGTTTCTGCTCAGACCAATCCTTTGGACTTTGATTGGCCATTCTCCTTCCCAGACCCTCAAGGGGATTTTCTGAAGCCAGATCTTTGTCACAGACCACAGGTACTTCTAAGAAAATGTCAAAGAGTCAAAGGAACAAATCTTTTACAGCCCCAAGAACTCCAGCTTGCTCAATAACAGACATCTTTCCCATAATTCCCCAAAGGGAAGCACTGGCTATTCTAAGAGCCCACCATACCATTTCACACAAGTTTGCCTTTGGAAAAGACAGTGTGACAGCAAAGTTAAAGGCAACTAATAAACACCAAATTGCTCTGCCACTAGAAGAAGGCAGAGCATGCACCCTCCAATTCCCAGGGGCCCACACTTACCATAATCACAGGTGGGTTGAGCAGTTGTGTCTGAGTATGTAGAATGCAATGTGGTTTCAGATCCCTGGACAAAGCCTAAACAGAGGTACAGTGTGGTTAATTTTCCCAAACAAGTTGCATGAAAATGATCTAAGACTACCTTTCAGTGGAGACTGGCTGGCAGACCCTCCCGTCACTGGAAAGCCACCAAAACCTCTAGCTTCTGAACGCTTTAATTACACCTCCAGAACGCTTTAATTACACCTCCAGAACATATTAACCAATGGAAAGGCAGGCTATGTTTAACTTGCTATGCCAGAAGAATTGCATAAACACTTTTAAACCTTCAAACTAGTATCCTGTTTTGATAAATGGGTACCCAAATTATTCAGTTGAATGAGGAAAATATTTATATCAAATCACTGAAAGGTGAGCTCCAATTCAAAAAACAATGGGGGGTCAGTTTTGAACAATGTTAAGGTAAATAATACCTCTTCCATTCCCCCAAATCTGAGGCCGAAACGGCTTTGTATTTTTCAGTTTTCCAATAAAAAAATGTGTGTATTACAATTACCTCTCAAAGGTAATTGTAATTTCAATTGCATTGGGGTTAGCATGTTGACATGGAATAAGTATTATAGATTATACATATAATTTCTTATCTTCTCAACTCTCATACTATTTCTCAATTTAAAATGAATTAGTACCAGGTAAGGAAAATCTGAACCTCTACCAGAAACTACTGCTCTCAAATGCTGATTATAACAGATTATGATGAATCCTGACACTATCTTTAAAACTACACGTTTAAAACATTTTTTAAATGATTTACACTTAGCACTGAAATTATGACAGACACCATAAGGGGCAATATTTGCCTGTTCCCATCAGCACCAACTCATGACCTAAAAATTAAAGCCAGAACCTCCAGTAGCTTATTTACAACAAAAGCACACACAAAGTACCTTTCCCTGGGTAGGCGTTCACATATTTGTTGACACTCTTCCATGTTCATTTCTTTTCTTTTCTTTTTTCTTTTTTGGTATAATACTGAATGTTTATTCAAGACTAGTATATAAAACATTTACAAATAGTCCTGTGGAGGACTCACAAATATTTTAAGTTTAGGATGTGGATTTAACATTCACAGTGCATAAGGCAAAAGGTGTATCAACTATGTATCTTCAACTTAATGTGAAAGAGAATTTTACTTTAGCAAATACTTTCTTTACATTGAGGAAAATGTCCTTAAGCATATCTTCTTTAATTTTAGTATACTCAGAGTAGGGGAAAAACAAGGTCTTTCTATACAGGTCTTTTTACAGGTCTCAAGAATTAAATAAAATTGACTCCACAGATCATGGTTAAGAAACACATGGTAAAGAATGGTTTCAAAATACTTATATTTTTGTTTTCAATTAAATAAATTCCCCCAAATTGATTTTCTTTAACAACAAATAGTCTTTATTCCACTTGATAACATTTTTCATGTTAAGCAACATTATATGCTTGTCCTCTTTAAACATTTAAAACAATTAGGACAGGGCTTCCCTGGTGGCGCAGTGGTTGAGAGTCCGCCTGCTGATGCAGGGGACACGGGTTCGTGCCCGGTCCGGGAAGATCCCACATGCCGCAGAGCGGCTGGGCCCGTGAGCCATGGCCATGGCCTCTAAGCCTGCGCGTCCTAAGCCTGCGCGTCCGGAGCCTGTGCTCCGCAACGGGAGAGGCCACAACCGTGAGAGGCCCGCAAACCTCAAAAACAAAAAAAACACAAACAGAAAAAACAATTAAGACATAGAGGCATTATCTAAAGTTTCAAACTGATAGAGAAGTCAGTTTACACACCTTCATCTTATGATTAGTGAATAAAACAAGGTACATTCTTCTGTGAATGTAATGAGAAAAAGTACTCTTACAGCAATAAAGTAGCCCTCCCTCATTACCATTACTTTAATTCCACCATACAGAAGGCAAAGAAAACAATTCCAATACTTCAATATCTGCTAAGGATGATATATGGTCCTTGGAGTTTATGTATGTGTGGACACCCCCCCACACATACATCTATGTAAATATATATATATCTGTATGTATTTAATCAATACAACTGGAAAGATCACATACAACCATGAAAAAATACAATAAAAGCAATAAATGAAAAACACTAAGTGAATAAAAGTTAACATAAGCCACAGGACATTTCAGAAAAGGGACAGTCCCATGGATAAGAGATTAAGACTTCAAGGTGAAAGTGAGATTTGTTCTGAACCCTAAAGGACAACTGTAACTGTGAAAACCTGGGAGATGAAGGTAGGATATTCCAGCATCAGAACTGTGAATTAAGATTTTTAAAGACGCATGCTCACTAAAGCATTTCAGTAAAACAAAAATGGTAGACCACAGTGGAAGGGGGAAAAGAGCAATCTATGGAGGAGACCTCATATGCCTTTAAATTTGAACTCGATTCTGGAATTACCAATGAACGATTAATGGAATTTTAAACAAAGAAGTGATATGATCAAAGCAGCCCCTTCAGGTCAAAAGGGGGGTATGCAGGCAATACTGGACAAGGAAGAGGCTGAAGGCAGTAAGTCATAATCAAAATGGTTTGGGAGAAAGTGAGTGGGGAGGTGAAGGGAGGTCCAAGAGGGAGGGGATGTGTGTATGCGCATGGCTGATTCACTTCACAGTGCAGCAGAAACCAACACATCATGTTCATTTCTTAAGACGGAAGCAACAAAGATGACAGCCAACAACTTAACAAGTGTTTCCCCTGCAGGGTGCTAAGAGCTTTATCTGCATTATTTCATTTCATCCTCACCACAGCCAACAAAAGGAACAGGGCCAAGACCCTTACCCTGCAATTCCAAAAAGGACTCAAAACCAAACCCTGCAATTCCAAAAAGGTCTGAAAACCAAGTGTTCTCCTCAAATGTGGTGTCAACACTCATTTTGGGGCAAAACTGACCTGTGAGGATATTTTTTATCTTTCTTCATTTAATTACAAGGTGCTGCCCCAGACCCCAGTGCAGGTGCTGTGGAATGTCCTCTCAAGCTACAATTCCAAAACACACCCAGCTCCAAGGGTTTCAAATAAGGATCAGTGGACCCACACTTTATCTTTACTTCCCAGAGGAGAGAAGTGAGACTGGGCATTGGGGAATGAGAGAGCCAGTGAGAGAAGTATACAAATCCAACATTTTTTACCTTCCCTAATTAAAGAGGGCACACTGGAATAGATTCCCTCCAGGGACCCAAGACCTTCCTGAGATACTTAAATCTTAACCCTTGATAATCAATAACTGTACACAAGAAACACTGAAAGCATTCTAAAGATGGTTGACCTGTGGGGAAGGCTCACAGGGTAAAAAGTACCTTACACGGGGCTTTTCCACCGTTTGCTCAACTAGCTTCTGGAAACTCGTCTGTTCAGCAATACTGCCACTGGCAAAATGGCTCCAGACTTTAGGTAATGTGGTTGGTATGTACTGCAGCTGCAACTGGAACCTACCACAAGCTAACAGAAATACATACTGGAACCCAGTACACGAAAGCCATGGAGCAAAAGATCTATGTATATTCAGGGGAGAGGGGGCCTGATTTTCCCCGGGGAGAAAGGAAAGACAATCCATCAAACCTTCAGAGCTCAACGGTAAACTGCTCTAGTCCTGTCCTCCCCACATTAATATTCTTTCCACAATACTGTCTCCAGGGCAGGACCTTCCTTAGCCAGTTATGCTCCAATTATGAACAAATTCTTGTCTGGCTGCGATATCGTTCTCTTCTTAGTTCAATTTACCAGCTTGATAAACTCCGAGTAAAAAAAATACAATAAGCTCTGAGTGAAAAAATAAAATAAGCAAGTTTTTGGTCATATAAAGTGAAAGGTCAGACCATGGATTTATAACTCTGTATCATAGCCCCTCCCTCTTGGCCAGCCTCTCTGACATCTTTTTTGCTCAAAAATACACAAAGCTTCTCAGTTTTATTCTTTTCCTTCTTTTTTTAGAAGGGGATTCTTTGAAGAAATGATATTAAGTGACAAAAATTAGAGGACAATTGGAACTGGGTTAGGTTGCCCCCAACCTTTACCATCTGGTGATAACCAGCCTCCAAGTTGGCCTCCAATGATTCTTGCCTCCAGACATTATGTTGTCTCTTCCCAAACTAATAGAGATAGCCAGTGTAACCAAAAAGGTATTGCAAAAATGACTGAGTGTGACTTCTGAGACTTCCACCTTGCTCTCTCTTAGATCATTCACTCTGGGGGAAATTAGCCAGCACAGAGTGAGTACCCTCTAGTAAGCCTGTGGAGAGGTCCAGATGGTATAGGAACCAACAGCCAGCACCA
This sequence comes from Lagenorhynchus albirostris, assembly GCF_949774975.1. Classification (NCBI taxonomy): domain Eukaryota; kingdom Metazoa; phylum Chordata; class Mammalia; order Artiodactyla; family Delphinidae; genus Lagenorhynchus; species Lagenorhynchus albirostris. Next base: position 157,664,582 of record NC_083097.1, read on the forward strand.
ACCTGTCAGCCACATGAGTTTGAGTCACCTTCAGCCTGAGTCAAGCCTTCAGATGATTACAGTCCCAGCTAACATCCAAAATGTAACCTCATGAGAAATCCCAAGCCAGAACCATCCAGCTAAACCACCTGTGCATTCCTAACACACAGAAAATATGTGAGATAATAAATGTTCCTATAAAAAGATTAGTAGCATTTCAGACCTTTGTTTGAAGACCTGATTCTGAATTTTTGTCCTGTTTTTCCACTGCTCCAATCTCCCCCCCTCAGTGCTGGAGATGGAACATTCTTTCTCAAGTACACATAAAGAAACTAGGTTCAAAAAATGGACAAGTTATCAAAAAGATAAATTATTTTAATCACCTTCTATGCTTACTAATAATGGTAACATTTGTTTCAAGGCCTCCAGAAGTTCTCCTTACAGGCAAACAGTTGTCTGAAATGTGACATAAAATGCCTCTGACTTTATTTATTTTTTGGCTGCACCGAACAGCATGTAGGGTCTTAGTTCCCTAACCAGGGATTGAACCCGTGTCCCCTGCAGTGCAAGCGTGGAGTCTTAATCACTGGACCACAGGGAAGTCCCTATATGCCTCTGACTTCGGTGGTCTGCTTCTTAAAAGGGAAAGACTCACATTATAAAGCTACTGTGGTTTTCAGTTGATCAAAATCAAGGAAAAACTAATCATTACCTCATTACCTTGGCTACCTCAGTGCCCACTCAAACCCAGAATTACAGCCTATAAGATGTGGAGTTGAAATTCAGAATTGGCCATTTGTGACCTCTCTAAACTCAGCTTCCCCGTCTATAAAAAAACAAATGGTCCATTATTAAGCTACCCCACAGCCCCCCACCATTTATCCCTGGTTTCTTCAGCAATCCTGCCCCTGATAACCACAGAACTGTCTTCCAGTTCTCAGTAAGATTTGGTGAAAAGGATCACATCTCAATTCCAGATATGTCAGCAACAACCCTACTGACTTTCCTCCTGAACCAGGAAGGGTACACAAAGGCTAGGGCAGGGTTGCTCAACCTCGGCACTACTGATGTTTGGGGCCAGATAATTCTTTCCAGTGGGGCCATCCTGTGTACTGTAGGATGTTTAGCAGCATTCCTGGTCTCTATCCACTAGATGCACTAGTAGCACTCCCACCCCAAGAAGTGAAAACCAAAAATGTCTCCAAACATTGCCAGTGTCCCCTGGAGGGCAAAATTGCCCCCGGTTGAGAACCACTGGGCTAAGGGATGGTTGCTTTAAAAACTGGAGTTCTTGCCAAGCTCCTGACCTGGAGGACTAACACTACCTTCTTGTCTAGGCCAATATAAAGCAGCCTATAGAGCAGCCCCAGAGGCTCAGGTTCCATTCTCAGTCCTAAAAACATTCCAAGTAGAATGCTGGTTGCCCAACAACCACACATGCTCACGCCTGTAATACCCGCATTACAAGGGAGGCTCTTGGCTGAGAAGCCTCATCAGCTATTCCCAAGGCAAACCCAGGCAGCCTCTGAATTCATCCAGGGATGATCTGAAATCACCCAAGCATATCCTATGGCCCCTTCTCTAATCTCATCATCCCCCCTTCTCCCCTTAGCTCAAGTCCCACTGATCGCCTTGGCTGATCTTTAACAAGTCAGGCAGCTCCTGCCACTGCGTCTTTATGTCGAAGGCCCCCTGATATCCTTTACTCCCTCATTCCATTCAGGTCTCTGCTCAAATGTCACCTCTTCAGAGGTCCCCAACCACCCCATGTTATACAGCGACCCCCTCAAGGTACTGACCAGCCCACGATATATACTATGTTTGTAACCCCGACACGACGAATTTGACAGGTGTGGAATGAGTTAACGCGGAAGCTAGCCATTCCCCACAAGGCTCAGGCTCAGTCCCTAAGGACGCGAGATTCCCATTCAGCCCAAAGCCTTCATATATTGATTTACTCATCCCCCCGCCGGGCCTGGCGCCTCTCCCAGCCTGAGGCAGATAAAAGCGGGGGATGATGCGGGCAGCTGCGGCATCTGCACGGAAACTGCGCGGGAAACAGTATGGCAATGGCGACTGCAGCCGAGTCAGCAGACTGACCTGAAGGGCCGAGGCCTGAGAAAGGGCGACCTGAGGCGTCGAGGACCCAGGGGGCTGGGCCAGGAACGGAAGAGACAGGCGCCGAGGCCAAGGCCCACGGACACAGACGACAGAAGCCAAGACTTCTGGCGGCCGGGAGCCGGGATCCAAGGTTGCCAACACATAGAACTAAGACGCCTAGACGTGAGGGGCGCGAAACTGAGGCGACGGGTCTGCGGCGCCATTTTGTGACCGCAGAGAGGGCAGTGTCCAAGCCCCGGGGGAGGCACGGACGAGCCCGGCGCGGCTCTGGCACATCCCTGTCCCTCCCCTCCCGGACCCGACCCCACACCACCCTGCCGGGCCCACCTGTGTAGCTCATGGCAGTAGCGATGCTGCACCCGAAGACTCAGGCAGCTGCTCCACGCGTCAGAGGCCGCGAAAGCGGCGACAATCCCCCGGCCTCCTTCTACACACAACTGAGCCCCGCCTCCCGACCGCATTGGCTCGCTCCGGACCTTGCTTCACGCCTATTGGATAGCCCCGCTGTCCATCTCGAAATGTCCTTATGCCAGTGGCTGAAGGTGGTGCCAATTTCGTGAGAGCCCCACCCTATTCCCGCCTCCCGTTATCCCGGGACCACGGTGATTGGCTCAGAGGAGACGGCCTGGAGGTGGAATCCTGTGGAGTTCGAAGGGGCGGAGCTGTGCACTACGGAAAGACCTGAGGCCCAAGCGCAGTCAGGCTGGAGACGGGCCTGTGCCCTGGAGGCCGGCAGGAGGGAGCCGGATCTAACAGCGCAGGGCACACCTCCAATCCCGGATCTGCCATGGGGGTGCTGTGCCAACCTATGCTCTTTCCTAACTTCTCTGGCCTTGAGCTCGAAAACGAATACGGGAAAACCACGTTGGAGTGAAAATTACAACTAAGCGCCAAACAAGATACTGGGCACACGTTCAAATACGTGAGATAATGTATGCAAATAATTCAGTACGGTGCCGGGTGCTCTAAAGAAATGTTACATTTTGTTATCCACCGTTTCATAATGATAACAAGTATATAGCATGTTTATATTATATACTTAATAACTATATTTGTATGATCATTTCAAATGCCCCCTCATATCTGTGAGGAAATTTTTTAAAACTCCCGCTTAAAAGATAAGAAAACTGAGGCTTGGAATTCATGAACTTGCTCAGGGTCCTTGACACTTAAAGTGTCAAAGCTGGAACTACCCCTCTAAACCCCTCTCGGTTTCTTCTGGACTTCAGAGATCCTGCATTAAGTAGCCCAGCCAGGCTCCAGCTCTCTCCTCAGCACCCTCACTGGGATGTGTGGAATACACTGTCAGAGACATTTCATAACTTCTAAGAGATGACTTGACAGAGCTACAGACACTGAAAATCATACTCAATCGTGCTTGTGAAAATTCAAGTTGTACGACTTTTACATTTTTTCTTGTTTTACTTATACTGCTACTGGGACTTCCCTGGTGGTCCAGTGGTTACAACTCCGTGTCCGTGCTCTGCACGTACAACCCGTGCAGAGAGCACGGGTTCGATCCCTGGTCAGGGAACTAAGTTCCCGCATCCTAAGATCCTGCATGCCGCACCACATGGCCAAAAAAATAAGTTAAAAAAAAAAAGTATGCTGCTGCTCACTTTTTGATATTAAGGAATTGCCCATTTCTTTAGTTTAACGATGGCACTTTCTTTTTCCGATGGCACTTTTTAAAGTCCATATCCGGGCTTCCCTGGTGGCGCAGTGGTTGAGAGTCCGCCTGCCGATGCAGGGGACACGGGTTCGTGCCCCGGTCCGGGAAGATCCCACATGCCGCAGAGCGGCTGCGCCCCGTGAGCCATGGCCGCTGAGCCTGCGCGTCCGGAGCCTGTGCTCCACAACGGGGGAGGCCACAACATGAGAGGCCCGCGAACCGCAAAAAAAATAAATAAATAAAAAGTAAAAAATAAAGTCCATATCCTTCAGAGAAATATGCTGAAACATTAATATATTAATTGATCTGATGACCAGGATGTGCTTCACCGTAATTCAGATGGAGGAAAGAGGAGGGCATGGAGGGCTTATAGCTGAAGACATTGGTCATGAGTTTATAACTGATGAGTAGATGACGGTTCATTTTACTATTCCACTTTTGCGTGGTTAGAATTCTCCATGATAAAATGTTTTAACAACTCCTCCAAAAATGGGCCTCATGCAGAATTTGCTGCCACATGGGACAAGGTTCACGATGCACTGATAAACTCCATATATGAAGTACATAAATCTCTGATTAATGTGCACTCCAGTTGTGGGGCTAATTTCAGCGTCACCCTCAAGGATGCCTGCCTGCCCTCCAAACTAAGGCAGGGCCCCAGGACATCTCTCCTGGATCCCATAGCTTCCCTCACAGCATGTACCAAAGCCATATTTTACCCTCATTTGCCAACTTCATTAGAGAGGCAGTAAAACTGCTTACGAGAAGGGGTGTGCTCACAAGTGTCAGGAAAAGATCCCTTTGTGGCAATTGTATTCAACCCTTTCAAGGACTGACATAGCTATCACGGCACAACTGTGGGTGGGGAAGGGCCTCCCACATTACTTTGTTAGCTCTTGCATAGTTTGAACTTTTTTTTTCATCCAGCTTACATCACTTTTAAAAACTTACTGGGTTTTTTAAACTAATTTATAAAAAGTTGAAAGAGGAGGTGCTCTCATCCCAGGAAATGCCCTACCGGCTTTCAAAGTCTCACACATGCCCACCCACAGCGTTGGTTAGACGTTAAGTAATAGAGGCCTTCTTCCACCAGGCAAGATGTGTGTCCTGATTTCACACGAAAAGAAAAGCCAAGTGTGCAGGCCAAGACTACTCTTGAGGGCATACTATCACAGCTTGTTAGCCCCTCCTTCCCAGCCAGGGGCATGGTGGGGGACCCAGGATAGTAGGGTTGGGGGTGGAGGAGGCCTCTGCCCCATGAGGTCATTTCTACTTTCTAGCCCTTGGCTGTTTAAGTGAAAATGATGAGCTGAGAAACCACATGCAATAAACAAGAAGGAGCAGCCAACAAAATCTCTTAAAATCTCAGAAATGTTCAATAAACATTTGCAGAACGAGAAAATAAATAACAACGAAAAGGAGCCAGCAGCTCTCTTTTTCCCCTCATGTTAGTCAGGTTCAGGGTGTGTGTGTCTCCAGACAAGTCACATGTCTTGAAGGCAGGCCAGTCCCAGCAGCTGTGCACTTCACCCTCCCCCAACGAGTCCCCCACACCCTCACTGGACAGCTCCTGCCCTCAGAGAGCCCTTCAGGCCTCAATCACTTCTCAATCCTGGCTCCCTTCCCAGACCAGCTGCCCAGAGTCCTGGTTCCTCTCCTCAGCTCACAGGAGCCGCTTCACCAGCTGGCCAGAGCATCCACACCAGCCATGCCATCGAGCGCCAACAGCTGGGAACTTGGGCTCATCCCCAGAAAGGTCTGGTGGGCTTGGTGGCCAACAGGAAAACCCAGGGCTTCCAGGGGCTTTTGGCGGAGGTGGCTCGATCCCAGCCCTGGCTGCCAGACAGACAATGCCAGCCTGTCCACTCGACAGAAAAACACACGCTGGCTGCCTGCCCTGGGGTGTTTCCAGAAGAGAAATTTAATCTAATTTACATACTTCTAGGTACATCGATAACCAAAATGTGGCCACTGAAAAAAGTTAAAAGGTCAATCAGCTCCCGGTTTCTAGCTGGCCCAGGACTGCAAAATAAAAAGATCCACGTTCCTTATTCTCTACACAAAATGCGGTTTTAAAAAAGTGGAAAGGTCTAGGGAGCTATACATAGAAAGCAACAGTGAAAAGAGGGAGGGGAGTGAGGGTGGGGAAGGAGAGTCCCACCCCCACCCCCTCCCAGGCCCTGGAGCCCCCAAGGCTCTGGGGGCCTTGACATGGCAGGAGGCAGCTGTCAGCTCTGAGCTCTTCCCAGCTGGGAAGGCCCCTCTTGTGGGGGTGGCCAACAAGGATTTCCGTGGCATTGTGGGCTCAGTGGGGGGGCTCCCAGGCCCCAGCAGCGGGCCACAGAGGGAGTGTGGCTTCCCCTGAGCAAGCACCGTGGCATGATGTGGTTGTCGTTCGACCCGGGAACTGGAGGGCTGGGGCAGATTCCCGGGTCTCACGAGGTACGTTGAGTGCGTGCGTGCGTGCGTGCGTGCGTGTGTGAGAGGATATTCATAGGGGCAAGACGGAACCAGGACAGGGGTCCTTGGGGTCTTTGCAAGTGGCCACGGATGGCAAACATAGCCTGCCTGGCTGTTAGACGTGGGAGAACGCTGGCCTTCCTTCCTTGTGAACAGAATGGCTGCCACCAGAGACCTGGCCGCTGCCCCTGCTGAACTGGGTGGGCAGGTGGGTGTGGGCTGAAGGAAGATGCCCTGTGTGTGGCCCCAGAGTCCTCAGGCTGGGGGAAGCATGGCTAGCTGGCTTCCAGTGCCCCGGATGTAGTGTGCCCGGCTCCTGAAAGGTGCCGGTTTGAGGTTTTGGCTTGCTCCTTTGGAAACGGAAAAGAAAGAGGGAGGAGAGGGAGGAGGAGACTGCGGAGGAAGAGGAGATAGAGGTGGCACGAGAGGGGATCTGGAATGCTTTTGTGTTAGGGCGCCTCTGCTGCCGCTGTCTGTGCCTGTGGGGCCTGGGGCTCCTCGGGCGGAGGGTCCGCTTTGGAGAAATTCATCTCCAGGATGTGCCGCTGTAAGTGCCGCACCCACTCCTCCTGGATGGAGAGGGGCCCCTGGAATTCCACTTCACAGAACCTGTAGGGGGGGAACAGAGAGAAGGAGAAGTGGCCACTGCAGTGAGGAGAGGTGGAAGCATAGCCCTGGCCACACCCTGAGCATCAGGCACACCTACTGCTACTCAGAGTCAACAAAGTAAGCCCAGGATTTGACAGAAGGGGGACCCAGAAGCTAGATGTTCTCCCATGTACAGCTACCTCTACCCATCATGGGGTCACGGTAGGGTCCCCTGGAGACCCCTGTCTCTATGCTCAGGGCAGTCTGCTGGCTCAGGGACTGGGTATGGGCCATCCAGCTTCCCAAGCACCTTTGCCAGCTGACTGAAGCATGTGCTCTGAAATGGGAGAGGACATAGAGAAGCAGATCCGACCCCACCAGGCCCCAGGAGAGAATGATGGGAGCCAGGGAAAGGGGGTTGGGCACTAACTCCTACCCATCCAACTCACTAGCTCCTCATCCTCTCGGCCCCAAGGGAGGCCTCACAGCATAGGGGCCCAGAACCCAAGCTCATGGCTCCGAGACTTAGGTTCCAATCCTACCTCTGACTTGGCCTGTGTGGCCTGAGGCAGGCACATCACATCTCAGACTCTGTTTCCTGGCCTCTGATGTACACATGGACTTTGGTAAGAATGAACTGAGACCTATTTTTTTCTTAATCCGGCAAATACTTGCCAAGTGCTTACCATGCGCCAGGCACAGTTCGAATGCTTTATACTCAACTCTTTTAATCCTCATAACAAATCTATTAGGTAGGTCTGTTATCAACCCCATTTTATAGGTGGGAATATTGAGGCACGCAGCAGGAAATCCTTGCTCACGGTCACTAAGCTGGGGTCAGAGCTGGCAACTGAACTCAGGTCTTGTTGACTATAAAGCTCAGGGTCTCAGCCTGATGCTCTGTGGTGCTGCTGTCTGTGAGGAGCCCTTAACCTGGGTCCAGCCACAGCCCAGGGCAGTCCTTGAGGCTACATCTCCTGCCTCCACCAGCCCAAGTCCTGTTCAGAGGCTCTGGAAGGCCAAGCCCCGGGCGGGTAGTCTCTCTCCCTCCCTCCCCTGCGGGCTGCATACCTGCACTTGAGGGTGTAGATGTTGCCAACGAACTTGACGAGTGATGTCTGGGGGGGCCGGGGCACCAGGGAGGGGACTGGCCGGACCCGGGGCGGAGGCTGCCGCACCTCCTCCAGCTTCTGGTGCAGGTCATTGGCCTCCTCACCACCCCGGGCCGCAGAGGAATCTGGAGGGCGGGCTTGTCGGCGCTCAAATTCTGAGTCGGGGAAAGGTGGGGAGAGGGACAGGAGATGAGCCAGAGGGCAAGTCCCCTGAGGAAGTTCCTGCCTTCAGCGAGCAAGGGGCAAATGCTGTGGGGAATTTTAAGTCAGGACAACAGATGACTGGACACCTCCTGGACCTCGGGACAGGTGGGATGAAGGATGGATGACTGAACGGGAGGGCAAACTGGGAAAGCGACTTAAGGGCAGATGCACAGCAGAGAACCCAAGGGGCATCCAGGGGAACCCCAGTAGGTGGCAGCACATGACCCTCCTCCACCAGCACTCACTGTTGATGTTCTGCCGTTGGTGCTCCTCAGCCTTCATAGTGCCTGGCGGGCTGGCTGCCAGAGGCCGCTCACCACTGTCAGCTGCCCGGCCAGCCTCGAGCCCTGGCTCACACCCGGCACTGCGGCCCACCACGGCCAGGCCCCCGGGTGCCAGCCCCAGGGGCGGCCGCTTGTCGCCATCGCGGCCATGGCCGGCACTGCGAAACTTCTTGGTGAAGGGACGGCCGCCCTGGATGTAGCTGCGGTAGGCGCCCACCTTCTGGGGCCGGTGCTTGATCCACTCACTCAGTGTCTCGATGGGTGAGCCGTTCACACACCACTCGGTCACGCCGAACTGCCGCAGGTGCGCCCGTGCATGACTGGCCAGGGCCTTGCGGTTTTCGAAGTAAAGGCCACACAGCTCGCAGCAGGCCTCAGTGGCTGCAGGCAGAGGGGGTGCTGCTGAGCCCCAGCCCAAAGGGAGCAAGGGTACCCAGAAGGCGCTGCCCAGGTCGGGAGCCAGTCCCGCCTCCCACTGGGGCCTTGACCCCCACTGGGGATAAGTGTGTGCACGGCATTGCCCAGCCCTACAGGCCCTGGCAGATGCCCTCCCAGGACCCTGCCAACCACTGCTTACAGGAGTGGGAGGTCTTCTCATGGAGGGTCTTTGCCTTGAAGGGCAGTTCAGTCTGGATGTAGGTCTTGGCCTTAACCTCTGCTGGGAGGAGGCGGTCCTCCTGCAGGGGCCGCTTGGCTGCCACTGAGCCCAGGTAGCTGGTGGCTGAAGGCTTGGCACCAGTGATGGGTGCCAGGCTGAGCTCGCGGGGAACCTGGGCTGGCCCAGCTCCTGGTTTGCCTGGCCGGCCAGCCATTGGCGCCAGCGGCAAAGGGGCCTGCATGGGCCCAGGGGCCACCGTGAGGGGCCCGTCCTCAGCCAAGGCAGGGGCCAGGTCTCCGGCCGGCGGCTCCTTCTTGATGAGGCATGGTTTGGATTTCTTCTTGAGGATCTCCCGCAGCGTGTCGATGGGTGAGCCGTTGACAGACCACTCGGTCACACCCATCTGCCGCAGGTGCGAGCGTGCATGGCTCGACAGGCCCTTTCGGTTCTCGAAGAACTCGCCACAGAACTCACAGCGGATGTCACGTACTGGCTCTGCCCGGGACGCTGCAGGGGGTCGGGGCAGGGGGAGGAGAAGGAGGTGGTGGCTGTTGGCAGGAAGCCTCCAAGCTCAAGGTCAGTGTTAAGTGCCCTGCTGTCCCATCCATGCAGCCCCAGACCTGAATGACCCGCTCCTTCATCTGCCTCCAGAGGCCCTTGTGTACATCATCCAGCCCTTCTGCTTGTTCTGTAACCTCAAATTCTAGCTGCCTTCATGATGACTCCCTATGACATTGTGAAGTATCAAGGAACGAGCACTCCCTGGATCCTGGGCTCAGACGCAAGCTTGGCTGTGACCCCCTGTGCGATGCTGGGCAAGCCACTTGCCCTGAGTCTCAGTTTCCTCCTCTGCAAAATGGAGATGGAAACCACCTCCCTGTGTTACTGGGGCGGTGGGACCCTAAAGCGGGAGCAATTCAAAGCACGTGGTATAAAGCAGACGTGAAATGCATGTGAGCACTAAGGCAGAGGCCTGGGCCATCCTCACCTGCTCGGCACACAGCAGCTAAGTGACAGTTTGAGGGAAGTGCACTTGCTTGTTATAATAGGGATGTTACAGCTACTGCATACAGAGCTTTAAGCGTTAAAGCTAAGTGCTTTACACCACTTAAAAAAACCCTGTTACAGAGTTGGGACCATGCTGATCTCCATCTTCCAAAAGAGGCAACTGCCCAAGGTCATATACTGCTAGACTCTGGAGCAGCCGAGACCTTAACTTGAACTCCAAATGTCAAGCACTTAGTGACCAGGAATATGAGAAAGACACCCATTTCCAATACTCATATACTCTTGCCCATGGCAGACATCACCAATTGATCCCTAGGAATCTGGATGGTAGCCACTACCAATGGATTAAAGATGGTACAGAGATAAAATCTTTTTGCCATTGCCTAATGACACAATTCTGCCGCCCTCACAGGAATGAAGAATAATCAAGAAGCAGCTCAGTTGGGGGTCTGCATAGCAGGAACACACAGCTAGCCCCTTGTCCTTTGGACCTGCGTACTTCCCTTCCATTGCAACCTTGGGTGTTCTGGGTATCCCCGAGGGAAGTGTGGGGGAAGACTGTTCTCCCTGTCCTGCCCCAGGGTCACACTTACACAGGTTCAAGGGGGTCATGTCTTCCCGAGGTGCCACCCAGGGACCCTCGGATGGGTGCGGCTCCCCATGAAGGGCCCCCGGCAGCATCTCCCGCTTGATCTCCACCCGCATTTGTTCAGGCTTCAGCTTCTTGGGCAGGGAGGGTGAGGAGAGGCCTGGGAACATCTTCCGGGCCGTGGGAGGAGAAGAGGCAGTCGGTGAGTGGCCCAGGGGGCTGCCTGGTGGCGGTGGCAACTTCTTGGCCAGGGGTGAGAGATGAAGGTCCGCGGGGCTGCGGGCTTCCAGTGAGCTGCCAGGACCTCCGCTGCCCACCACCTTGGCCAGGGCTTTTGGGCTAGGCCCTGACGGGTTGGGGTGTCCACCAGGCCGGGACTGGGTCCGTCTCTTGAGGATCTCCCGCAGCGTGTCGATGGGTGAGCCGTTGACGTACCACTCGGTCACGCCCATCTGCCGCAGGTGCGAGCGTGCATGGCTCGACAGGCCCTTTCGGTTCTCGAAGAACTCGCCACAGAACTCGCAGCGGATGTCACGTGCCGGCTCTGGGCCTGAAGCTGCAGCAGGAGAAAGGGGCAGTTAGCACCGTGGGCACTGTTAGCACAGTCACCTGTGGGTCTCCTGGTCGGCTGGGCGTGGACAGCAGCACGTCCAGGGGCTGGGGTGGTGGTGGAGGGCAAGTGCAAGTGAGGGAACTGAGGAGCAGGGCGGGGGGGCCAGACACCCGGCAGGAGCACAGGGAGGCTCTAGAGAGCGCATGGGCCCTTGGTCCTGGCAGAAAAGGACAGAACCAAGACTCGACGGCTCTGCGGGTCCTAACGAGGATGGGGGCAGGAAGTGGTAGCCCTGCCATCCAGACCAGGGGCAACCATGGACACCTTCCACACCAAAAGGCAGCACCCCACCCTTGGCCTTCATTCTCAGGGAAAGTCTCAGTCATGGAGGTCAAAGGCCAAGAGAGAAGGCCTAGCAGCCGACTGCCGACAAGATCTCTGGGCAGAACCGGTCCACTGCTAAGGGCCCCTGTCCACTCCCTGCCCCAGCGGGGAGGGAGTAGGGATGGGGCTGTGACCCCCACCCTGGGAGGGGCTCCAGGGCCCGCAGGGAGGAGGGGGCGGCTGAAGCGAGAACCTACAGAGGTTGAGAGGAGACGGCTCCACATCAGAGGCCCAGAAAATGCCAGCGGCTGCGGCGGCTGAGAGGTCCTGCTTCCCCCAGGGGCTGGCCATACCCTCGGCCTTCAGCTTGGCCTTCGTGGCCGGCGGTGGGGGGGGGAGCAAGGAGAGGGCCGCAGAGGCGGGAGGAGGCCGCCCCAGCAGGGCCAGGGTGCCACGCCCGGGTGGGAGGCGGATCTGGACGCCGTCCCTCCTGATGAGCCCGTGGAGCACGTCTATGGGGGATCCCTTGGCGTCCGGGTCGCTGACGCCCAGGTGGCGCAGGTGGGCGCGGGCGTGGCTGGACAGGCCCTTGCGGGTCTCAAACCAGGCACCGCACAGCTGGCAGTCCAGCTCTCTGCCCCCGTCACTATCTAAAGCTGCGGAGACAAAACACAGGGGGGTTCACGGCCGCCACCTTGGCCGGCCCTGGGGGACTGAGGCGGGAGGGCCTGGTGTGATTCTCGGCTGCCCAGGCTGCTGGAGGTCCAAGACTCGTGCCACAGATTTAAGAGGTTTTGGGAAGCAGAAAGTCCTGTTCTGTGCCTAGCCCTCTGGCATCAAGGTGAGTGTAGAGAGCGTAAGGATGTGCAGTACAGAGGCAGTGGCCAAATTCCAATGGCACAGTCTGATGTTTCCAAGCCTTCTTCCCAGGGACCTCAGCTATGGAGCTGTGCAGGGTGTGGGGCGGGTCCAAAGCAGGGGCCCACAGGCTGCTGGGCATCATACAGCCAAGGGCACACCTGCTCAGAACGCTGCTCCTGGAAGCACAGCAGACAGTGGAAGCAGCTTCATCGGAATGTGAGGTGCAACTGGGGTGCCCTGTTGGGCAGGGTGCCAGACCCTAGGCTCACCCCCAGACTCTAATGACCACAAATGTGTGGGAAGGCCTAACTTCCTAAGGGATGCCCTTGTTAAACCTGCTCACGCCTGGGAGTTTCTTTGCCATGCCCACAGGCAGCCCAGGAGGCACAGCTCCATCCCTGGGCACAGAGGTACCTCTGCAAAGCACACCAGGAGCAGGAGGATGTGAAGGCAGGGCCAACCATGGGACCTCCTGTCAGGTGGACCACTTGTCTACCTGCAGGACCCAAGGTGCCCCACGGGAGCCCTGGTTACCTTCACTGCCCCAACCCTCAGGCCCAGAGAAAGCCAAAAGCTGCCCCTAAGTGGTGAGGATGACCCTGGCAGACTCAGTAGCCACAGCCAGGCTTCCAGGGGTTAGAAAATCGAAGTGAAATGGGAGACAGATAATATGCAGCATGGCTGGCCCAACAGGAGACGCAGCACCTTGATTAACACACTCTGGCCCAGTCGACTCAGGACACAGGCGCTGCAGTCCCCATTGCCCCCACCCTAAGCCCTGCAGCCCAACCTGAGGCCCTGCCCCTCCCAGCGCCAGGACCTCCCTCGGCTCCCAGGACCCGCACTCACTGAGGTTCAGGGGCCCCTCGTCCTCAGACTGGGGCCACTGTGCCTTTGGGGAGGCCGGCCGGGGGCTCAGGGACAGCTGGGGGCTCTTGTCCTCAGGATTCTTGGGGGTAGGGGAGCCCGCCAGGGCCAGTGATGCCTTCTTGAGCAGTGGGGAGCTGGGCGGGTGGGCCAGGCCCTTGGCCGAGAAGCCGGGAGGTGACTTGATGGCCTTGTTGACAGCAGGGGCATCGAGGGGCTTGGCCAGGGCGAGCAGGCCGGGTCGTGGGGCTCCAGCAACCATTTCCTTCGGCGAGCTGGACTTCTTAGTCAGGCCCGGGGGCAGCCCAAGGGGTGTGTCGGGCAGGCCCTTCTGCTTCACGAGCTCGTAGAGGAGGTCGATGGGGGCACCGCTGCTCTCCGACTCAGCCACCCCAAGCTGCCGCAGGTGGGAGCGCGCGTGGCTGGACAGGCCCTTGCGTGTCTCAAAGCAGGCACCACAGACCTCGCAGGTGGTCAGGCTCTGGGCTGGAAGGTGAGATGGAGGCCAGGAGAGCTAGCTGTGAGGCTGCACAATCTCTGTTCTCCCACTTCTCCTCCCCTTGGGGCCCCACTCACCCAGGCTCTTGCAAGTGTTTTGCTTCTGTCAACACCTCCCACCCTTAAAATGACCCTAATGAGGCAGGAATTAGCCTGTTCAGTTTGCAAATAAGGAAACTGAGTCTCAGAGAGGGGAAGAGTTGTGCCCAAAGGCACACAGCAGGAGCTGAGCGCTTCTGTGGTTCAGCCAGTGGAACGCCTTTCGGATCTCTAACGTACCAGGGTGCCCTGGCAGCAGGTTTTCACACAGATGCTGACCTGCCAGACGAAAGCTAAGGCCTAGCCACCATCTGCAGCTTAATTCATGCCCCAAACGCTAGGCTGGAGGCCTCAGCCGTGGTCTCTGTGGTGCCCTGCCTGCACCCTCTTCTGCAGAGCCCTTATCTCTGCCTATCTGCTTCTCTGCCTCCCTGCTCCCCAACTTCAGTGACTCCCAAGGACAAGAGCCAGGTCTGTTTTGCATCTCTCACATCCCTAGGGTCCAGCACAGTGCCTGTCATTACTCAATAATGACCTGAGAATCAATGGACAAACAAGGCAGTTTCATGCAGAAAATCACATAGCTATCAGCAATCAAAGTCAGCAAACGAACTGGGTCTGGGTGTGAGCTCTGGATGAACATGCCCACTGCTTCTCCGGATGCCCCTCCCTTGACCAGGGCTCAAGGCCATGCATGCCTGTGACAGCAAAAGCTCAAGAGAGAAGATAGCTGGGTGTCTCCTTGGTGCCATGAGAGGCCAGAGAGAAAGCTGTGGCCAACCTGGGGCCCCACATTAACTACCAGGCCCAAGAGCTCCCTGTGAGTGTGACCAGCCTGGCCGGCACCCTTGCCTCCTGCGCCACTCACCCTTAAGGTCTGGCAGCTCCTGCTTACTGCCATGAGGAACCTCTGCAGCCACTTTGCTGCTCAGCCGATTGGCCACCTGCTCCAGGGGCCCAGGGACAGGCAGGCTCTTCTTGGGGAGCAGGGGGGAGCCCAAGTCCATGGCCACCACTGCGTTTTCCTCAGAACCCAAGCCTGTGAGGTTGGGAAGACAGGCTCAGCCCAGGCAAGGTGTGGGCTGTCTACCCCTGTAAGGACTGAGGGCCAGGGGTACATTGGTGGTGGTGGTGGGAGCCTTCTTCCTCATCTTTGGTGCCTGCTCTCACTTTGGAATGCAGCTCACCCCATGAAAGCTGAGGCTCCGTCCATAACCCCGAGCACCAATATGACGCAGGGATGTCAAGGCTGCCAACTGACAGCAGAGACTAGGAATGGCTTCCACCTACCAGAACACGGACAGGTCAGGGGACGCAGTGCTAGTCTGAGCCAAGACTCCCACCTTAGCAGATCTCAGAGAAAATATCTCTCTGGGCAGAGAGATCTCTCTGGGCTCCTCTCTGTGGAGGGAAGCATCTATCAGTCTTGGGGGCGGGTAGGTGGCAGTCAGAAGGGGAATTCAGTAAGACAAGGCCAGGGTCAGAGGCCAGAGAGGCAATGCAGAGGCAGGGAGCTCAGGACATGAAGAAGGCTCCAGGGAACTTGTGGGGAATCTCCACCAGACAAGACAGCTGGGGCTGGGGTTGCAGAGACAACTGGGGATCCTGGGGTGGTCTTATCACAAGCTAAGCCCTAGGTGGGGTAAGGTAAGAACTAGGATCCTGGACCAGCAGGGGACCTTACTGGGGACAGAGAGAATAGGAATCACAGAACTTTATAGGAAGTCTCTGAGGCATCCATCAGGCCAGGAAGCTTCTCCGGGTGAGGCGTATAGGAGGACAGACAGTCAAAGGTGAGTTTTCAGGGTCTAATTTTGCAGAAAAAGGGACTTGAGAAGCCTCCTGAGCCCCGGGTTTAGCATTCAGAGCATGGAGAGAGCGCTGAGAATGAAGGAACTGTGTGTCAGACGGGACCCTGAAGGTGCTCAGTGTTGTTAATAGGAGGGCAGGCAGGCAGGTCCCTGACTCAGTTTGACTCCTACAGAGGCAAGGAGACGTAGGTGGTCGGGGGATGCACCGGGGCACGGGACGCCGAGGACTTTGTCAAAGCCTCCGGGTGGAGTGGGCGCGTCTGTCAGATGGGGCAGGGCCCTTGTCAAGGCTGAAGTGACTTGGAGTGGGTTTCCGCGCGGGAGGTACAGGGACTGTGTTAAGAGACGATCCAGAGGCTCCAAAGGGTTCAGGGGGCATCTGTCAGATGGGGTGAGGGTTCCGCGAAGTGACGGCAGAGAGTGTTTCTGAAGCCCGGGACCCTGCGAGCCGCGACGGGAGGCCCGGGGTCCCCGCGACTGGAGGGCCTGGGGGGAGGGGAAGTCCCGGAGACTGGATGGCGGGCGTCGGGGCGGCGGCGGCGGCGGCAGGGGGCGAGCGGGGCGCCAACTCTGCCCTCCCCGCACCCTCCCCGGCGCGGGCTCTTACCCGGCGCGGGCGCGGGCCCGGGCCCCGGCTCCGGCTCGGCCTTGGGCCCGTCCCGCGGCGGCAGCGGCGGCGGCGGGGGTGGGGGCGGCGGCGGCGGCGGCGCGGGGAGAGCCGCGGGGCCCGGGCTCTGGGGGCCCAGCGGGGGCGCCCCCGCGGGCGCGCGCTCCCGGGCGCCCCCCGCGCGCGGCCCCGCCGCCGCCTTGCTCTCCGCTTTTGTCACTCGGCACTGGGCGGTGGAGGCGGCCATCTTGGCTCCGGCGCACGCGGAGCGGCCGCCCCAGGCGGGAGCAGCCGAGCGCCGAGCGCCGCCGCCGCAGAGTCCGCTCCGCTCCGCCCCGTCCCTAGGGGCGCGCCCAGGGCGGCCGGCCGAGCGTCGAGCACAGCGAACGAAACCCTTGTCCCCGCCAGGCTGGAGGGGAGCTTGCGGACACACGCACGCATTGCTACGAGCGGCTGCCAACTGCTGCCCCAGCCCAGGTCTCGGCGGACCGGGACACTCTTTCCCCACCCCGGACATCCCTAAAACTACTATAGGAATCCTCCGGCCACACGCATCCTCCTGAACAGCATCCAGGCTCCTAGAGCCCGACGGGCGGAGCTAGGACCTGCCCCGGGACCCTGTTCTATTCCCTTCCTTGCAAGTCTCCCCTCTGGCTCGGGAATCCTGGAAGACACCTGATCCCCAACTAGGAGGATCCCCCCGACACCATCCTGGTGTCCAACTGTCTCCCGACGGCGCTGTCCGGCAATCCTGCGGAACTCCCCACAAGAACGGCACCACATTTCAAGCACAACCCGCTTCTCCCTCCCTAAAACTAAACGGATTGCCCCCAGCTCTTATTTGACAGCTGGGTGGAGCCAGCATCTGACCGTTGCCCCGCCCCCAAACTGGCAATGGCTCCCTACCGCCAGCTTAGGGAGGCATGGGAGAGGCTTCTAAGGATAGCCACTTTGCAGGGTCGGTGCCCAGACCGAGCCCTAATCCTGGACATCTTTCCTCAGGCAAGGTTTCCGGGATCTTCTCAACCACTCCTTAATGCCCTCACCCCCAGCGTGTTCACTGAAAGACTGATCATAGCTTCCCCCCATGTACAGGGCCAGTGCAGTACCAGGCTGACTCCTACGTCTTACTGACTTGGCCAGTTCCCTCAGCACTAACTAGGGGCTGGTACATTGGTCTTCTGGTGGAAACAGCTTAGCCAGAGCTGAACCTGGCTGCTGGATGCAGGCTGCCATTCTTGGGGTGCCTGGCCCAGGTGCCGGGTAAAGGGCGTAAGCTTGACATTCAGGCCTCTGCTGGAGTGACAGAGAAAGAAGGGGGCAGTGCTGGAGACTACAGACTGCTTCCTGTGCTCCCCAGCCATCTTCAGAGCAAGCTGCACCTCCTAGCCACTACTGAAACACCACAAACCTAGCCAGGTATGTGAGCTGAATGCCTAGGGGATAGCCTTCACAAAGGCAAGAAGCCTGAGGTCACATCCCCACTCTGCCTCTCCCCGAAGTGTGACCTCAACCAACAACTATCCTCTCTCTGTCCACTATCCACCATCAAATCTCCTCCTTCTCCACAGAGGAGAGGGGGCTTTGATAGCCCCCCTCTTCCCTTTGCAGACCCTCAAGTGCCCTTCACTGGTAAGGAGGCTTGTGGATGGGTCCAGCAAAGCCCAGAGTACAGAACTAGGTAGGACCCTGGAAACTCCAGGTAGGAGAAACAGAGATGAAAGCCTCAGCCCCAGGCAGCCCCTGGACAATTCCCTTGTTCAGGCACCTTCTCCATTCCTCAGAGCCCACCGTCTCTTCACTGCTGAGTTTTCTGCTTTGAGGTTCAATAAAGTCTCCCACAAAGTCAGGCTTTGTAAGGCTGGGTCCTTCACCTTTCCACTGCCTCCACGGTGTCCAGCCCCAGGCTCCTTCACCAAAATATTACTTCTGGATTTCCCAAGCCATCCTACACTGGAGAGACCACCGAACATGGTGTGCATAAGTCTAGCTCTGCTGCTTTGTGGCTGTGGCAAAGCAGAGGACCCCCAGTTTCCTCATTCATAAAACAGGAATACAACAATCCTCAGCTCCACAGAATTGTTTTCAGGTGTGAGATGAAACCCTGATACACAGCAAGCACTCATTTACGGGAGGGGTTATCAATGCTGCTGGACACAGTAGGCACCATTGAAAATCTAGAATGTAGACTCCTGATCCGCACTGTCCAACTGGATCACCATTAACCTTGTACTAGCTGCATTTCAAGTGCTCAGAAGCCATATGTGGCCACTGGTGACCCTGTAGGACAGTACCGTTGTCTAGAGAGATTTCCATCATCTCAGAAAGTTCCACCAGACAGTGCCGTGCTAGATAAAAGATATCATTAACAGAAAGGATTCTGGAGCCTACACTTCCTGGGCTTTCAAATCCCAGCTCCACATGCTTTCAGCTGTATGACCTCAGGCATGTTAATTAAACTCTCTGGGCCTCAGTTTCCAAATCTGTAAAATGGGGATAATAACACCTGCCTTTAAAGGATTGTTGTGAGGATGTAAATGAGTCCATATTTGTGAAGTGCTTAGGACAGGATCTGGCTCCTAGTAAAGAGCTCAATAAGCCTATGTTAAAATCACTGTCAGGCAGGGCAGGCAGGAACTGGATCTAGAAGGAGCCCTGGCCCAGCCCCTGAGTAAAACAGCAATGACCCCTAAGTGGCAGGACAGTTGTTGACCTACTTTGTAAAGTGACTTGAAACACTTCCAGGAAAGCAGAGTGGCTGCCCCCTCCCACTCCTCCATCCCTCCGGGCCCCTGGGAAGGGTCAGGGCTCTGGCCCTACCTGCCCCTTCTCCCCTTACCATCTCCGTAGGCTGGCCCAGGGTCCTCAGCCCAGGTGGGTGGGACGGGCACTGTAAGAGGTAAGCGGGGCCGGCGGGAGGTCAGGAAGCCACTAGGCGGCACCCCACGTTCACGACACAGGGGGCTGGGGGGCCGCTCAGCAGCTGAGGTGGCCAGCAGCTCTTGCAGGATGTTGATGGGTGAGACAGTGAGCTCCCAGTTGGTGATACCAAAGTCACGCAGGTGGGCCCGGGCGTGGCTGGAGAGGCCGGCACGAGTGTCAAAGCCGGCCCCGCAGAAGTCACAGCGCATCAGGCTGAAGGTGCTTGGGTCGAAGTTAGCCACTGCAGAGAGAGAGAGGACATGGACTGCCTGGCTGGGGGTGGGGGTGGGGACAGCCCCAGCTTTCCCCGTTCCCGGGGCTGCTCATCCTCAGCGGATCACACAGTGCCGTTCCTCACCCTGGATGCCTCCCTCGTCCTTTGCTGTTCATGCTCCTGCCTGTACAGCTCACTCCAAGAAGTCTTCTCTTCTTGACCTTCCATTTTCTCCCCTTGCATAGCTCAAAGCATCAGGGACCCCACCTTCAGAAATACTTCTCCAGGGTGGATTTGCAATCATTTGGCTGAGTTTGGGTATTTGATTAATACCCTCTTTCGTCTAGAGCTCATATCTATACACCCCAGTGTTATAAATTACATCTTTGCTGAATGAAGAAATGGACAAATGGATGGGACACCTTCCTCTGGGAGTCTGCTTGGAACCCCCAGGCAGAGTCAGGGAGCTTCTCTTGGCTTCCCCAAACTCCTGGTTCCCCGAGCTTCCCCCATCACAGCCCTGGTCACTTAACATTGTAACTGCCTGGTTTTGTGGCTGTCTGTCCCCTGCCTCTTCCCCACAGTGCCCATACACACACACTCTCAAACACCATACCAGCACCTCCCCACGTAGGCTCCATGTCTGCCAGCATCAGAACCACCCAGGGCACTGGTGTTGGAGACAGACCCCCGAAATCAGAACCTTGGTGCCTGGGAATCTGCATACACCACAGGCAGCCCAAGGGGTTCTAAAGTCAGCCAGGGTCCCACCACTCCTGTTACTGGGCTGTGCACTCCAGGAGGGCAGGGACTGCTGTTCCGTTCACTGTTGTGTTCCCAAGTGCCCAGAACAGAGGGGACCTAACTCAATAAATATTTGTTGAATGAAGGAATCAATGAAATTCCATGCCTGGGGCTGACTTCCCTGCCCATACTCCTTCTTCCAGCTGTTGGAAGGGCCAGGGCATTGGGGTGTCCCCGCACCTCCTCCAATGTGGTGACCTTTGCCTCAGCTCCCAGGTCTTCTGAGAGGGGAGGCCCTGACTTCACCCTGCTTGGCACTACGGGAGGATTTAGAGTGAGGGTTGGTTGGTTCAGAACTCAGCTGCCCAGCTGTGCATCTCCCAGGTGTTGGAGGGAGGTGGGTGCCGGAGTGAAGCTGCCCTACCTTTTTTCTTCTTCTTCTGGAAGGAGAACCTGCGCTCGATAGCCTTCACCTCCTCGGCGGAGATGAAATGCCGCACGTTGTAGCTGACGCCCACGCGGTTCAGGTGGCCCCGAACGTGGTTGGCCAAGCCGATGCCATTGTGGAAGCGATCTGGGCAGTAGGGGCATTTCCGCTCCTCATGCTTCAGTGCCTCTGCTGGGTCCCCATCCAGGAATGTGTCCAGCCCCAGAGGGCCACCCAGTGGTGTGTCCAGGAGCAGGAAGTCCAGGGGGTGGCCACCCCCCAGCCCCAGCTCCTCAGGCTGCAGCCTCGGGGGGGCCCTGGCTGCCGCAGCCATGACTTGCGGCCCGAGCTTCGCCACCAGAACGACCGGCACCATCCCACAGAGTTGCTGCTGCTGTGCCCCTGAGGCTTCAGCTGTCTGCAGGGCTTCTCGGAATGTCCGCTTGAGCTCCAGGGCTGACTGCGGGATGAGGCCGGGGGTGGCTGACAATGCAAAGACCCCATTTTCGGGGGAAAAGTCCATTTCCGAGGCCAGCAGTATGTCCTCCTCCTCGTCCTCTTCACTCCAAGGGTGCCTCTGGTCCCCCAGTTGGGCTGAGAGCCCCTGTGGGTGGACAGCACTCTTGCTTCTACTGGCCTGTAAGGAGTAGGGGGCAGATGCTAGTGACGAGGGAAAGGCTGGCCTTCCCTGAGGCCTCTGGCTCGAGCCATGTGGGAGTGGCTTTAACAGTGGGCAATCCCTCATGCCCAGCTGCTGGCAGCCAGGGCCAAAGGACAGGCTGGGGTCATATCCAGCAGGGTTCCCCTGCCACATAGGGGCCAAGAGCGGCTCAGCTTTGCCAAAGTAGTCAGTGGCATCAGAGAATCGGGCATAAGCATCCTGGCTGGTGCCGGGCCGGCTGGCAGGGTCCTCCTCAAAAGCCTCACCATCCTCCTCCCAGTTGGCATGCACAAGCCTCACGTGCTCCCTGAGCAGGCTCTCGCTGGGCGCGGGGAAGCCACAGAAAACGCAGGCACTGAGGCCCAAGGAATCTCCATAGGGTTGATAGGTGAGGGAGGTGGCAACGGGGCTTGGGCTGCCAGCCCTGCTGCCGCCCCCGAAGGGCTCCTTTGCAGCCTGGCCTTGTGGCTCACGCATGTGCAGCTTGGCATGCTGCACAAAGGCCTTGGAGGAATTGGTGCCAAAGACGCACTTGGGGCACTGCAGCCGTGCCTCCCGGCCCTCGTCGCCTGGGACCTGCTTCAGCTTCTGGATCTCCTCGATAATCTTCTCCCGGGAGGCCTGGTGCAGCTGCCGGTGCTGCTCAAGGGCGCCAGGGTCAGCGAAGGCCCAGCCACACTCGCCACAGGCCAGGGGGGCCAACTCGGCGGGGGGCTCTTGGCCCGGGGCTCGGCGGTGCTGGCTCATGTGCTCCAGAAGGTGCTCCTTCTGCTTGAAGTAGATGCTGCACTCGATGCACGGGAACACGGCTGGCTCGTCGTCCTCATCCTCGTCTGGGCTGGCCACCCCCTCGGCCACTTCCTCCAGCAGTTCACACAGATAGGGCCTCGTCCGGACGGGGGCGAGCAGTGGCTGCAGCCGCTCCACAGATGCCTCTGAGTTCACCGTCCAGGTCTGTGTGGCCACCTCTGAGGCCGACCTGGGCAGGCTCCACTCGGACGGCTGGGCCAGGCCCTCCAGGTCTGCCAGGTGTTCTCCGGTGCCCACCACTGGCACATCCAACGTCTTAGTGGTATCTTCTACCGGCACGAGCACCGTCCGGAAGGAGGTGAGGGGTGGCAGCTGGGGCGGCAGGTCCAGGTGCAGCGCTGCATCCTGGAGTGGGGCCTGTTCTTCTGGGTCTTGGAGCCAGTCGAACCTGGGGCGGCCCCGGGGGACCTTCTCCAAGAGCTTTGATTCACCCTGATGGTACAAGAACCTTCTAGAGCCCTCGAGCTCAGCGTGGGGCTTCACGGTTCTTATAATGACCGAGTCCTCGAACCTCCGCTCAGATGGGATGCCCTCCCCGGCCTCCTGAACCATGGGGTGCTCCCAGGGCCCCCGGCCATCGGGGGGGCCAGGGAAGTGGCCCAGGGGATGGGGTGGTGGGGAGCCCGGCTGGAAGTCCAGGCTGCCTCCATCCCAGCAGCTGCAAGGAAGTGCCAATGGGGACAGGTTAGCTGTGGGCCTCAGTTTCCCTTCCTTGGGCAGGGGAGGGGGTCCCAGGCAGTCTGAGACAGGCTCCAGAGACCCAGCCTGAGGGCTGCCTCAGAGGGGCTTGCGTGTTGGGGTGCGGGTCGGGAGGTAGAGGGAGTACATGTGGACCCTTCCAGGGCCGTTGGGTCAAACGCTGGATTTAGCTCCCAGGGAACACCTGTGTATGTAGCCCAGCCCCGCTGCATGTGGTGGTGGGGGGAGTGTGCAGAGACCACAGCGGGGATCACAAGTAGTGTCCCCAAGTCTGGTGGCACAGTCAACTCTCATCCGTCCCCTGGGAGGGTCCAAGGCTCCGACCTATGCTTCAGGCTGCTTTTTTGTCTTGGTCCTCCCCAAATTGGGGTGATCTAGTTTGTTTAGCCTCATCTGTCCAGCAAATTTGGTGAAACTCTGCAGCATAAACAACTCAAGCAAATTTACCTTCCTCCCTGCATCTCCCCTCCTAGAAGGGCAGAGTCAGGAGAGGTGCAAAGTCCCTGCTCAGCCTGTGGCCCCAGTGACCCTGACCTCCTTTGGAGGAGAGGGGAGGTAAGGCAACCTCACTGAGCCTCAGTTTTCCAATCCTAAAAATGGGGATGAGTCCCAAGAACCAGGAGCTTCTGTGCCCTTATGCAACAACTAAGGGAGCCTTCTCATATCCATAATCAAAGACAACCTAACACACTGCAGGTGCTTATTCAAATGGGGACCTTGACCCCATGAAGTGTAGGGTGAGGATGACACAACTCAAGGCTGGGAAACGCTTCACTTGGCCTGCTGCCTGATTCCCAGTAAGCCCATGACCACTGTGGGTTCTTATTATGACTGTTCCTGATCAATCCCCCTCATTTTCAAGATCTTGCCTCCACAAGGGGCTGTGGATCACACCCACGGAACAGATGCGGAAACAGGTTCCACTGAGAGGCTGAGCGGAAATCACAGGGTTACCTCTCTAAGCCCCATCAGTGACATGCAATGTTAATGGGACCATTCCCCCCAGGGTTATGGCAAAGACTCAGTGGGGTAAACCTGCGCTGAGGGCCTAGTACGCAGCAAGCGCTAAATAACTGAGAGCTATTATTAATCCCAATATGGATGTTATTACATATTAGCACCCCCAAGCCATTTAATAAAAGGCTGCTGCCATCAGCATTGCTGTCAATTCCTGCTCCTACCCAACGTCCCTTGGGTCCTCGAGGTGAGGTTGTGAGATGTATCTTAGGGACTCCATTTACCGATGAGGAAACTGAGACTCAGAGAAGCCGAACATTATTCTAAGGATCACCTGGCAGAGACAGGACTCCAAGGGTCCAACCTCCAGGCTCCTGGCCCACTGGCCCTGCTCTTGGCAGGGATAATGAGAGTTGACTGTCTGTGTTAATCCCAATCCTCCCTCCACCCCCTACAAATGCCCAGGGGCTTGCCTGCAGGGAGCCACCTCCTCCTGCCTGGCCTCCAGATTCCCTCCTATCCCCTTCTCACTCTTGGGGGCTTCTCTCAGGCCTAGGCATGTCCTGCTTGCCCCCCTGCCCTCCCTGAGGTCAGGGCCAGCGTGGCACTCACCAGCTGCTGATCCGATGGGTGGCGGAGGTGGCACGGGGGAGGGCTTCGCTGAGGCCAGGATGGGGCTGCCCGTCTGCAACAGAGAGGGGAGACCCTGAGGGGCTGGGGTCCCCCTGGCTGGGGCCCTTCACAGCACCCCAGCTCTGGAAGCCCTGCCGGGCACCTCGGAAGGGCCCGACCGGCTCCCCACTCCTCTCCCCTGAGAGGCCTTTGGCCTCTGTACTCCTGAGCCTTGAAAGGGGTTTCTTTGGAGGAGTCCCCTTTGCTTTCCTAGGGGACCACCAGGGCTTGCTGCCTTCAACCCTTCTCTCTTTGCCCCCATCTGGCAGCCAGGGTGATTTTTGTTTAAGTCACACCCTGGTAAAATCTCACCTGGCTTCTCATCATACCTACAATAAAAGCCAGATTCCCGACCACCACCTACAAGGCCCCGTGAGGTCGGACCTCTGCAGGTCTTTCCAGCCTCACCTCCCTCTCCTCCTTACCCCTCACTCACTCTGCCCAGACTCCTCGTGAAGCCTCAAACCCACCTAACTCTTTCTGACCTCAGGGCCTTTGTACCAGCTATTCCCTCTGCCTGGAGAGCCCTTCCCTGGCCACCTGCTAAACTGAGCCCCTACGATTTTCTCTCTCATTACCTGTTTTTTTTTTTTTTTTCTTAGCACTCTCTGAAATTGCCTGTGTCCCCTGCTAGCACATAAGCTGCCCCACCCCCACCCCAGGGCCTCATTCACTGCAGCACCTCAGTGCCCGGCACACGGCAGGTGCTCAACCAATACTCGCCAGATGAAGAGTGAGGAGCCCTCTAGTCTGAGCTGCAGAGGGCCCGTCCCTGCCTCCTGCCTCCCAGAACCCCTTCCAGGCCTACATGGTAGAATCACATGCCCTCCTAGGAACCCTCACACAGATAGAGCCAACTCTCCATTATCCGCCTGTGGAGCCAATGCCTGGAGCGACCACAGGAATCCTGGCCTGTGCCTCCTCTGCCTGCCGCACCCGCCTGCCGCAGGCGAGCATGCCAATCGGGGCACAGGCCAATTGCGTGGGCCAAGGTTAACACACTGGGGGAACTTGTGCCCCATCCAGAGCCCAACAGATGCGATTGCTGGATTAGCTTCAATTTGAGGATGGTCCAGAAAGAGGGCTAGTGCCGGGGTTTGTACTTTTTCAAATCCCCTACTGTCCAATTTGCCCGGGAAATTGAGAGCTGACTGTCAGAGGCCAAAAAATTAAGAGCTGTTGAGGGTAGAGGGTAGGGGTCAGCAAGTTGTGATACTGCCAGGGGTCTTTCTGCTGAGTCTGAGAGAAGGGTTGTGACTGTCATGTGGCCTCTGGAAGGTGAAGGTGGTGATGGGGATACAGAAATTTGCATCATCTAGAACAGTTTCTCAACCTTGGTGCTACTCACATTTGGGGCCAAATCATTCTCTGTGGTGGGGGGCACGCTGTGTATTGTAGGATGTTCAGTAGCATCCCTGGCCTCACCCCCAGATGCCAGTAGCCACCCCCCGCCCTGACCCTTGGCCCTGCAGTCATGACAACCAAAAATGTCCTCAGACATTGCCAAAGTGTCCCTTGGGGCAGAATCGCCTCCA
The DNA here is from genome assembly GCF_949774975.1 of Lagenorhynchus albirostris. Taxonomy (NCBI): domain Eukaryota; kingdom Metazoa; phylum Chordata; class Mammalia; order Artiodactyla; family Delphinidae; genus Lagenorhynchus; species Lagenorhynchus albirostris. The sequence goes on from NC_083097.1 coordinate 157,690,398, forward strand.
TTTGAGAAGCTCTGGGGTAGACTGATGGGGAGCAGGGCCAGGTCGGAGTATGCTCGGATGAAAGGGCTGGTGTCAGGGTGGGAGGATGGAGTGGGTGGAGCGTTGCAGAGGGTGGGAGGATTGGGAAATCAAGGCCTGGACCAGCTAAGGGAGTGAGACCCCAAGAAATGGGTCTCTTGAGAACACAAGAATCACAGACATGAGTTCTCAGGAGAGGGCAACCATTTCACAGGCAACGAGCCCCAGCACAGGCTAGAGGTGCAAATCTGAGGGTCCGGGTGTCCTGATTCTGAGATTCTGGGACCCCAAGCTCCTGAGATTCCGAGTGTCCCAGATTCGATGATTCTGCGATTGCCGTTGTCTAAGAATTCCACGAGCCAGGGGGCCGTATTGGCCTCTTTGTTTGAGCGGCTCCAGTGAAGCTCCTATTTTTAGTGGCAGCAACTTTGGAGGAAGCAGACCCAGCAGGGCCCCGTGTCCGAGACACTTGGGGGCTGGGGGCTCATCCAGAGGCCTCCACAGCCGGTGGGGGTCCAGACAAGGCACCTTGGATGCAGCCCCCGGCAGTGGCCATGCCGAGGGGCCCTCATTGGCTCCTGCCATTTGGGGTCCCCGAGGGGCTTTGAAAATGAGAGACTGAGAATGAAGAGCGTGTCCGTGAGCAGCTTGAACCCCAAGCCAGGCAGCTTGGCAGAGTGGCCAAGAATCTAGACATTGGAGTCAGACAGATCCAGTTCCAGCCCAAGAGGGAACCTGAAGGGCATGCCTTTCCCGCTCCAAGCCTGTTTCCTCCTCAATATAATGGGAACAGCTACGGCCCCAGTCTCGAAGGGCCAGTGACCGATGCCAAGGAAGATCACAGAGTAAATGCTCGATCCAGAGAGTCGGCGGTGGAGGGAAGGAAGGGAGATGGGTGTGCCCGGGGCGGGGTTCAGGGCTGGCTGAGACATGTCCCAGGTTGGAAGCTGGAGGCTTGACCGGGAGCCTCAGGCCCACTCACTCCATGCTCTGATTTCCTCCTCAGCCTGGGGCCCCACGAGGGCAGAAATGACGCGTTGTTCATCCCCTAGCCCCCTGGTCCCAATGCCAGGCATGCGCCAGACTCTTCAGCAATCCATGCGGACCATCTCAGCCCCACAAGCTTTGGGTGCACCCAGGAGGCCAACCAGAGAGGCCAGACTGTGGGTGAGGGGCTGCAGGGAGGCTGTAGGAGCTCCAGGCCAACAGCCATAACGGAGGACAGAGAAGGCAGGGGATTCATCCGTGTCTAGGTGGAGTTTGGAGGTAGCCACTCCAGGGGTGCTCTTGAGGGGCTCCAAGGACTAGGTGGGCATGAGGGAGGGCCCAGGCTTCTGCATGGAACAGCAGCCCCAGAGGCTGTTCCTATTTATAGGCATCACAAGACTCCTAGGGCAGGTGCCTGCTTCAGGGAAGGCGGGGTGGAACGGGCTGAGAGGGCAGCGGGGGGAGACACTGTGTCCGACGCCCAGGCCCTCCTCCAGCTTCCAGGCCGCGACCCTACTCCAAGTCAAGCCACCCTTGCCCCATGACCCATGTGCTCAGGGACACCGGTAAGGGTGGACCTCACCCCCCTCAGCAGCCACATTCCCCTCCTCCCCAGGCACATGCACTGGACCCTGGATGATTCCCCAGGGGGAGTGAGGACATACCTACCCACCTACCTACCTTCTTCTCTCCAGACCTGGGACCTCTGCCAGGTACAGCAGAGCGCCCAGTTTCTCAGAACCAGACTCAGAGAGGGCCCCAGGACCCAGAGCCTGTTCCGCAGGGCTCCCACAAAGTCAAAGTCCTGGGCCTGTCTTGGCCAGCCGCATGACCTGGGACACGGTCCTGCCTCTCTTTGGGCCTGAGTTACTAATGGTTTGGAGGAGGGGATTGCTAAGGTTCTCTGAGCAGGGGTCTCACCCCCCTCATCCCCTTCAGGTGCCACCAGTCACCTCCACGCCATTGCATGTGTGGAGCCCCCTGCCTAGATGTCTCCTGCCTCTTTGTCTGACTCAATGTTCCTCATCCAGGACTCCTGGGTGTCCCCCAGCTTGGGCTTCGCCCATTGCAACCTCAGTGACTGTGTCCTAGCACCTGGTGGCTGCTCTGTCTGTCTGACCCCAGATGGCAGGGTCCAGTGGGGGCGGGGATGGTGTGTACACTTGGTCGCTGTGCACCAGTGACCCTTAGGAGGTGCTCTGTAAATATCTGAGTGTCATGAGCATTGCCAAGGTGAACTGGGGCAGGTCAAGGATGCCCTGACACAGGGTGGTGGTTAAGGACGAGGGCTGTCAGGTTACTGCCTAGCTGTGGGCCCTTGGGCAACTTACTTGACACCTCAGATGGGGTCTGAGTTTCTCCATCTCTAACATGGGATAATAATAACCGAGGCTACCCCAAAGGGTTTTTTTGAGAATGACATGAGATGATCACATAAAGGGCTTGGTGTGTAGGAAACCCCTGACAGAGTGCTTGGAGATTCCTGGAAACCAAGGCCTTTAGAGCAGGCCAAGGAGATGAAGGGAGGCATGTAGTACATCAGCCTGTACTGCACTCACCACTCTTCACCTAGACCAGGCTCCTGCCTGGCCCTTGAACATGCCAGGCTCCTCCTCACCACAGGGCCTTTGCACCTGCTGTTCCCTCTCCCTGGCTTGCCCTTCCCACCATTCATTCCATGCTCCACTCAAATTCTACCCCTTCAGGGAGGCTTTCCCAGGTTCCCCAGGCATGATCCTGGCACTCTGTTTAATACCTTCACAGCACCTGTCACTACCTGCCCGTATGTTATTTTTATAGTTGCTTGTTGTCTGTCTCCCCTACTAGAATGGCAGGTCCCTGAGGGCAGAAACTTTTGCCACTTTTGTTTACAGCTGTATCTCCAGCACCTAGAACAGAGCCTGGCACATAGTAGTTGCTGAGTATTCAATGAAGGAATAACAAATCTTGAGGTGGGAACAGTGTGAGATTCCCTTTTGCTGGGAAACCGAGGCATAAAGGGGTGGCTGTCATCCCTGACTACCCAGTCTCTCCCTAACCACTAGAGGGCATAAACTGTTTGGGACCAATGGCTCAGGAGCAGGACTCACCAAGACAGTGCAGCAAGAGGGAACTGGGATAGACTGATGGGAATGGGGTATGCCCATAGGGAACAAGTGGGCTCAGGGAGGGGAGCTAGGGGTGCTAAGCTGGGCACCTGGACCCAATTAGTACGCTCAGAGAAGGAAGCCAGGCAGACCTGAGTCAAGTCCCAGCTCCTTGTCACCCACTGGGGGGCCTTGGTCAGGTCATTAGCTCCCAGGACCTCTGTTTTCACAACTGTAAAATGGGAAACTAAGCATAATGCAGAGGCTCTGAACCCAGGCAGAATCAGAATTTCAACTCCGCCCCTGCCGGGCTGGGTGACTTGGCCCTCCCGGAGCCTCGGGGACCTGGCTGGATGCTCCCCCAGGGCCACAGGGCCCACCCTCTTACCAGAAATGCCACCTCTGCCATCCAGAATGTCTCGAGGGCCTTCCTTGGTGACAGGCAAGTAATGGGTGGACCGGAAGATGCAACCTTCCCCCTCAGCAACCTCAGCCCCACCTTCGATGTCCTCCCTCGGCGCTGGGCCAGGCAGTCTCTCGGGGCCTCGAGGACGATCCGGGGCGGCCAGGCCGCCTGCCGGGGGCCCATCCATAGATGCTCTCTGCTTGGCTCCACTCAGCTGCCCGCCTGGCTCAGTGAGGCATTGTAGGTCTGGGGGCAGAGAGACAGGTGCTTAGGGGAGGTAGGAAAGGCACGCAGTCTACCTCAGTTTCTCCTTCCTTGAAGCCCTAGTCCTCACCCTTGCAGCTCAGTGCCTCAGTTTACCTCCCAGCACAGGTGAGCAAGTACATGGTACTGAGGCCCTATCCTCACACATTGTATCCCAAAGGTCCCTAACCTCAGCATGCCTCAGTCTCCCCATCCATGACTCCTCTCTTTACACAGATCCTGCACTGCCTCAGTTTACCCCTTTTTACAACATGCACACTCAGCCACCTTGTTTTCTTGCAGCATTAATCCTATCACTTCTAGATGGCTCCCTTCATTCATACACTGCTGCACTTTCCCCAATTGTGCCCTCACTTCCATGCACGTGCATATCCTGTGCGCATGCCTCAGCTCGAATCCCGAATCCCGGCCACTTCTACACTCTGATCCTATACACTGTCTCAAGTCCCCCCCCATCATTACCCCTGCACTTTTCTTGCTTCTGTTGCCTGTATCAGTTACCCCTGCACTTTTCCCACACTCCAATCCTCCTTCCACACACAACCTTAGGATTCTCCAGCATTAACCCCTTCACCCTCACACTCAGCCTCAAGTGACCCCAGCATTAAACCCCCTCGCTTTACCCCAACATTACCCCTCATGCATACCCAGCCTGGGTTCCTTCATCCCACCCTCCCAAGATCTCTTTAGTCTGAGGGCAAAAGGGAAGGATGGGGCTCCTGGTCCAGAAATGAGGACCCTGGGGAGGCTGTGGGGGTGGGGGCTGTCTTCTCCACCTATAAATACCTTCAAGGTAACGGCGGAAAGTGAAGGGCAGGAATGAGGCGCCCTCCCCAGGGAGATGGTGGGAGGCCGAGCCCAGGCAACCGGGGCGGGGCCGGGGCTCCAGGCCTGGCTGCAGGCGCTGCCCTCGGGGGCCTGGAGGCTCCCAGGGGGCCCGTCCGTGGACTGGCCGTTGTGGTGGGGGGTCCCTGCCCAGGCCCCAAGGAAGCACTTGCGGGTGCCCACCGGGTGGGCACTGCTCGCGGGGAACGGGCGGGACCGCAACTTCGGAGCACTTTGGCAGCGTGGGGAGGAGGGCTCCCTCCTGGACACCCCCGGGGGTCGCAGGGGTGGTGGCGGCGCCGCGCCAGCGCACCCCTCGGGGCGCCAGGGTCCGGGAGATGCGCCCTCCGCCCGTGCACCTCGGGGCGGGAGACCCCGCGGGACGCGCCGAGGTAGGGGGGACACCTGCCCCAAGACCCCCCGCTCCTCCCCACAACCTGTGCGGCCCCGCCCCCGACAAGGCCCCGCCCCTGCAGGCCCCGCCCCCACCCCCCGCCCCGGGGGGTCCCGCCTGGCCCTGCCCGGCCCGGGCCTCCCCCTCCCCGTGCCGGCTCCGCCCCGCCCGCGGGCTCCCCAGGCCGGGCCGGGCCTCACCGGGGAGGCGGCGCCGCCGGCTGGGCGCCGGGGCTCGGAGCTCCCTTCTTTGGTGCGGCCGTCGCTGCCGCTACGGTCCTCGCCGCTCCCGGTGCCGGTGTCGCGGCCTCCGCAGCCGCCGCCGCCTCCACCGCTCGGGGGACATTGTCCCTTTAAATCGCTCCCCCCGCCGCCCCGCCCCCCCGGCGCGCCGCCGTGACCTCAGTGCGACAGCCCCGCCGCGCCGCCATGATGGGGAGGTCCGGGGGCACTCCCTCCCCCCCACCCCCGCCTAATCCACCTCGGTGGGGGGGCAGCTAGCAGCCGCGCCGCCATGTTGGGAGTGGCCAGTCGGGTGGCCCTTAAAGGGCCCGCGCGGCCTGAGAGTCCAGGGAGAGGCTCTGTTACCATGACAACATTCTTGTCCTCCTGCCCTCAATGGCACTTCATCACCCCACTGGTTCTTCCAATGCTAGGACTGCTAATAGCACCAGAAGAGTGGGGAGGGGGCAGGGAAGTTCCCCCGTGGGTCATTCATAGGTCATTATTGAGGACTCCACATGGTGAATCCTTAGCCTTCAGTCCCCTGCTCCCAATCAGCTACGTTCCAACCACAAGCTCATTCCCTACTTCCTCATTATGCACAGTGAACTTCAGTACCTCCATGCCCCTAGAGCTGCCCTAGGTCCCCAGTGTAAGACCCCCTTCTCCACCCAACCCCCAGGTTCACAGTCACTAGGACTACCCTATAATGCGCACATAATAGGACTGCTGCTTTGCCCACCCACCACCCATCCACATGTCCAACCACCCAGCCATCTCCCCACCCATTCATCCACACATTCAGTGGATCAACCACTCATCTACCCAACCAGTCAACTAACCAACCACCTATCCACCCACTCCTCCAACCACCTGTCAATCCATCCATCCCTCCATCCAAATACCCACTCAAACCAACCATTAACCTCCCATCTACATACTCATCCATCCACTACCCAAGTAAATACCTACTTATCCAAACAACCAAGCAAGCATCCACCCATCTCTACACATAATCCTTTCACCCAGTCACCCAGTCACCCATTCACCCAACCATCAATTGCATGTTTGTTTGTCTTCTCCAGTAGAGGGTAAGTTCCGTGAGAACAGGAGTCTGTCTATCTCGTATATTATTGTTTCCCCACTGCTCAACTCAAGAGTCTCAGGAGACCTCAACAAGTGTACATGCAATACATATAACCACTTAATTATTTCAAATGTTTATTTCCTATTACCATCCAGACCTTTTCTAGGCAGACATACCCATCCCAGCTAACCACGTACTCAACTAATCACCTACCAGGGCAAACATCCAGCAAATGCTAACCTATTCATCTGCCTTTTGTCCTACCCACCCTATCCCTCACCCATCCACCCACCCATTATTCAAATGTCCACTCATTTTTCCCAGTGACCACTCGCAGAGCTTAACCATCTCCACACCTACCCACCCCTTCCTTCATTTGCCTCCCAGACCCACGCCCTCACTGCATGAGGGAGCTGGTGTGGGATTTGGGGTCCTAGGGAGATGCTCTCGTCTGGGATCTGGGAATTAGTAGAGGTGGGATCTGGGCTTCACTGAGAAGCAAGTGCTGCCCCTAACAATGACAAATACCTTTTTCTGAACACTTTAAACTATGGGTCTTCTACTGTGTAAGGGACTTTAGATCCATTTTACAAATGAGGAAATCAAGGCTCTGAGAGAGTGAGGGCCTAAGGTCACACAGCTGGTGAGACTCTCCCTATATCACCCCCCTCCCCTGAGACCTCCAGTTAGGGGAGAGTTTGGGAGAGCTGAATGGGGGGGGGGTTGCTTTCTGATTGGCAACACTTAGGCGCAAAAAAACCCCATCAATTTTTACTGAAATCAAGATTTTACTGGGCAACCTGATAGTGCCAGACTGGTTGGCACCTACAGCTCCACTCCATACTGCAGGCCACGTGGGTTTGAGGCAGGGGTTGGAAAGGCCCCTAAGACCGCTTTCTCTCTGCTCCCAGAACACGTAGGGCCGAGTGGGCAGCTCAAGTGGTGTCTCCGTTGATGCAGGGTGCTTTGAGGGGCAGGGGCTGGCTCTGGGACCCCGATGTCCTGGGAAGAAGCTGCAGGCTCTGAATGGTCTCCCTCAGCTGGGCCTGAGTACTCTCTATCTCGGCCAGGCGGCACTCCTGGGGAGGCAGCGGCAGTGGACTCAGAGCCGGGGGAGGGTTGCGCCCAACTCTTGTTCCCTTACCCAGCCCAGATAGGCCCCAGGGCTCGGGCAGGGGTCTCACCAGACTTTTCAGCCTGTGGTCCTCATTGGTTGGAGGATCGCGCTCTGGATCCAACTTCGCGGTCCTGTGGGGATCAGGGGCAAAGGGAAAGAGTCAGAGGCTGAGGAACATCCCTCCAGCTCTTGGTAGGAGAGTCAGGGGCTCGGGGGCGAAGCTTGGAATGGAGGCGGGGTTTATCCAGGCTGGGGGGGTGGGGCCTAGATCAGTCTGAAGAAGGGGCTGCTGAATTAGAGCCTGGACCGTAATGGGATGAAAGGACAAACCAACCAACCGTTGGAGGCGGGTCTTGGCTAGTCCTGAGCTGGGTCATGAGAGGGATGAGGGAATGCCCAGACTAAGAGATAGTGGGTCTGTCCCAATCTGTGTGGGAGAGGCTGACTGAGGGACTGGACGAGAGGCCCTCCCAGGGACTTGGGGCTGGTGGAGCTCAAGAGGTGGGTCTTAGGTGTGTTGGGGCGGGTCTTGCAGAGGGGGCGTGGCCGTGACAGGCATGATTTGGGAGGGACTGACTGGGAGGCGGGGCCTGAGCCGATCTCTTTAATAGAAAGCCCACCTGGGGGCGGAGCTAGTGGGAAGGGCGGGGCTTACCCTTCTTGGAGCCTGGTAGCCAGGTTCTGAAGCTGGCTCCGAAGCTGCTCCTGCTGCTCGCTCAAGGCCCGGATGTGGGTGCCGAGTGACTCCACGAGGCCGGACAGCGCCTTCTGATCCTGGCGCAGGGCGGCCACCTCGCACTGCAGCTCCGTCATCTGTGGGGAGGGAGCAGCTGTAACCTGAGCCATCGTCCCGCCCCTTCTCCCCAAGGACCCTGACCTCCCTGTACCCTGTGCTCTGCCTCCTCACCGCCCTGCCTATTGGGGAACGATGCCCTAATTGTACAGAAGAGGAAACTGAGGCTCAGAGAGGGTTGGGTTATGCCTGGGTCACACAGCACAGCACGCTCGGTATTTGAACCGAGACCTGCCCATCTTTCAGTCTTTTTCCAATCCTGTCTCCCCACTCTGTGTGCGGGCGGACCTGGGCTGTACCTCACCTTGCCCATGGGTCGGTGGGTGCCCAGCGTTTGGTCTCTGTCCCGTGGCTGGTCCAGCTGGCGCTGCCAGGGAACCGACGGCTTCCGAGGCAGCGATGCTGAGGTTCCGGTCCAGGGCCGGCCGCGGGGCACGGGTCCCGTGCGTAGGGAGCCTTTGGGTCGCGGCCGCGGCCCTGCAGACGGGCGGTGGCGAGCGGGGCGGCCAGCCGGGACGCTCTGCGTGCGCTGCACCGGCCGAGGCAGCCGCGGGGGCTGCTCCTCGTCCGGCCGTGGCCGGGCCCAACTACCTGCGCCGTGAACGCTGCGCAGGGACTGGCTCTTGGAGATGAGAGGGGTATGCTTGGGGAGGTCTCGGGGGGCCAGAAAGCCAGGCTTCTCTCCTGCAGAGATGCTGGGGGTGGGATGGGGGAGCTCAGACGCTCCACCGGTTCCTGAGCGGACTGCATCTCTACCTCTGACCAGAAATAACCCCGCCCCTGATCTTTTACTTCTATGTGACCCTATTGCTGAAGGGATCACATTTTGACTTCTGATCCTGTCCTGGACTTCTGACAATACTCTCCCTTCTATGACCTTTGACACAACGTCAATCTAACCTCTGATTTCTTTCTAGCCTTGTCCCTGAACTCTGACACAGTGTTACCCTTGGCTTGAGCCTCTCTGTAACCTCTGCTTCCAGTTTGCCTGAGCTTGGCCTCTGCTCACAACTGTACCCTCTTCCTTCCCAATCTGACTCCATCTTGTTCCCAACCTCTGACCTTAAACTCACCCTGTCTCAGCCTCCTGAAAGAACATAGTCCCCGACTTCTGACCTCCAAAATGACTCTGCCCATAACCCTTGACCCCATCTGACCCTGGGCCTGACCTGTTTGCAATATGAACCTGTCCCTGACCCTTGATGATGTGTCTCAACATCCATCTGACCCACTCTGACCCCTGATTTGACCCTATCCACAACCTCTCACTGAAACCTGCCCCTCATTGCTGACCACAATGTCACTTTCTCTCTGACCCCAGATGTGACCTCTCCCTGATCTCTGCAATGCTTAATCCCCACCTCAGATTCCAATCTGACCCTGTGCCCGCCCTCTGACTGTACTGTGAGCCTCTCCCTGACCCCTGAGATGATCCTGTCTCCAGCCTCTGACCTCCATCCTACACTGCTTCTGACACTGACCCCAACATGACCCTGTTGTCTCTGACCCCTGACATGATCCTGTCTTCATCTCTGACCACAGTTTGACCCTGTGATGCCTTTGGCCCTTCCCCTGCTCCTACCCATCAGAACTGGATCAGACTTGAGGCAGGTAGGTTACCTGGAATGGACCTGGGCCGGAGGTGGTGCAAGACGCATTGGCACAGACACAGGTACAGGTCGGCCCTCCTCGATGGCACTCAGGATGGTGGGCAGTGGTTCCAGGCTGTCACGGGTTGCCTGGTAAAGCAATGCAGGGAGGATGCTGAGCAAGATCTCCAGGACCAGAGGCTCCCTACTCTCTTGCCTCCCTACCTCATATTCTGGGCTTTGGGCTCAGGCCACACCTGGTCAAGTTCAGCAAAGATGGTACAAAGCTGGGCATGCAGGACTGCCAGCTGGAGGGCCAGGTCACTGCTGCCCTGGTAACCACTGGGTGCTGTGTGCACATCCACCATGGCCACCTGGTCCAGGAAGCGTTGCATGGCAGGTCCATGATCCTCCAGGAAGCTATTCATGAAGCTCATGTAGGCCTCCTTCTCACCAAACCTAGATCGAGGCCCAACTGGGTGGGTCAGGTCAGGCATCTGCTACCCCCACGGCCCCAGCATGGCCTCCCAGCCTCCCAGGACTTACGGAGCATGGTTGGCGAGGTTCTGGATGACCTTGGCGATCAGCGTGAGGGTGCGGGCTGGGCCAGGTGCCGGGTGCTCTGCCGCTAGGCCAAAGAGGCTGGGTGAAAGAATGGCAGGACACAGGAGCCGCAGGAAGAGAGAGGCACACACTAGTCGGTACCCCAGTGCCTCAGAGCCACGTGCCTTGCATGCTTCTCGCCAGCCTGAGAACACAGTGCCCAGCTCTGCTGGGAACCAGCTGGGGCAGAAAAGACAATGGTCAGAGTGGGAGGATATGGGCATAAAGTTCATGGATGATCAAAGTGCTACGGTCAGGTGTCAGGAGACACCGGCATTCTGGGTCAGGATTGAAGACATTGGGGATAATGATGCTTGGGGTTATAGGTCCATTTAGGGTCAGGGTTTGTTTGTGGTGTAGTTATCATGGTGACTTCTGGAGTCAGTAATCTTAGATTTGGGGGTACAGGTTCACATGAGGATGGAGGCCATGAGCTTGGGATGTAGCTATGACTGGACATGAAATTGGGGTGCCAGACATGACATGAAATAGGATGGGATTGGGGTTACAGGGTCACCTAGGTTCAGAAATCATGAGATCGATATCCTAGATGGCATGGGATTAGGCATACAGGTTAACCTAGGGTCAGAGGTCAAGGAATTAGAATCCTAGGAATCCCAGTTATATGGGATTTGGGACACAGTGTTACTTAAGGTCAGGGATCATGGAATTGGGGGTATGCCATTACTGGAAGCAGAGGTCATAGGAGTGAGATCCTATGTTAATTGGGGTCAGGTGGCATGGAATTAGGGTATGGGGTCACCTGTAGTTTAGAAGACAAAGAATTTGGTCCCAGGTTACTTGGGGTTAGGTAGCATGATATTGGGAATGGGTTGCCAAATTTAGCAAATAAAATTTTAGGATAAACAGTTAAACCTGAATTTCAGATTTTAAAAATGAACACTTTTTTTAGTGTAAGCATGTCCCAAATATGGTATCACATTTAACTGGGCATCCTGTATTTTATCTGGAAACCCTAATTGGGAGTCAGGGTTAGCACAGTGGCTAAGAGGCAGGGTTAGGCTCGGGTTCTGGGGCCCTGATTCTCACTCGTAAGAGTGGATGATGCTCTCAAAGACCTCCTTGCAGCTGTTTCGCAGTCTGATCTGGTGCTGGGGCAGCTCTGAGGCCGGGCACTTGCTGGGGTTCACCTCACAGTCCTCAGTGGAGGCACAGAGACGCCGCACGACCTGTCCTGCAGTCCAGCACAGCCAGAGAGGGGCCAGCCCATGACCACCACAACCCACAGCACCCAGCCTCCAATTCTATCTCCAAATTACTCTGGAGGCACCTAAAATCTTGGGGAACCCCTGATTCCTTCTAGGATCTGAGCATCCCCAGGGCACCACCCACTACCAGAATCCAAGTTACTCAAGGATTCTCAGATCTCCCCTGGGGTGTCCTAGTCGGCTCAGCTAGGCCTCTGACCCCTGCCCCACTCTGCTTACCCAGTGTCTTTTGGAGGTAATCCTGTGCTACCAGCTTCATGTACTCATCGATGGCCTTGGTGGCCAGTGTGTTTTCCCGGAACAGAAGAGCCTCACGGCCTCCACTGCGTGCCAGCTCCGCGGTGCCCAGGTCTGTCACCAGTGCCTGGGCATAGTGGGGTTACGATGCGTTGGGCGCAGACTGAGTCAGGGGGAATCCCTGCCCTTGGCGGGTCCCTCACCCCTGGGGCACAGGCCCACTCCTCATAGCCGCTGCCAGGCCCAGCCCTCGCTGCTGGGGCTCTTAACAGGCCGGAACCTCCACCCCTCCAAGCGCAAACTTGGGCCTCGCAGTGCAGAGGCTCAGCTCAGACCCCGCCCCTCAAGCTGCCCAGCCCCTCGAAAGTGCCACTCTGGTATTGTCCCCACCAACTCCCCCCTGGAGCGCGCGATCGGTCAGCCCCTGGTCACCCGGGTTCGTCCCGTCGCAGCGCCGCACCTGAGCCCGGCCGGTGGCCCGCAGCACGCGCACCATGGCAGCCGCCAGCTCTTCTTTGGCCTGAGCGGACAGCGCGAGCTCGAGCGCCCCGCAGAGGCGCGCGTAGTGGAAAGTGAGGAACTCAGCCAGCTCCTTGTAGCGTTCAGAGGGCAGCACGCGCAGGCGCCGCGCCCGGATTCGTGCCCGCAGCGCCGCGCCCGCTGGCGCCCCGAGAAGCGGGAACCAGCGCTCCAGGCCCGCGGCGGGCGCGCGGGGGACACCTAACTCTTCCAGCGCCAAGGCCACGCGGCCCAGCACCGCGTCCCCCGGGCCCGCTCCGCGTAGCCGCAACGACAGGCGACGCGCGGGCGGCAGCGCCTCAAAGTGGAAGCGTTCCGCCCAGAAGAGCTGGCCCGGGCCAGCCCTCGGAGTTGTGCGAGCCAGCAGTGCGCCGTCCAGCCACAGCTCCGCGCGCACTCCCGGCGCCCCCGCCGCCGCCCGGGGCAGCCCCTTCACTTCGTGCACCCACACGCTCAGCCACGTCTCTTCCCGCTCAATGTTGTCCTGCGGACCGGAGTAGGGGCGGAGGCGTGGCGTCTGTGCTCCACATCGGGCACCAGAGGTGAAGAACGGGGCCCGTGCTCCCAGGGGGTCGCTGGGCCCCTGGGGGAGGACAGTGAGGCCACGGAGGTGCCCAAGATGGCTATGCGGAAACCCTCTAGCTTTTCTGGGCTCTCCCGGAGACATCAGGGCTCTAGGGCATGGAGGAGTAGCCGCGGGGTGGGGACTTGGAGACTGCCTGGGGTGCAAATAGGGCTCGGATTGAATACAATCCGAGCTGTGCAAGGGGCTGGTAATAGATGCAAGTGGCGGGGAGGATCTCGGAGTGGCTGCAAAAGTGTAGGGGGGCAGGTGTGTCCAAGGGGCAAGGTTTTGGGGCGAGTGGGATTTGGGGTGGGTGGAAGGGGCGGGGCCCGGGCTGTGGGAGGGGTCTCCAGGGCCGACCTTGCGCACTACCGACCTGACTAGGCTGGAAGTGGCGACGAATGTCCTCTATCCAGCGGTCTCTCTCAGCAGCCGAGCGACAGGAGAAGCAGCGGCTCCCGCCCGCCCACGTTACCTGTTGAGGAGGGGCATCCAGCGTGCGGTTGAGACCAAGGGTGGAGCCAAAGGGTCAGGCGAGGCGGAGAGTTGCCTGCACGTACCTGGAAGCAGTGGGGCTCCTCCAGGAGGCTGGGGTGCAGTGGCCAGACCCGCACGTCCCGCTCGGCGCCCAGGTCCAGTTCCGAAAGCTTGGCCAGCGATTCCCGAGAGCCCAGAGCACTGGGGGGTCTGGTGAAGGCGCACATGAACAAGCTGTCATTCCTACCCACTACCCCTCCCCCACCCCAACTACCCCTTACAGCCTGAAGGGTGGAAGCCAGGAGGGACTTGAACCTAAATTGGACTTGAATCCTCCTTTTGACACTTAATTCGCTGTCTGAACTCCAGTCACACTGGCCTTGTTTTTGTCACTTCATCCGTCCTCTTGACTTTTGCACTTGCTGTTCCCTCTGCCTGGAATGCTTTTCCTGACACTTTCGGCCTAGTTAACTTCCATCTATCCTTCAGATCTCAGCTCAAGTGTCCCTTCCCTGACACACTCCCAGACCAAGGTGTTGACTCAGCTGCAGTTTTAGAGTTATTGTGTCAGACTCTGCCCCCACCATTCAACAGAGGGCTGGCTCAATGCTAAGGGTCTTTCAGTGGCCCCAGCATTGCCCAACGTGGGGCAGGACACAGAGGGCCACAGGGGATATTTGGTGAAAGTCAGAATTATAGGCAGGAGGAGGGGGAGGGGCAATGTTGACTCCCAGCCCCTCCAGCTCCTCAGAGACCCTTACCCATCCTGGGAAGCATTGGCTCCTAGCTCCGATTTGGCCTTTTTCTTCTCTTTCAGCCGCTTGAGCAGCCCCTGTGGGGAGGGGGATGTCAGCTGGGCAGAACCCTGTGTTCCCTCCTCAGCTCCCTTCCCCCCAGGGTGTCCTGGAAGATCTGTTGGTCTCGAGGGATCACAACCTCAGGCTATATTAGCAGGAATATTAAAGGCAATCAACAGCTCCCATTTCGAAAGCACCAATCACATGCTTTCCTACATTCTCTATGGACTTTTCATAAACAGCCCCAAGCAGGAGCTTCTCTTTCTGGCTCCATTTGACAGATATGGACACTATGATCCTGAGAGGGTCAGTGACCTGCCTAAGATCACCCAGGAAGAGTCCCCCTTTCACCTCTGAAGGTCGGAAAGTCTTTGCTCTCCCCTCCACCCCCCCACTTACCCGAATGTTGTGGACCTCGTTGGGGCCAGCGGCCTCTGGCTCGGTCTTTCCAGAGATCCGATCTGTGGGTGGTCAGGGGTGGAAGGTTGGGGGGTGGGATCATCGTGGATTCTGCCCCACCTTGAGAGGCTCCCAAATCCCTAGCCCCCCTCTCTCAAGCTTACCTGGATCCCTGAGGTTCCCCAAGGCCACCTGGATGCTGCCCTCGGAACTAGCGCTCCCCACCCGGGGCCTGCAAGGACGCTGTCCCCCAAAAAGGGTGGGTGGTCAGAAAGGAGAGGCAGGCAGACAGACAGAGGGAGAGGCAGACGCCTTTCTGTTATGCCCCCTCATCCCCCGCCGTTACCACTGTTCTGTCTCTCTTCCTTCCTCTCCTTCCCTCCCCTTGCCCAGGTGTCCCCTCTTACCTCCTCCTCATCCCCAAGCAGCACCAGCCTCCCATCAAATAGGGTGAAGGCCCCGATGTTCCAGATGGGCACGTCGGGTGGGGGGGCCTCTGGGATCTGTGGGGCAGGGGGCTCCAGCTCCGGCTCAGGCTCTGGGTAGAGGAGAAGGTGCTGGGGACGTGGGAGTCCTTTCTTCTCCCTCAGAACAACCTCTCCACTCACCAAGGGTCATCAAGAGTTCCCTCCTAAGTGCCCCCTCTTCCCAACCCACCCAGCAGCCATGTCAGGTGTTGGACAAGCCTCCACCCCTCTCCGGGCCTTGTCCCCACTAACCATGGGTGGTGATGGGTGATGGACACAGCCCCACCGACTATGTGCCCTGCGTACTGTGTTTACTGCTTCACACACCTCTCATTTAATCCTCCAAAAGCCATTCGATGGGCTATTATAACACCCATTTTACCAAGGAGGAAACTGAAAACACATAGAAATTGAGTGACTTGCCCAGGGTCACACAGCTTGTGAGTCACTGAGCTGGGCTTCGGATACAAGCATTCTTCTCTCTCTCTCTTTTTTAATTGACTTAGTACCATCTTTACACAAATCGAACATACACACAAACACATCAACAACTATGGAACTGTATCCATTAAACTTTGATAAGACAACACAAAAGAACTAACAAATAGCTAAGATGTTGCTGAATTGAAAGCATTTCCAATGAAATTTTAATTTTAAGAGGTCCATATTTACATAGTATGTTAAATGCTTCTGCATCTCATTTTAAATGCATGATAAATAAAGAACAAAGATAAAGGTCGCAACAGATCTTCCGAGAGGGTTCAGCCTTGTGGTGGTCTGATCTCACTGCGAGAAATGCACTGAAAATGGAAATAACGTTACTTGCTAATTTTCCTTCTTTCCTTTTCATAGTTTCCTTCAAGGAAACTAAGCCTTTGTTCCAGGGCCTGGCTGGGACTAACAGAGCCCATACTCAAGGGTCGTGTACATACAAGCATTCTTCTCTTAAGCAAGACAGTGGGCAGGTCCAAGAGGTTAAAAAACAGGACAGCAGCCTTGGTTCCTTACATAAATAACAAGTCTAAAGGGAAAAGTATTCAAAGTTTGAGAAAGGAACAGAAGAAGGGCAGGGTTGGGAGAGGTGCAGTAGGAAGGCCTCCCAGAAAGAGTAAGTTTACAATGGGTCTTTTTTTTTTTTTTCTCTAATTTTTTGGCCATGCTGCGTGGCATGTGGGATCTCAGTTCCCCAACTAGGGATAGAACCTGAGCCCCCTGCAGTGGAAGCGTGGAGTCTTAACCACTGGACCACCAGGGAAGTCCCCTGCAATGGGTCCTGAATAACAGATTGGGTTTTGACAAAGATGGAGGAGATCGTGGCATGAATGGCTTGAGCAAAGTCTGGGAGGTGGCACATGGCCTGGCCCAGGGAAATAAAGGGAGGGGTGAGAAGGGCTTGGAGGGCTTGGAGACTGGAGGGGAAGGTTCAGGAAGAGATTAGTGTGGGGCTTTGGGTGTCAGTTAGAAGAGCTGGGGTTTTATCCTCGAGGTATGAGGAGCCATGGGAGGTGTTTGAGTAGGGGAGGAGCCGGTCTGCTTGTTAGAGAGCTCTCACTGGATCCTATGGCGTGGGCAATACCTGACACCGTGGACGGGGCTGAAGGGATGCCTCTGCAAAGTGGGAATATGAATGATGAGAATCAGATGAGCTTCCGGGTTAGGAGAGCTGGATCAGGCCGCCCAGGTTACCTGTCTGTCCCATTGTTTTACCACCAGGGGAATAAATGATGACCCCCACTTGTTAACGGATCACATAAAATGTGCTGAGTCCTAGACCAGCGTTACATTCATGAGCTCCAGTCCTCATGATATCCTTTACTCTTCTAGATCCCTCTGTGTGACACTTAGCCCCATCTGTCATTTTCTTGTTTGTTTGCTGT
Organism: Lagenorhynchus albirostris; assembly: GCF_949774975.1. Classification (NCBI taxonomy): domain Eukaryota; kingdom Metazoa; phylum Chordata; class Mammalia; order Artiodactyla; family Delphinidae; genus Lagenorhynchus; species Lagenorhynchus albirostris. Next base: position 157,707,356 of record NC_083097.1, read on the forward strand.
CTGTCACGCCCACTACACTATGAGCTCCACAGGGCAGGCAGTTTCGTCTGTTTTGTTCACTGCTGTGTCCTTAGTGTCTAAATCAGGGCAGGCCTAGAACGTAGTAAATGCTCACAGACCTCTGTTTGAATGAATGAATGAACGAATGAAATAATATATCCTTCAAGGTAGGAATCATGATTCCCATTTAACTTATGGGGAAGCTGAGGCTCAAGGAAGTGAAGAAACTAAGACATGGAGGCTGGAGGGCAGGAGAGCAGGAGGCAGCAGAGATGGGTATCCAGGCAGGAGAGAATAAGCCTGGGCCATTGAATGTGAGGAGAGACCTACTGGGGCCAAGAGTCATTTGGCATCTGGACCGTGCTACCATCAGTCTATTCCCTGTCCCTTCCCAGGGCTGGACCCCCAGCTCACAGGTCCCTAGCCACTCCCACCATGCCCAGGCCCTGGGTAAGGGGGAGAGAGAGAAGAGGGCAGCCAGCCGGGCCCCAGCCACTTCCTGTCGGGCTTTTGCACTCCCCACAACTTCCTGTCTCTGTAAGGCTGATGCTCCGGAGGCAGACAAAACCCAAGCATCTGGGCCTCCCAGCCTGGGTGGGGGAGCCATGTACCTGAGGTCTCTGGCTCTGGTTCTGACTCCAGCGGTGGGCTCTTGTGCCTTCCCCAGAGGGTCTTGGATATTCGGAGGCGGCTCGAGCGCGACTCCTTGTGGGGCGCAGAGAGGACACGACGAAACAGCGAGCGAGGGGCCGGCTGGCTGCTGACTCTGGGCTCCTGGTGGCTCAGCGCCCTCCCCCATCCTGCAAGGCGGCCCCAGCGGAACCCTCCAGCCCCCTTCTCCCCACAACCTCCTGAGTGCCAATGGTAGGAGGTTAGCGGCGATGGGGCTGCTGGCTGGGTCTGGGAGGCCAGGCTCGGCGAAGGTGGGTCCATGGCAGAGATTCTCCTGGGGGATGATAGGGTGACAATTCTGCCCAGTGTCTGCCCACACGTTGTCTTCATCTTGGCCCCCTCCCTACTCTCAGCTCTGCCCCCAGGGAACCCCCTTGGGGGCCATATGCACTCCCTCTCTTACCTTGATTTCCTGACCAGCCCCAGAATCAGCAGCCGTCTGCACCCTGCCTGGCTTCCTCCCGCTGAAAGCAACTCCACGTGACCCTGTCTGTCCCACCCCACCCCACAGCCAAGCTGGGAGGGCACAGTGAGGGCAGGATGCAAGAGGAGAGGAGGTGACAGAGCAGGACTCAGAATCTCTCACTGACCAGGAGGCAGCACATGCCCCTCTCTGAGCCTCAGTGACCTCCTCTGCAAAATGGGCACATGCTGACTAAATGCTGGAACTCTCATCCACTGCTGGTCAGAGTGTAGACTGATTCATCCAAGTTGGAAAACTGTTGTGACCTATGAACATTGACCACACCCTTCTCCTCTGACCCAGCAGTTCCACTGCTAGGTATACACCCAACAGACATGCCCACCAGCGCTATTCATGATAGCGCCAAACGGAAAACAACCCAAGTGTGCATCTACTGTAGAATGAATAAATTGTGGTCTCTTTACACAGTGGGATATTATGTATCAATAAGAAGGATTGAACTCAGATGAATCACAATGTTGAGCAAAAAAACCCAAACAATGAAGAGTAAACGCTGTGTGCTTCCGTTTATATGAAGTTCCAAAGCAGGCAAAACTCTGTTTAACAATTCAGGATATTGGTTTCCTTTGGAAGGGCTAGAGACTGGGGAGGTGGGGAAGCATAACGGAGGCTTCTGGTAGCTGATCATGGTGGGGTTTTTTTTTTTTAAATTGAGGTGAAATTCACATAATATAAATTTAACCTGTTCTATTTCTTGAGCTGGGTGTTGATGACATGGGTATGTTCTGTTGTGAAAATTCATTAACCACACATTTTGGTGCCCTTTCTTATATCTCTATTATACCACAATAAGTATTTACTTGAAAAAAGAGGTGGCCACATGCTGTTCTGAGTAATAAGTGAGATAACTTGAGAGTCAGTAGAATCCTGGCCCACTGGCCCCAGAGTGGGTTTGAGTGCCAGCTGGTCCTTCTCTCACTGTGTGACCTCAGGCAAGTCATTTCCTCTCTCAGAGCCTTGGTTTCCTGATTTGTACAAGATGATAACATCAGTTTCAGAAGGTTTATAATGGGACACTTTGTTTATTCAGCAAATGTTTCCTGAATGCCTACTATGTGCTGGGTACTGGAAAAGCTACAAGGAACAAAATAAACTTGGTTCCTGCCTTCCTGGAGCTCACAGTACAGCAAGAGAGACAAATCTTGAACATGAAGGCAGGACATTTCTAGCTGGTGAAGACTTGGAAGCAAATAGACAGAGTAGAGGCTGAGCAGAAGTGATGCACTTTGAGCTGGAAAAATCCAGGAGGGCTGAGCATGAGGAGGAGCTGGTCATGGGAAGAACACGCCAGGTAGAAGGAACGGCTTGTGCAAAGGCAAGCGTGACCGGAATTCACAGGGTGGGATGGGTAGGACTGCCTTCACGAGCATGTGACCTGTGCAGTCACCGGGCTCAGAAGGGCTCTGCATTGCGCTTGATTTAACTTTTTGGACAGGGCCTGCATTTTTCATTTCGCACTGGGTCTTGAACATTCTATAAACTGTCCTGAGGAAGAGGGTCTTCAGCGAGGGTCAAAAATCCTTTTCCTGGTGCTGGACATGTTCTTGCGGGTGCACATACCTTAGCTATGCCCACCTCATTCTTACCACACTCAGTCCACTCACTGCACATACAGGTAGAGTCTCCCTGTGTTCCACCATATCTCTGAGCCTGTACCACTTCACTGCATACGGGCCCCACTCCCAACTCCCTGCATTTTTGCTGGAGGACTTTCTCTGACAGGTGGAGTCCACACTGCCCGTGCAACAAGCAGTCCCAAAGTGCCAACACATTAACACTGCCCTGGGAGCAGCCCTCAGCCAATGACTATGGAAGTTGGAGGATCAGTACTCCAGCTGCCTTGCCCTTTGAGTGGGATGACTCTGCAGTGTGTGACCTACACTATCCCCCAAAGGTCCCTGGTGGGATTGAGCTCCACGTGCCTCCCATACCCACATGCCTGATAAAGCACCCTTTCCCAGCTGCCTTCCCTTCCCTGTGTCACTTCCTTATTCCCCAGCTGACATGTCCTGGGATCACTGCTCAGACGACTACTTATCGACAAGGATTCTTGTCCCAGGGTCTGCTTCTGGGCAACCCTAAACTAAGACAGAATGTGCAAACGCAGATGATGCATGGACACAGGCTTTCTTCCCATGGTCTCTTTATTGGAGGTCTGTGGCTAGCAGGATCGTTGGAGGTGGCCTCCTACTGGATCACCTAGAGGCCCTCCTGGATCTCCTAGAGGCCCTCCTGGCAGTTCTTGGTTTCACGTTCTAAAAAAGACAAGGGAGTGTGAGGTTTGGCGGTGGGGTGGGTGAGGGGTCGTGGGGTGGGTCTGCCTTCCTCATGGTGGCACCCTAGATGGTAAGAGGACAGGGGCCCAAAGTGAGGGGGCAGGTACAATGCCAACGGCAGGCCAGCCAAATGAAACGGAGTGGTAGCTTGAAGGTACAGCTAGATAGCACAGGGATGTTATAGAGGTGTTTTTGTGATCATGATCAGAGGTTGGGGTGCAGTCATCAGGCTGAGGTTGTGCTGACTGGGCCTGGATTGCTCCAGCGTAAGAGTTGTCGTCAAGGGTCAGGAAGGCTGGGGCTAGCAAGCATCCTCAGGATTGTCTCTCTGAGACTCTGAGATTGTCTGAGCAGAGGATTGCAATACTAGGTTAGGGGCTGGACAGAAGCTGTGCAGGTAAAAGGGTTTTCTGTAGAGGGTCACAGTCTGGGTCAGTGTTGTGTGGATGGGTGGGGGCGGGGCTTTGGGTGGGGGCAAGGATGAGGGCAAGTTTGGGTGGCTGGGATGAGGTTGTGCAGACAGAGTGGCAGAGTGGGTAGGCTATATTGCAAGCAGAATGACTGGAGTCTGAGTCTAGATTGCCTGAACAGACGAGCTGCAAGGGGGTTCAGGGTCCTGACTGAGGCTGTGTGGGCACAGGGTTACAGGAAGGAGTGAGGGGCCTGCTGAGGTTAGGCAAGCAGGCAGGGATCAGGGGCCGTGCTGAGCTTGTGTGGACAGATGGGCCTCAGGCCGAGGTAGTGCAGGCGTCGGGGACTCACCTTGTCGAAGTGCGGCCAGGTGCGCAGCTGGTTGAAGAGCCCGTCGCCCGGGCAGTCAGTGCGCACGAGCTGGCGGTGGCCGAGCAGCGCGTAGTCTGGCCGCAGGAAGCCGGCGCGCACAGCGCAGCGCGGGAGCTCGTCGCGCACCGCACGCAGCGCGGCCTCTGCGGGCCGCTCCGCAGTGTAGTTGCCTATCAAGGCCACGCCGAAGCCGCGGGAGTTGTGGCCGAGTGTGTGCGCACCCACCCAGTGCCAGCCGCGGCCCTCGTACACGTAGCCGTCTGAGCCCACCACGAAACTGCGAGGAGAGAAGGAAGCATGCACCACTTGGCGTGAGGCCCCGTCTCTCATCTGGCCGTCTACCCCAGTTTCCGCACCTGTGCCAAGGGCCGCCGCCACCCCAAGTCCCGCCCGGTCGCGCTGACTCTACCCCGTCCAGCCGTGTCCCACTCCCCGACCTAATGCCACCCCAGAAACCGTCCCGTTTCTCTGGATCTACCCCCAACATTGGCCTCATCTCTTTCTACCCAGCTCCCTCCCCATTGTCTCAAGTCCAACTCCTGCCCAATTCAGAGCCCTTTTCTGTCTTAGGTCATATCCCATCACTGCCCCGTCCCAGACTCAGCCGCTACCACAGGTCCTGCTCCTCTCCCAAGTCCGGACTCCTTTCCTAGTTCCCACCCCAAACTCAGGAATCCACTGTTGAGCTATTTCTGCTCCATGTTAAGGCCCGGATCCTAGTCTAGGCCGCTCCCCTCTCCACACTGGCTCCACCCACCCTAAACTCCTTGCCAGCTTGGCTCAGGTCCAAACCCCGCCCCCCTCAGTCAGGCTCTGCGCCCCCAGGCTCTACACTGCACCACCACTTGGTCCGCCCTGCCAGCGACTTGCAGGTTGCCGCCCACCTGTAGCCTATGTCGTCCCAGCCGCGAGTATACTGGTGGAAGCGCTGCATAGAGCGCATGTCGGCGGCGCAGCGCTCAAAGTCCGTGCAGGGTGACGCGGGCACGTATGTGTGGTGTACATACAAGAACCCGAGCGGCAGCTGCAGTGGCTTCGGGCGGCCCTGGTACGGGGCCGCGACCCAGCGGCAACGTGGGTGGATGGCTGGACACCCTGAGAGGAAGAGAGTCCAGCACGGCAGTAAGCAAGCGTTTCTCTGCCTGCCGCCTCCTCCCACACTAAGAGCGCATATAAGGATCATCCCTTCAGTCTCTTCCCAGATTTGGGGACAGTTCAGTCTCACACTACACTGGCCCCCATTGGGATCTAACTTAACTAAATCTAACAGCATCCTAGTCCTGTTGGCCTCCCAGCCAAAGCCCTTATTTCCCCCTCTGGAATCCCCCAGTCCTAGATCCTCCTGACCTGTGGGGCACTGAGAATGTCTGTATATATGAGAAGGAGCATTACAGGGGGTGGGGGCCCTTCTCACCTAGGAAGGCCTCAGTGAACTCCTTGGTAGCATGGGTGGCCACCTGTGCCAGCTGTTCTTGGCTCATACCCTGAAGTTGAGGGTGTGCTGGCTCCAGCCTCTGCAGCAGGATGAGGGCCCCCCATACCTGCTGGGTCAGAATGGGAGTTGGAGTCAGAGCAGCTCCGTTCTGCCGTCGGAAGTTGCTGCGAAATCCTGGGTCTCCTGCTACCCCGGCTCCGTAGTACTGGCTCAGCAGGTGGCTGAGGGGTGGCCGGGGCTCAGGGGACCGGCTCAGGTAGTCTCCAAGGAGGGCCCCATCCAGGGCACCATTGAGGAAGGCCGTGGTGAGGGTTGATGCTTCAGGGTCCAGGAGCGTGAAGGTCCGGGGAAGAGAGAGCTGGTCCCAGCAACCCTCAGTTCCCAGTGAATGGCTCCAGGTCTGAGGGCCCTGGAGGAAGTTCAGGCCCAGGTCTCTGGCCAGGGTGACCACTAGGAGGCTGTCCACAGTGGTTGGGAACTTGGCTTTGGTATCTGCTGAGGAGGCTTGGACATCTGGAGAGGTGACTTGGACATCTAGATCTGTGGCTCTAACGTTTGGAGACACAGCTCCGACATCTGCCCAGGTGACATCTGAAGAGGTATCCCTGAGTCCTGGGGAGGTGGCTGTTACATCAGGAACCGTGGCTCCAAAGTCAGGAAAGGTGACGCCAGCGTCCGGAGGGGTGCCCGTGCTGTCTAAGGGCAGGTTTACGACCCTGTTCCCCTGCAGCCCTGCCTCCAGCCCTGCCAGAAGAGGCTCCACAGCCACGGTTGAGCCATCGGGGGCCAGCACCACCCCGCATTCCTTCCCGTCCCACACACCATGTCTCGCCACCTCCATGGTCAGGCCTTGAAGCTCTGGGCTCAGTGAAGGAGGATCCAGCATGGTGGTCTTGAGACTCTGCTCCTCCAGCAAGAAGTGTTGGAGAGGGTTGTGGGCACAAGAGTCCTGGGCTGACAGCAGCCATGAAGAGGCAGTGTGGCCAGCCTCGGTGGCTGGTGCCTTCTGCTCGAGCTCAGCCAGTGCCTGGATGACAGAGTCCATGAGCAGGGGCAGGGTCGCTGAAGGAGGAGGGATGGTATTAGCCCAGCAGCCCAGCACCACCTGTTACTGAGCCTCCCCCTGCCGTTTCTACATCTTCTCAATGCCCCCTGCCTTCGTTGGACAGTCTTATGATGTCTGACATTGTCCTTGTGTAGGTGAGGAAACTGAGGCACAGACAACAAGTTAAGGAGCTTAGACTATCAGCGAGCACTGGGGAGCCATGGCAGGTTCATGAGCAGGGGAGATACATGGCCAGGTTGGAATTCTGATTGCTCCTTTGAGTGCTGTGTGGAGAATAGATTTTGGGGGGACCAGAGTAGAGAAGGGGAGAGAGTTTGGAGGTACGCAATGAAGGTGGCTGAAGCCAGGATGGTGACGCTGTGATGGACAAGAGTGGGCAGAGTCTCCAGATATTTTGAGGGAAAGATGGACCGTTTTTCATGATGGATTGGAGTTTGGGGAATTTTAGAGGGAAAGGTGTCTCAAAGGATGTCCAGGGGAGGGTGGGCCTGTGCCTTGTGGGAGAAATGTCTATGGCTGAACTTGGAACTTAGAAGTCTGGGACTCAGAGCTGGGGTGGGTTGTTGAATAATTAAACCTTTACTATGTGCCAGGCACCATTCTAGGTGACTTATATAACAACCCAGTTAATCTTCACAAGGACCCTATGAACGTGGAGAGGTTAAATTATCTACCTAAGATCACATAGCTAAGAAGTGGCAGAGGCAGGATTTGAACACAGGAAGTCTTAATCCTTACACTCTGCTGACTGCTGGAATTCAGGTTCTTCTCCAGACAGTTCACTCAGTGATTCCTCTCTAGCTTTGTTCTTCTTTCTGCCTAAAATGTCCTTTCCTGCTTCACCACCAAGTAAAATTCTTCTTCCTGTCCTAGATCTATGTCCCCTCCTGCAGGAAGCCTTCCTGATTTTTGCTCTTTTGGCCCCAGTTTCTTCCCCCAGCCCTTGCCCTGATCCTATGGGGCTGGGAGCATCTGTGTTCCCAGACTGGAGGTTCCTTGAGACTGGGGCCTCCTGGATCTAGCTTCACCCTGTACAGGGCTGGACACAGAGGGGCAGCAGTATACTTCTGCTGAAATAAGAGTCCTGGCCTCAGGCCTCTGCCTTTTGACCTACCTGTGCCTGGCTCCGGCTGCAGCAGCAATCCGTACAGGATCCATAGGATAGCCTGGACCACCATTGTGGGCTTCCAGTTTCCAGGGGAAGTATCCAGTTTACCTCAGTGGAGACTTTGGCAGAGCTGGAAGGAGACAAGCATGGAGAACTGAGAGTGCCTTTGGCTACTGTCAAAGTCCAGCGGTGAATGACACGGCTGCCACTTGCAGAGCTGTGGGCGGGAGGCAGTGGTGGCGTGGGTACAGAGTGCCCTGGCTCAACGTCATCTGGGTCTCAGGGGCTTCCCCCATCCTATCCTGTTCCTCCCAGGGTGAGGTCAATGGTCAGTAAGCCAAGCGCATTGCAGGAGTGGCCTGGAAACTAGGTAGCTCAGATTCCAGCAAACTCTGCCCATTCCCCAGGAGTGGTAAACTGAGGCTAATGCAGCAATCCACCCTTCCTATGGTGATCGTTCTGTAGCTGCTTCTGGCCACCAGAGGGGACTCTCAGGTGCCTGCCCGACTGGTAAGACTGGCTGTGATGAGGGTGAGGAGAGAAGGAGAGGCCTGAACTCGGCGCTGCCTCTGCTTTCTTTGATGCCAGCACTTTAGCCTCAGGCAGAGGATGAGTGCAGGGGCCGAGGATTGTTTTTGTTGAAGTAGCGTAGGGGGACCTGAAGATGTCATCTCTCATCTCATTCCAGCTCCGGATCCCAAGCTACCAGAGGTAGCTGAGAGCAGGAATTGGGCTGGGGTGTTTGGGACCCTGGCTTTGTCCCCGGAGCGGACTTCTGGGCTCACCTGGGTTGGCAGTGAGGGGTCCTCCCTCTTCCTCTGGTGCCTGTGGCCAAGTCCTGCTGAAGAGAGCCCTCCTCCTCTTTATCCAGCATCGGGTGGGATGGGCTCATCATGGCTGGGGCTGCCGTGTAAATTACTTCACTGTTGGCCTCCCATCTCGAAACCAGCCTGGGGAATTTCCAGGAGACCCACCGGGCTGGGCACTCAGCACAGGGCGGGCCTTGGGCGGGCCTGGGAGTGCCCAGACTAAGCCAGGCCTGGGATTCCCCAGGGGACCTACTTAGATATTGAGTGTCCTCTTTCTGGGCACTCAGCATGGCCTAGCACAAAGCTGGACACACAGTAGGGGCTCACAGAGTTAGATGCTAAGAGAGGAGGATGAATAGAGGCTGCTCCCCAGGAGATTCTGAGGAAATCTCCTCCTCCATGTCCCAGTTTCTGAGGATTTGGGGTCAGGGGCTCTGCCTGATAGAACCACGTGGAAGATGTGGGCTGTGTGTCCATCCGGTGCAGGACTAACGTGAGGAGAGTGAGGGTGTAAACTTTAAGGTGGTGCCGAAAATCTCAGCATCAAGATAAATAATATTCGAGCACAATGCTTTAAAAGACGAAAAGAAATGCAGAAAAAACCATGATGAACCAAATATCAACATTTTAATAAAGACAGGGTCAGGGGCAGTGCTGTGCTTAGACATCTTGGAGCCAGAAGTGAAAGGAAAAATCAGGAATTCTGATCCTGTCTTTGTGCCTCCCTTGCCTTAACTTCATCCAGGCCCTACATCCACCAGGGGGTAGCCCCCAGGATGTTGCGGGGTAACTGTCACGTGAGATCCTCACCTGATGTCTGCTTGGTCTGGGAATGACCTTGATGTGGCATCATGGACCTTGGGTTTGTCCCTCTGATTCTCCCACTGATTGTGGCTGTGGAGAGACCCTTACCATTTTATTTAACTGCCAATTTATGCTCATTCTACCCAGCAGGAGGGTGAGCTCAGAGATGTTAAGTAACTTGTGCAAGGTCACATAGCTAGAACCTGGGGAAGGCTCCAAGCCCAGTGCATGTTTTCACTATCCTGTGGCTAGGTCAGGGTCAGAGTAATTATGACTCTTCATGCTGGGCAAGTGTTTGCAGACTGGCTACAGAGCAACTTCACACCCAGTAATTCTTGGGCCAGCCAGATGGGCAGCCTTGATACCCATTTAAAGCCTGAAGTTTGTGGTAGGAGCTGGGTTGTATTGGCGTCAGGGACATGTCATGGCCAGCCAACATTTCCCTCAGGGTCTATCTGGGATTTGTGACCTTCTTGGGTAGGACCCTTCCTTCAGGAAGGCTCCTTGATTACCCCTGGCTCCCCACTTCTCCCATTCTGGCTCCCTAGCCCAGGATTCCTACCTTTGACCCAGACCTGTCCATACAAGGTCTAGAGTTTCTCTGTCTGGTTCCATCTCCCCCAGACTAGGAGATGTTGAATTCTCTTGGGATGTCCAGAAATGCCCACCACAGGTCAGGGACCAGATGGGTAGCAGGGAGTGACTGTTGAGTACACCATAGACCTGATTGAGGATGTGGGGTCAATTTGAGGTTAGGCTCTGAAACACACACATGCAGACACCCACACACCAGCGCACCTGGTCTTGGCTGGGCCTGGGAGGCAGCACAAAGGCTGGGATTCCCATGATGAGTCATTCCCCGCCCCTGCTTCCCTCCCACTTCATGAGGCCCACTGCCAGGATATGCCAAGGCCCCTCCAGGCTGCAGACAGACCAGGGGTCTCATAAGAGTACCCAGGGCCTGGGGTCATCTCTAATGGAGGTAGCATTGGCACAGAGAGACAGAACCCTGGGCTTTGGATCTGAAGTGAACCTGGGATCGAGGCCAGAGGCCAGAGGAAAAGGAACTTGGGGCGGGGCAGGGCTGGGCTTGGGGCCAAGATCAGAGTTAATAACATTCATTTTGGTAACAGTAATGATAATAATAATGAAGACCCTGATAATAATAATAAAAACTTGTGTGCAGGTCTCTGAGATAAGATTTTATATGCCTACATTTTTTTTAAAATTTAATTTTTTAAATTGAAATATAGTTGATTTATAATGTCGTGCCAATCTCTGCTGTACAGCAAAGTGACTCAGTTATACACATAGAGACATTCTTTTTTTTTTCTGGACCACACCTTATGGCATGTGGGATCCTATTTCCCTGACCAGGGATTGAACCTGTGCACCCTGCAGTGGTAGTGCGGAGTCTTAACCACTGGAACGCCAGGGAAGTCCTGAGACGTTCTTTTTTAAAATATTCTTTTCCATTATGATTTATCACAGGATACTGAATATAGTTCCCAGTGCTATACAGTAGGACCTTGTTTATTCATCCTATATATAACAGTTTACATTTGCTAATCTCAAACTCCCAGTCCTTCCCTCCCCCACCCCCATCCCCCTTGGCAACCATAAGTCTGTTCCCTATGTCTGTGAGTCTGTTTCTGTTTTGTAGATAGGTTATTTGTGCCATATTTTAGATTCCACATATAAGTGATATCATATGGTATTTGTCTGTCTCTGACTTACTTCGCTTAGTATGATAATCTCTAGTCATATCCATGTTGCTGCAAATGGATTATTTCATTCCTTTTTATGACTGGGTAGTATTCCATTGTATATATGTACCCCTTCTTCTTTATCAATTCATCTGTCGATGGACATTTAGGTTGTTTCCATGCTTTGTATATGCCTACATTTTAAAATTCAGCTCTGGGTTTTGTGAAGAGATGTAATATTCCATTGTATATATGTGCCACATTGAAGAGATGTTTTAAAGCAGGACGGGGCAAACCACAGCCTATGGATTGACTATCTGTTTTGTAAACAATATTTTTTGTTTTTTTTTCAAGGTGAAATTCACCTAACATAAAGTGATGTTTTTATTATTTTTTAATTTTTTCACACCTTTATTGGAGTATAATTGCTTTACAATGTTGTGTTAGTTTCTGCTGTACAATGAAATGAATCAGCTATATGTATACATATATCCCCATATCCCCTCCCTCTTGAGCCTCCCTCCCACCCTCCCTATCCCACCCCTCTAGGTGGTCACAAAGCACCGAGCTGATCTCCCTGTGCTATGCAGCAGCTTCCCACTAGCTAACTATTTTACATTTGGTAGTGTATATATGTCAATGCTACCCTCTCACTTCCTCCCAGCTTCCCCTTCCCACACTGTGTCCTCAAGTCCATTCTCTACATCTGCGTCTTTATTCCTGCCCTATCACTAGGTTCACCAGTACCGCTTTTTTAAATTCCATATATATGCGTTAGCATACGGTATTTGTTTTTCTCTTTCTGACTTATTTCACTCTGTATGACAGATTCTAGGTCCATCCACCTCACTACAAATAACTCAGTTTCATTCTTTTTTTTTTTTGCAGCACGCAGGCCTCTCACTGCTGTGGCCTCTCCTGTTGCAGAGCACAGGCTCCAGACGCGCAGGCTCAGCGGCCATGGCTCACAGACCCAGCTGCTCCGTGACATGTGGGATCTTCCCGGACCGGGGCACGAATCCATGTCCCCTGCATTGGCAGGCGGACTCTCAACCACTACGCCACCAGGGAAGCCCAGTTTCATTCTTTTTTATGGCTGAGTAATATTCCATTGTATATATGTGCCACATAGAAGAGATGTTTTAAAGCAAGACCGGGCAAACCACAGCCTATGGATTGACTATCTGTTTTGTAAACAATTTTTTTTTGTTTTTTGTTTTTTTTTTCAAGGTGAAATCCGCCTAACATAAAGTGAACCATTTAAAAGTGTACAATTCTGTGGCATTTAGTACATTTACAATTTTGTACAACCATCACCTATATCTAATCTAGTTCCAAAATTTTCATCACCCCAAAATAAAACCTTGTACCCATTAAGCAGTTACTTTCTGTCATCTACCAGCCCCTGGCAATTGCCAGTCTGCTTTTTGTCTCTGTGGATTTACCTATTCTGGTCATTTCATATAAATGGAATCAAACAATATGTGACTTTCTGTGTCTGGCTTTTTTTTCATTGAGCATAAAGTTTTCAAGTTTCATTCATATTGTAGCATGAATCAATGCATTTTATTATGAATCATTCCTTTATATGGCTGAATAATATTCCATTCTATGGATGTAGCACAGTTTGTTTATGTAAAATGAAAGTTTATCGGAACACATCCTCTCCCATTTGTTTACATATTGTCTATGATTATTTTCATGCTCTAATGGCAGAGTTGAGTCATTGTGATGGAGACCATTTGTCCTGAAAAGTTGAAAATACTTTGTGCATCCCCCACCTCCAGCTTTATTGAGATATAATTGACATATAACATTGTATAAGTTTAAGGTGTGCAACGTGATGATTTGTTATATGAATGTATTGCAAAATGATTACCACAAAAAGGGTGGTTAACACATCCATCGCCTTACTTCACATATTTATTTTTTGTGTGTCTGTGGTGAGAACTTTAAGGTGTACTCCCTTAGCAACTTTGAAGTATACAAAATTGTTGACTATAGTCACCATGCTGTATGATAGGTTCTCAGAACTTATTTATCTTATAACTAGAAGTCTGTACCCTTTGACCAACATCTCCCCATTTCCCCCATCCCCAGCCCTTGGCAACCACCATTCTACTCTCTTTCTATATGTTTATTTTTTTTCTTTTTAAAATTCCACATGTAAGCGAGACCATACAGTATTTGTCTTTCTTTGCCTGACTTATTTTACATAGCATAATGCCATCAACTTCCATTCAGGTTGTTGCGAATGGCAGGACTTCCTTATTTTTTAATGGCTGAATTGTATATTTATTTATATTTATATCTATCTATCTATCTATGCATATCACCTTTTCTTTATCCATTGAGAGGCACTTAGGTTGTTTCCCTGTCTTGGCTATTGTAAATAATGCATCAATGAACATGGGGTGCAGATACCTTTCTGGGTAGTGGTTTCATTTCATTTGGATTCATGTGGCCTTTAAATAAAGTTTGCTGACCCCTGCTGAGCCATCCCACTCAGATTCCTATTCTCACACTGTTTCTTACTAGCTAGAGAAAGAGCCTTAGTCTTGAGCCCTCATTTTGTCCATCTCTGAAATGGGATAATAGTACCAAACTCATAGGGTTTTTGTGAGAGTTAAACAAGGAGATACATGCAAAATGTTTAGGACCATGCCAGTGTGTGGAAAGCATTCAATAAGTAGAGTCATTTCTGCTCATCCACCTGACTGCCCCAGCCTCCCCAGCAGAGGGTCAGCCCACAGGATAATCTATTATGGCCAGACTCCATGTCCTGGATGAGTCCAGACTCACAGTCATTTATTATTTCTGCATCTAGGGTACTAGTCCAAGTCAGGTCTTCCCTACTGGCCCCAGTCCCCCACAATACACACATATCATCTCAGAATAACATAACAACAGTACCTTAAACAATGTGATTGTTGAAAATCCATTTAAGACGTTTTTTTCTGTTTTTTTTTTTGTCTTTTGGGTATATCCCATTGGGAACGCGCCATCAAATTATTGTCCCATAAATGTCTCTTGAAATAGTTTCATTTTGTAGTTTTGCCCCTAACCTGAAGCTTTTGATTTTTAGGAAATTTCTTTTGGAGGACAGAAAGTTTTTATTTTTTTTAAAACCGTAACAACAATAAAAACAACACCTCATGATAAGATTGTGCATTATAATTATGTGACTAGAAAAAATGTGGGATTAGAAAACATCTCAAATAACAGGATTTATATTATTATAATAACTGTTATTATTATTGAAAAATTCACCTCACTATTCCACCACCCCCATTAAAAAATATCTCTGAATATTGTACTATAACAAATGCAACTTAGACTAACTGGGTCATTCAAATAAGGTAATGCCACTTTACCTTTTTTTATTGGGGTTAAATATACATAACATAGATTTTACAGTTTTAACCATTTTTAAGTGTACAGTTCAGTGGCATTAAGTACATTCACATTGTTGTACAACCATCACCACCACATCTATCTCCAGAAATTTTTCATCTTCCCCAACTGAAATTCTGTCCTCATTAAACACTAACTCCCCATTCCAGTTTCCCCCAGCCCTTGGCACTCACCATTCTATTTTCTTTCCCTATGAATTTGACTGCTCTAGGGACCTCATATAAGTGGAATCACATAATATTTGTCTTTTGTGACGGGCTTATTTCACTTAGCAAAGTGTCTTTAAGGTTCATCACTGTTGTAGCATGTGCCACCATTTCCTTCCATTTTAAGGCTGAATAATATTCCATTGTATGGATACACTACACTTGGTTTATCCATTCATCTGTTGATGGACATTTGGGTTGTTTCCACTTATGACTATTGTGAATAGTTCTGCTATGAACATGGGTGTACAAATATCTATTTAAGTTCCTGCTTTCACTTCTTTTGAGTATACACCTAGAAGTGGAATTGCTGGGTGATGTGGTAATTGTATGTTTACTTTTTTGAGGAACTCCCATACTGTTTTCCATAGTGGCTGCACCATTTTACATTCTACCAACAGTGCACAGGGTTCCAAGTTCTCCACATCCTCACCAACATTTGTTCATTTCTTTTTTTTTTTGCGTAAGCGGGCCTCTCACTGCTGTGACCTCTCCTGTTGCAGAGCACAGGCTCTGGACGCGCAGGCTCAGCGGCCATGGCTCACGGGCCCAGCCGCTCCACGGCATGTGGGATCTTCCCAGACCGGGGCACGAAACCGTGTCTCCTGCATCGGCAGGTGGACTCTCAACCACTGCGCCACCAGGGAAGCCCTGTTATTTTCTTTTTTTATATTAGCTATCTTAATGGGTGTGAAGTGAGGAAATTATTTATTAAGTCTAATATTATTTTAGAATTATGTAAATACTTAAATGGTTCCAAAGTCAAATCTACAGAATAAGATATATAGAGAGACATCTAGCTTCTATTCCAGTACCCTCCATCATGTTCTTTCCCTTCCTCTCAGATAGCAATTTACAATTTTTTTCATGGTTTACTCTCTCTCTCCCTCTCTCTCTCTCCATATATATATACATATATATACACACACATATATATGTGTATATATATATATACAGATAGATAGATTCCATTTTGCTGTTTTTCCATTTAACACTGTTTCCTGGAGATCTTTCCACACTGATATACGGAGCTCTTCCTCATTCCTTTTTACAGCTACATAGTACTCCATCATGTGGCTGTGCCACAATTTGTTTATTCGACCATGCCCTACTGTTAGACATATGGACATTTCCAGTCTTTTGACAGTTTAAATGGTGCTGCTATGAATAACCTTGTTCATTCATCTTTTCTTATTTTTGCAAGAAAACCATTGGGATATATTCCTCTAAGTGGATAAATACCTATATAATTTTGCCAGATATTTACTAATTTCCCCTCTCCAGGGCTCATATCACTTTGCATTTTCCTTAGTAAAGTCTGTGAATGTGTAAAGTACAAACTTTTTCATTCAACCCAGTGGACTCCTATACATACTTCAAAACCCATCCCCAGTATCCAGGAAGACTTCCCTTCTCCTCAGGCTTTCTCTTCTTGCCTTTCCCAGCTCCAGAGTCCTTTCTCTGGTTCAGCCCTGACACCAAGAGTCTGTGAGTATCTATGTCAAACTCCATACTCTCCAGACTAGGAGCTCCCTGAGTGCTGGCTCTGGGGATGAGTCTTCTTGGGGCATTCAGCCCAGGACTGGGAACAGAGAAGTGACAATAACAAAGGTTTTCTGCCTGGACAAAGGACAGCCCCTTAGCTCTGGGTCTCCCTGGCTTGGTTCTCCTGGGCCAGAGGAAAAGAACCAGGTCAAGCTAGCCAATATCCTGTGTTCTTCTGTTTGCCTTCTTGCTGAGTCACCTGTGCTTCCAGGGTCATGATCTCACTGTGGGTATCTATCACCTGCATGGCTCCCAGGCAGAGGAGTGGAAACTGCTTGAGGTCAGAGAGACCCCAGGTCCAATTCAGACTTGCCCACTCCCTGGGTGGAGCACCTCCTCTCTCTGTGCCTTGATTTTTCTATCTCTAAAATGAGAATAATAATGTATCTATCTTATGCTTGTAGCAAATATATGGGTGATATGAAATCACATCAACCTGCTTCCCACCATTTATATCTAATTTATTTATTATTGAGGTGAAATTCATGTACCATAATATTAATCATTTCAAAGTGAACAATTCAGTGGCATTTAGTACATTCACAATCTTGTATAACTATCATCTCTCTCTAGTTCCAAAACGTTTTCATCACCCCAGACGGAAACCTCATACTGATTAAGTAATCACTCCCCGTTTCCTCTTCCTCGCTCCTCCCCAGCCTCTGGCAACCACCAATCTGCTTCCTGTCTCTAAGAATTACCTACTCTGGACATTTTTTTTTTAACATCTTTATTGGAGTATAATTACTTTACAATGGTATGTTAGCTTCAGCTTCACAACAAAATGAATCAGTTATATACATACATATATTCCCATATCTCTTCCCGCTTGCGTCTCCCTCCCTCCCACCCTCCCTATCCCACCCCTCCAGGCGGTCACAAAGCACCGAGCTGATCTCCCTGTGCTATGCGGCTGCTTCCCACTAGCTATTTACCTTACGTTTGGTAGTGTATATATGTCCATGCCTCTTTATCGCTTTGTCACCGTTTACCCTTCCCCCTCCCCATAACCTCAAGTCCATTCTCTAGTAAGTCTGTGTCTTTATTCCTGTTTCACCCCTAGGTTTTTCATGACATTTTTTTTTTAAATTCCATATATATGTGTTAGCGTACGGTATTTGTCTCTCTCTTTCTGACTTACTTCACTCTGTATGACAGACTACCTACTCTGGACATTTTATATAAATGGAATCATACATTATGTGACCTTTTGTGTCTGGCTTCTTTCACTCAGCGTAATGCCTTTTGAGTTTCATCCACGTTGTAGCGTGTGTCAGGGCTTCATTCCTTTTTATGGCTGAATAATATTCTAATCTATAGATATTTGATATTTTGTTTATCCAGTCATCATTTGATGGGCATTTTGGTTGTTTCCACTTTTGTCTACTGTGAATAGTGCTGTTAGGAACATGCCTGCACATGCACTTGTTTGAGTACAGTTTTCAATTCTTTTGGGTCTATATCTAGGAGTGGAATTGCTGGGTCATGGGGTAACTCTACGTTTAACTTTTTGAGAAATCACCAAACTCCACCATTTATTTTTACACATTTGATATCTCTAATGCCTCCCAAAGCCAGTGAAGAGAGAATTCTAAGTCCCCATTTTGCAGCCAAGGAAACTGAGGCTGGGAGAGGTGGTGTCACACCATCCTGAGGTTAATAACCATAGAATAGTTCCCATCTGCTTAGTGGCCACTGGGAGCCAGACACTTCCTAAGGAGGGTCTTTGGTTTGGACCCCCATAGCCTCACCATCCCTGGAATCTGACAGATCTAGTTTAACTCCTAACTTGGGCAACTTATACTCTGAGCCTCCAACTCTCTTTATAATCTGAGTCCCAACCTTAATGTGAAAAATGAGTGTGGTAATGTAGGCAGACAATGGAGCATGTATGAAGCCTTTGATTTACAGATGAGTCACACAAAAAAGTGGTCGACTCAGGCTCAAAGGGGTGAAGTAACTTGCCAAAAGTCACATAGCAATTGGTGGCTAGATCCAGCCTGCAAGCATTTATGAGGTTTCCTGAAGTTTAACCCCTTTGGAAGCTAGTGAGGTGAGGTCCATAAGGCAGGTCCTCTTGTGGGGAGGCGTTTGCTGCTGTGTTGCTTTGTTCTTTGGGGAGCTGACCTTTGACAACACAGAATCTTGCTGAATCAGCCTAGGGTGGCCTGTGGTCAAGAACAACAACAGATTCCCTGGCAGAGGTCAACTTTGCCGCAAACTGTTCACTCCCTTCCTGCTCTACAGTTTATATCAGCACAGCTGAAGGCAGGGTGACTTCTGGGGCCCCAAACAGGCATGGACCAGGCACCTCCTTGCCTCTAGGCATTGGCTCCTGCAGGTCCCTCTGCCTTGAGGCACCCACCCCGCTTCCCTCTCATTTCTGCCTTGCATACACTAGAATCTTCACAATTGACTTCTTCCCCCACCTCTGGTCTCCTCTCCTAGTGCGTTTCCTGCTCCAGCCCACTGGCCTCTTGCTCCGTGAGGATGCCACCCTCACTCAGTCCCAGGGCATTTGCACTTGCTGTTCACTTTGCTTGGAACAGTCTTCTTCATATCTTCCTATCATTCAGGGATCTTTCAAACATAACTTCCTCCTAGAGGCCTAGCTCTGACCACCTTATCTAAACTAGGTTCCCAGTCCTTCCCTGCAAGAACATCCTATTTACTAAGATCCTTACCAGACATTATCTTATTCATTTGTTTAATTACTGCTGCCTTCCCCACTTGGATGGAAACTCCAGGAGAGCAGGGACCTGTCCTGCTCAGTGCTGCATCCTCAGGGCTGAGACCAGTGCCTGGCACACAGCATTCAGGTGTTCAATAAACATCTGTCAACTGAGTGACCACTTGGCTCTTCAGTATAAATATGAATTTTCTTTCCTCCTAAATTGGATGATGAGTGTGAAGGCTTTTTTCACACTGGGCATCCAAGTCCCAGAACTCTCAGATGGGTCACAGGAATTAATATCCTGACTCTGTTTTTACCACCAGGCAGTGTTACCTTGGGCAAGTCACTGGTCCTCTGTGGGGCTCCAATTTGTAAAATAAAGTCCTTAATCCCCCTTTTTTTTCAAAATCTGGTGAAAGCTGTTGCTCTCAGTCTCCACTGAAAAAATGAATTCATGATTTGGTACTTGATATTAAGGGATTTAATGATTTCCCCCAAAGTCCAATTCTGGGTTTCCTCTCCAGATAATCAGTATTAAAATTGATTTGTTCATGGACTCAGTTGGTCAGCAGTTATTCAAATGGCAGCAGTAGTCTGTGCCCAGTCTCATGCTGGGAGATTCTGTGGTCCCAAAAGACCTAATCCCAGGCTAGCTGGGAGGGTCCACAGTGGGAGCTTGAGTACAGCATGGGAGAGGAGCACACAAAGGCTCCTGGAGGAGGGGCTGCTGCAGCTGGGTTTTGAAGGATGAATAGGAGTTTGTCTGGCAGGAAAGGGTATTCTAGTAGAGGCAACAGCTTTTGGGGATTTGAGGGAGAGAGAAGAAATACTAACACACATGTATACAACATATAAGGGAGAATCCACTTTTCAGGTTGGAGTCTCGGGACCACCCCAACAGGGAAGGAGACGACTGCCCTCGTTTTACAGTAGAGAAGAATGAGACACAGAGATGCTAAGAAGAGCACTCCAGTCCACAGAGCTGGCAACTGGCAGAGCCAGGCCTACTGTGGGCTTCACCTAAAGGGGCATTCTTATTGATTGAGGGACAAGAAGGTTGTTTCTGACAGGCTGAGGTGGGGAGGGGGAGGGCTGAGCCAGATTAGCTGAGGGACAGGAAGGTGGAAGTAATTGGTTAGGTGGAGAGACAGGAAGAGTCTAATTGGCTGAGAAGTAGGATGTGGGAGTCTGACTGGTTGAGGATTAGGTGAGTAGTTTAATTAGCCAAGGGGCAGGAAGGTGGAGTCTGGTTGTCTGAGAAGCAGGAGAGTGTCTGATTGGCTGAAGAGAGGGAGGGCAGAGTCTGACTGGCTGAGGGCTAGGAGTGAGGGGGGAAGGGGGCGGAGTCTAATTGGATGAGAAGCAGGAGATAGGAGTTTGTTCAGCTGAGGGATAGGAGAGCATTTAATTGTCTAAGGTGTGGGAGGAGAGAGTCTGATTGGCTTAAGGGAGGTAGAATGAAGTATCCGCGGATGTAAGTGGTATCGTTTACCCTCTATTTCACATATACTGTGTCCCTGGGCCCTGATGCAGGGAGGTGGAAATTAATCCTCCCGGAACTATGGGGAAATGGAGACAGGTGTTTGCAGAGGAAGGGTGGGGGCTGGGTCACACTAGACAAAGGCCAGAAAGGACACTTCGTTCTTTACTGCTCATTTCGCCTTCTCCACAGTAACTAGGTCACTAAGATTCTGCCCAGATGGGAGATGAGTCACCCCTGAGAGGGAACAGAATTCTGGGCAGAAGGAACAGCAGTGCAAAGGCTTTGAGTTGGGAGAGATGACCTTGGCTGGTTTGGAAAAAATGGTCTCAAGTGGCTGGCTACTGTGAATAATGCTGGTATAAGCATCTGTGTTCATGTATGTGTTTGAGTCCCTGTTTTCAGGTTTTTTGGGTATATACTTAGGAGTGGAAATTACAGAGTTCATATGGTAATTCTATTCCTCAAAAAAGGAACCACCATTGGGATTGACATATATACACTAATATGTAAAAAATGGATAACTAATGAGAACCTGCTGTACAAAAAAAAGAAAAAAAAAAAGGAACCACCACACTGTTTTTCCATGGTGGCTGTACCATTTTACATCCCCATCAAGAGTATATGAGGGGATTTCTCTTCTTTTCATCTCTGCCCCTTAAAGTCTGCTGTGAGTACCAGACGGCTTCACAGGCGAATTCTATCAAAATTTAGAGAAGAGCTAACTCTTCCAAAACTCTTCTCAAACTCTTCCAAAATATAGCAGAGGGAGGAACACTCCCAAACTCATTCTACGAGGCCACCATCAACCTGATACCAAAACCAGACAAAGATGTCACAAAAAAAGAAAACTACAGGCCAATATCACTGATGAACATAGATGCAAAATCCTCCACAAAATACTAGCAAACAGAATCCAACAGCACATTAAAAGGATCATACACCATGATCAAGTGGGATTTATTCCATGAATGCAAGGATTCTTCAATATACGCAAATCAATCAACGTGCTACACCATATTAATAAATTGAAGGAGAAAAACCATATGATCATCTCAATAGATGCAGAGAAAGCTTTTGACAAAATTCAACACTCATTTATGATAAAAACCCTCTAGAAAGTAGGCATAGAGGGAACTTTCCTCAAAATAATAAAGGCCATATATCACTAACCCACAGCCAACATCGTCCTCAATGGTGAAAAACTGAAAGCATTTCCGCTAAGATCAGGAACAAGACAAGGTTGCCCACTCTCACCACTCTTATTCAACATAGTTTTGGAAGTTTTAGCCACAGCAATCAGAGAAGAAAAAGAAATAAAAGGAATCCAAACCGGAAAAGAAGTAGTAAAGCTGTCACTGTTTGCAGATGACATGATACTATACATAGAGAATCCTAAAGATGCTACCAGAAAACTACTAGAGCTAATCAATGAATTTGGTAAAGTAGCAGGATACAAAATTAATGCACAGAAATCTCTTGAATTCCTATACACTAATGACGAAAAATCTGAAAGAGAAATTAAGGAAACACTCCCATTTACCATTGCAACAAAACGAATAAAATACCTAGGAATAAACCTACCTAAGGAGATGAAAGACCGGTATGCAGAAAACTATGACACTGATGAAAGAAATTAAAGATGATATGAACAGATGGAGAGATACACAATGTTCTTGGATTGGAAGAATCAACATTGTGAAAATGACTATACTACCCAAAGCAATCTACAGATTCAATGCAATCCCTATCAAACTACCAAAAGCATTTTTCACAGAACTACAACAAAATATTTCACAATTTGTATGGAAACACAAAAGACCCTGAATAGCCAAAGCAATCTTGAGAAAGAAAAACGGAGCTGGAGGAATCAGGCTCCTGGACTTCCGACAATACTATAAAGCTACAGTAATCAAGACAGTATGGTACTGGCACAAAAACAGAAATATAGATCAATGGAACAGGATAGAAAGCCCAGAGATAAACCCACGCACATATGGTCACCTTATCTTTGATAAAGGAAGCAAGAATATACAATGGAGAAAAGACAGCCTCTTCAATAAGTGGTGCTGGGAAAACTGGATGGCTACATGTAAAAGAATGAGATTAGAACACTCCCTAACACCATACACAAAAATAAATTCAGAATGGATTAAAGACCTAAATGTAAGGCCAGACACTATCAAACTCTTAGAGGAAAACATAGGCAGAACACTCTATGACATAAATCACAGCAAGATCCTTTTTGACCCACCTCCTAGAGAAATGGAAATAAAAACAAAAATAAACAAATGGGACCTAATGAAACTTCAAAGCTTTTGCACAGCAAAGGAAACCATAAACAAGACCAAAAGACAACCCTCAGAATGGGAGAAAATATTTGCAAATAAAGCAACTGACAAAGGATTCATCTCTACAATATACAAGCAGCTCATGCAGTTCAATATCAAAAAAACAAACAACTCAATCCAAAAATGGGCAGAAGACCTAAACAGACATTTCTCCAAAGAAGATGTACAGATGGCCAAGAAACACATGAAAAGCTGCTCAACATTACTAATATTAGAGAAATGCAAATCAAAACTACAGTGAGGTGTCACCTCACACCAGTTAGAATGGCCATCACCAGAAAATCTACAAACAACAAATGCTGGAGAGGGTGTGGAGAAAAGGGAACCCTCTTGCACTGTTGGTTGGAATGTAAATTGATACAGCGACCATGGAGAAGAGTATGGAGGTTCCTTAAAAAACTAAAAATAGGACTACCATACGACCCAGCACTCCCACTATATACCCTGAGAAAACCATAATTCAAAAAGAGTCATATACCACATTGTTCATTGCAGCTCTATTTACAATTGGCAGGACATGGAAGCAACCTAAGTGTCCATCGACAGATGAATGGATAAAGAAGATGTGGCACATATATACAATGGAATATTACTCAGCCACAAAAAGAAATGAAATTGAGTTATTTATAGTGAGGTGGATGGACATAGAGTCTGTCAATACAGAGTGAAGTAAGTCAGAAGGAGAAAAACAAATATCGTATGCTAACACATATATATGGAATCCAAAAAAAAAAAAAGGTTCTGAAGAACCTAGGGGTAGGACAGGAATAAAGACGCAGATGTAGAGAATGGACTTGAGGACATGGGGAGGGGAGGGGTAAGCTGGGATGAAGTAAGAGAGTGGCATGGACATATATACACTACCAAATGTAAAACAGATAGCTAGTGGGAAGCAGCCGCAGAGCACAGGGAGATCAGCTCAGTGCTTTGTGACCACCTAGAGGGGTGGGATAGGGAGGATGACCCTCTCCACGACCATGCAAGTGGGAGGAGATATAGGGATATATGTACATGTATAGCTGATTCAGTTTGTTATACAGCAGAAGCTAGCATGCCATTGTAAAGCAATTATACTCCAATAAAGATGTTAAAAAAAAAAAGTCTTATGTGAGCTTCTAGAGCCCCAGGAAAAGCCCTTCCCAGCACCCATGCCATGCTCCACCTTTACCCACTTCCAGATGTCTTTTTGGTACCATCTCCCTGGTCTGGCCACTGCCTCCATTTCCTCCCCTCCCACTCTGACCTTAGTCTATTGAGCCAGGCTAAAGACTCTGGTGAATTGGTAACCACACAGTTCTGTCTCTTGCTACGGCCTGAGCTCCATGACCTCTGGCACAGCTGATGGAACTTATTACCATGCTTCCTCAGCCCCCCAGATGTGACCCATCTCCACCTCCAGACCCATGCCTCTGCCTGTCCTCTTTCTAAGTGCAGTTGTGATCAACACTTCTGCTTTCCCATCCTCTTCTCAGTCCAACTCCTGGAATAACATCACTGACTCACTCTGCTGGCATCCACTGTCTTCCCAGTACAGGTGACTCACAGATGCACTTCTTCTGATGGGCCTAGCTGCCTCTTGGGTGTCTCCCTGAATGGCCCACAGGCCTTTTAGACTCAAGGTAACCCAGAGTTTCTCAACTGTGGCACTGCTGACATTTGTGGCTGGATCATTCTCTGTGGTGGAGGCTGTCCTGTGCATTGTAGGATGTTGAGCAACATTCCTGGCCTCCACCCAAAAGACCCCTGTAGCATCTCTCACTCCACAGGGTGACAACAAAAGTATCTTGAGACATTGCCAAATGTCCTCTGAAGGGACAGTCTGCCCCAGCTGAGAACTGCTGGGAGAGCCCAAATCAAACCACAAACTTGAAGTGTTGTCGTTTGTCCAGCCCATGCTCTGCGCCAAGCATGGGGCTGAGCGCACTGCAAACACCATCTCATCTTGTGGTCATCTCCCCCATTTTATCTGTCAGGAATGGAGGCCTACAGGGGTCACATGACTTGCCCAAGGTCGCGTGGCCAGGAAGTGTTTCCCCTTCCCCGGGCCCCTCAACTTGCTCCTCCTTCCTTTTCTCCATCTCTCTAAAGGCAAAGAAGCTGGGCTGACACCCTCTCTTCTCCTCCTCGGTTCTCTCGAAACACACATCCAGCTAGTCACCCATGTGGACATCCTCCACAACCCTAAAAACTAAATAAGCTCCAATGTGCTTTAAAACAACCAACCGGGAATTCCCTGGTGGTCCAGTGGTGAGGACTCCGCGCTCTCACTGCTGAGGGCCCGGGTTCAATCCCTGGTCGGGGAAGTAAAATTCCACAAGCCAAAAAACAAGTCAACCAACAGGGGTCTTCTTCCCCGCTCAAGCACTGTCCATGGCTCCCCACTGCTCCCCAGGTCAACCCTCAGCCACTGGGATTGGCCTTCAAGGTCCTGCACCCCTCCAGCCTCTTTGTCTCTCACATCCCGAGGCCAGAGAAAGCCACCCGCCCAGCCACGCCCTCTGGTTTCTCTGTGCTCGAGCCCTACTCCCTTTCCTGCACCTGTTGAAATCCAACCTCTCCCTGCCGTCCCAGCTCAGATGTCACATCCCTCATGTTGCCTTTCTTGGCCTCCCTTCTCCCTCCTCCAAAGCAGCAAAGTTTCAATTATTTGTATCTCCTCTTCTTCACCTTGAAACACTGTCCCCTCCCACCCTCACCGCCTAGTGAGAACTTCATGAAAATGAAGGATGAAGAAATCATCCAAGTCTACCACCTGCTGGGGCAAAGCGGGGCATCTTACACTTGTTCTAGAATTCCCTGCTTCAAGTTTTGAGCCCTCTGCTTCTTGTTTTCTGGAATTTGTATTTTTCCAAAACTCAAATTCAGAGATCTTCAGCCTCCTCCTCTGTTTTTATCTTAATCCAGACTGATCGTTTTTGATTCTGAAATTTCAGCCATTCACAATTACCTGTCACCACTTTTTGCCCTATGTACTTATTACCTTTCTATTACTTAATGAATCGTTTTCTCTTGGGGCTCTTCCTTTTAAGCCTTATTATTTTAAGCAAAATTTATAATGCTATTATTATATCCATGAGACTGTAGATTTGATGTTCAGGCCAAATATATATTTTTCTTCTACATATCCAAACGAATCTCTCATTTAATATAACTACATAAACCAGAAAATGAATAGAAAATGTTCCTCCACGTGCCATATACAATTACTGGGCTTGAGTTTGGGTTTTTTGTAGCAGAAGCCACCGGCTTTCCTTACTTGGCCCTGCAAAACACCTTTCTCTGCTCTAAAATGAAATGAAATGAAGTAAAATAACCAGGCTTAATAGCTAAGGGTACTTGTATCAGCCTCTGGGAACCAGCCAGAGCATTTTCTGTAAGGTTCAGACTTGTAAAAATTCATTCAAAATTTATTCTTTTCTGTCTTTATTTAGGTATAATTGACAAATAAAAATTGTGTATATTCAAGATGTACAACATGATTCAACATTTATTCTTGTTATTCAGGTTTTAGCCAGTGACCTGATACCCAACCTCATACAGTAGAATCCCTTCTACCTCATGTCAAAACCCTTTGTTATATCCCTTCATTGATGGAAATATCTGTATCTATTTCCCCACTTGAATCTCAGTTCCATGAGGACAGGGATTTGGTCTGTTTTATTCTCTGCCATATTCCCAGCACCTAAAACAATGGTTGGAGCACAGTGGGTGCTCCATTGTTGCACAGACTAATTCTGAGCCAATCACTGCCCAGCTCAGGACCAGCTGATCCTGGGAGGGGGCACCCTCAGGGAGACTGGCTGTGTTGGGTCTTCGTTGCTGCGCACGGGGTCTCTCTAGTTGCAGCGAGCAGGGGCTACTCTTTGTTGTGGTTCGTGGGCTTCTCACTGCGGTGGCTTCTTCTGTTGTGGAGAACAGGCTCTAGGTGTGCAGGCTTCAGTAGCTGTGGTGCGCGGGCTCAGTAGCTGCGGCTTGTGGGCTTAGTTGCTCTGCAGCATGTGGCATCTTCCTGGACCAGGGATCGAACCCGTGTCCCCTGCATTGGCAGGCCGTTTCTTAACCACTGTGCTACCAGGGAAGTCCCTCTTGAACTTCTTTATGGTTTACGGCAGTTCTAACTCTGGAACTCATTGAGAGGGGAGTATTATCTTCTCAGAGCTTCAGGCTTCTCTAATTGACCTGGCCCTTGCCTGAACCTGGACAGTCATATCTCTCCTCAAGCCTGCATCCTGTGCCTCAGTTTTCCTAGATGGATCTGCACTAAAAGCTTGGGCCTCTGCTCTCCAGTGTTTTTCTTCCGCTTTGATGGATATTTTTGGGCATCTGGTATGTGCAAGGTCATTTGCTTGGTCCTGGGGAGACGGTGGGGAGCTGGGGGCCAGCTGTGAGTCCTCCCAACCTGTCTGCCCACTTGCCCAGATCAGCAGCCCACTCACCAAACAGGGAATGGTATCTGCCTCACATTAGGGGGCAGGGCTGACTCTGGGCACATCTGGAGAAGATGGGCTGGCCAAGGAGAACCTGCTAGTTGGAGGGGTCAAGGTGGCTGGCAGGGGATGGGTGGGGTGGGAGGAGCAGAAAAAGTGTCTGTGGTGCATTTTTTTTTTTTTTTTTTGCAGTACGCGGGCCTCTCACTGCTGTGGCCTCTTCCATTGCGGAGCATAGGCTCCGGACACGTAGGCCCAGCGGCCATAACTCACGGGCCCAGCCGCTCCGCGGCATGTGGGACCATTCCTGGACTGGGGCACGAACCCGTGTCTCCTGCATCGGCAGGCGGACTCTCAACCACTGCGCCACCAGGGAAGCCCTGCTTTTTTTAAATATTTGTTTATTTATTTAGGCTGCACTGGGTCTTAGCTGTAGTACACAGGATATTAGTTGCTGCATGAGGGATCTTTAGTTGTGGATGTGGACTTCTTAGTTGTGGCATGCATGTGGGAGCTAGTTCCCCGACCAGGGATCGAACCCAGGCGCCCTGCATTGTGAGCACAGAGTCTTACCCACTGGACCACCAGGGAAGTCCCTGTGGTGCTTGTTGAAGCTGGAGGTCTTCCTGGAGGGAGAGGCTGGCTGCAGAGCTCCAGGCTGGTGCGTTGGACCCAAGATCCAGAGGGAGCAGAACGGCTGGCTCCCAAAGGCTGTGGAGTCTGCAGATTTCTGGCGTCCCAGAGGAGGCCCTGTGGCCCGTGGGGCACCAGGGATGCTGGCTTAGGGACTCCTGTCCCAGCTTGGGAGCAGGCCCTGAACTGGAGGCCCTGAGGGGTGCTGGTGTGGGAGGAGGGTACTAGAGAGTGGTCCAGAGGGGGATTTGGGCGCTAAAGGGAGTCAGGGTGGCAGGAACCCTGATGGTTGGGGCTTCTGGGTATCTTAAGTCTTTGTCTCTTTGCCTGTGTCTTTCTCTGTCTCTGTGTCTTTCTCTCCATCTCTCCACCTGTCACTCTCCAACTCATCCTCTGTTGTCTTTCCCTTTCTGTCCCTCTCCACGCCTCCGTGTCTCTTGTATCTAGTTTTCTCCATCTCTGGAGGCCGCACCTCAGTCCCCGCCCAGAGGCTGTTGATATCGGGGGGCGTGACAGGGGCGGGCCTCTCCTTGTGGCCGGCTGGTCTGGGTTAAAGAGCTGGGCCGCCTGATGGCAAGTCAGAGCCGAGGTTTCGGTTCAAGCGGATCTGGTTCGAGGGAGGGAGGCCGAGACCCGCAGGGTGAGCGCGCGTGGGGTGGCGGACTGTAACCTGAGGGCGGCCTCAGCCCTGCGCGGTAACCCGAGGTGCACCAGCTCCGGGGCTGGTAGCGCGGGTACGAGGGTCTGCGCGCGGCGGCGGGCGGGTGCACTGCCGGCCCCGGGAATCCCCAGGAACCAGGACGGGACTGCCTGTGAGGGACTCGTGTGTGTGTGTGTGTGTGTGTGTGTGTGCGCGCGCGCGCGTGTGTCCCCCCGACCGTCGCTGCATTTGTGTGAGGTTTCTTCTATGTGCGCCTCGGAGTCCTGGGTGTATCCTTCTCTCTGGGTGTCCATGGTGGGAAGGGCCTCAAGAAGACACCTCTCCGAATCAGGGCATCTTAGCCGGATCCAAGCCCAGCCCTGTGACGCCTGCTTAAGGCTGGCTGGGGTCACTGGGATTTCACCACTCCACATTGTCTTAAAGGGGAGGCAGTGCGCCCCACTGATGGACCTTAGGCTTGTGGTGCCGCCGCCTTCACAGTCTCACACATATCACAGGCGCAGAGCCTCCAACTGACCCTCTATGAAAAGAGGATGCCTGCCTGGGTCCCCACAGTTGGCCGTGAGGGTCGCGTGAGGTCCTGCAGTTGGTCCCAGCTGATGTTCGTTGGATGTTTGTTTGAAAGAATGCTCCCTGGTGTCCCGGGGGCCTGGCCCTTCCCCCTTGGACCAGAGGGGGGCTAGCCAGCAGGGACCATGCAAAGCAACTGAGGCCCACCAGCTGATAGGTCTCAGGCTGGAGGTGGGAGGGAGACAATGGGGGAGCTGGGATTTGAACAAACCAGCCCCGGCTGACCCCAAAATCCTGGGCACTTTCCGAAGGCTCTGGCCTCTCTGTATAGCCCAGCTTGGGTTTCTGAGCAGTAACATTAGCTCTGGGCTAGTGTGCAGCCGTGACCTTGGTTGGTATCTGCAGAGGGGTTTGGTTGACTCTGGAGACATTCAAGAGTCATCCAGACGGTATGGGACCCCATCTCTTCTCCCTGGAAAGACTTGGGCCTGATTCTCGAAATCCTGGGTGGCTGAGTTACAATAATGAATGTGATGGTAGTACCAGCAGCCGTGAGAGGTACCTCTGATCAAGGACTTACTGTCCTTGATGAAGCACTGAGCTGAGCACATTAAAAAACGCTTAGTTGTCATCTCAGCCCCATGAAGTTGGTAATAGGGTTCCTGTCTTATGGATGAGGAAGTTTAGGCTCTGAGAGGTGCAGACACTCACCTGAGGTCACACAGCTAAGATGCAGAGCTCCAAGGAGTCCTTTCTGAGGTGCACATCCAAGCATGGCCACATTTGATGGAGATGATGGGCAGAGACAATTGCAGCCCTGGAATGATCTAGATTACTGGTAGTTTTTTTTTTTTTTTTTTTGCGGTACGCGGACCTCTCACTCTTGTGGTCTCTCCCGTTGCGGAGCACAGGCTCCGGACTCGCAGGCCCAGTGGCCGTGGCTCACGGGCCCAGCCGCTCCGCGGCATGTGGGATCTTCCCGGACCGAGGCACGAACCCGTGTCCCTTGCATCGGCAGGCGGACTCTCAACCACTGCGCCACCAGGGAAGCCCTTACTGGTAATTTTTAAGCTTCTTTTTCTGCCAGGATCTCCTTTGGGCCAAAGAATCTGCAGGCAAATGTCTAAAGTATGCCCAAAGCTGTGGTGAGACTCACCCCTCCACATCCTGTTCTGCCAACCTGGCCCTGCCATCATAACTGCCCCTGAAACTCTCAGAGCCCCAGATACTTGGGTAGGCCCCCTCCCGGCTCATAACGTCTGGGGTCTGGCACTTTGGAAAAATATGGGACAGCCCTTTGGCATAGAGGCGTTCGAAAAGGTACCATGAGCCAGCTTAGGGGGCAGGCTGTCTGACTACAGGCTGCTAGAGGGAACGGAGAGCAGGGCTGGGATGTAGGGCAGTGGGGCCAGTGTTGGGTGCCTGGCTGTCAGGCCACCATGTGGGGAGTGGAGGTAGTATGTACAGTGCCTGTGGCTCAAGAAGAGGCAGATATATGGTTTCTGGTGGGCCAGGTTCCACGTTACTGCATTCGTTCTCAGGAGTCCACACACCTTGTATGACGAGTCCCCGTTTGGTGGCTGGGCTAACTTGACAAACCAGCCCTCCCCGGGTGTGGGCCGGCCTCAGAGCCAGTCACTGGCACCTCCATCTTCAGATAATGCCCACCCCAGTGGGGTGGGCGGGGCCACCTCTGCCAGGGCGGGGCTGCTGCGGCCCTTGCCTGGCTTCTGGGATGAGACTGGGGGCTGGTGCTGAGAGGAACAGGCATGCCAGCCTCCCACAGCATCCTGAGAGTGTCAGCTTTGAATTTGTCTCACTTTTATAAATATTGTGATAGAAATAGGAATAATGGCTGAAATTTTGCATGTTATGTGCCAAGCCTCATCTCACTGAAGTGTCCCAGACAAACTTAGGAAGTAGGTCCCTTTATTATTAACCCATTTCACAGATTGGAAATGGGGATGCTGAGGATGGGGACTGGACTCACTCCAGGCTGCTTACTTGGGGAGGGGCAGAGCTGTGATTTGAATCCAAAAATGCATTTTTAAAGAATAATGCAATCCCCAAACACCTCTTCATTTTATTTTTAATTTTTTAAGTTGAAGTGTAATATACATACAGGAAAGTGCACATTCTAGAACTGGGGTTTTTGCAAACTGAACCCACGCATGTCACCAGCACCCAGATCAAGAAAGAGAATAACTGCCTGCATCCCCAAACATGCCCCCCCCATTGAAGCATCTTAATTCATTTTTCATTAATTTCAACTAATTAATTTTTTATTGAAGTGTAGTCGATTTACAATGTTGTGTTAATTTCTCCTGTACAGCAAAGTGATTAAGTTATACATATATATTCCTTCCTTTTTTATATTCTTTTCCATTATCACAGTATATTGAATATAGTTCCCTGTGCTATCAACTAATTAAATCTTAACAGACTTTACTTTTTTTTTTTTTTTTTTGTGGTACGCGGGCCTCTCACTGCCGTGGCCTCTACGGTCGCGGAGAACAGGCTCCGGCCGCGCAGGCTCAGCGGCCATGGCTCACGGGCCCAGCCGCTCCACGGCATGTGGGATTTTCCCGGACTGGGGCACGAACCCGTGTCCCCTGCATCGGCAGGCGGACTCCCAACCACTGCGCCACCAGGGAAGCCCCATTATTATTATTTTTAACATGCTAGGTTTTCCCCCCATCTTTCACTTATTTATTTATTTATTGGTTGCGTTGGGTCTTCGTTGCTGCGCGTGGGCTTTTCTCTAGTTGTGGCGAGCGGGGGCTACTCTTCCTTGCAGTGCGCAGGCTTCTCATTGCGTTGGCTTCTCTTGTTGCGGAGCGCGGGCTCTAGGGCGCGCTGGGCTTCAGTAGTTCTGGCTCACGGGCTTAGCTGCTCCGTGGCATGTGGGATCTTCCTGGACCAGGGATCAAACCTGTGTCGCCTGCATTGGCAGGCGGATTCTTAACCACTGCGTCACCAGAGAAGTCCCTAGAACGTTGTTATTAACTAGAGTCCGTAGTTTACATTAGAGTTCATTCTTTGGCTTGTACAATTCACTAATTAATTTTAATAGTTAAAACACTTTTGAATGGTCAATATGTGCTCAGGGTATAGAAAATCAAAAAGTCCCCAAAGATGGAGACAGAAAGGTAAGCCTCCCTTCCAATCCTGCCCCCAGTTTTTGCAGGCTCCTTTCAGAGGCAGCCACCGTGATAAATTTCTCATGGGTCCTCAAAACCTTTTTTTCCACATTTAAAAAACTTGAGGCAAAATTCATCTAACATAAAATAACTATTTTAAAGTGAACAATTCTGTGGCATTTAGTACATTCACAATGTTGTGCAATCACCACATGTATCTGTTTTCAAAACATTTCCATCACCCAGAAAAGAGACCTCCTCACTCCCCACTCCTGTTCCCCCCAGCCCCCGGCAACCACGAATCTGCTTTCTGTCTCCCACCTATCCTGGATATTTTATATAAACTGGATTATACAATACATGGCCTTTTGTGTCTGGCTTCTTTCACTCAGCTTGATGTTTTTGAGGTTCATCTGTGTTGTAGCCTGTGTCAGTGCTTCATTCCTTTTCATGGCTGTATAATATTCCACTGTATAGATACACCATATGATATCTATCCATCACCAGTTGATGGACATTTGGGCTTCTTTCACCCTTTGGTGATTGTGAATAGTGCCGCTATGAATATTTGTACACAAGTATCGGTTGGAGTCCCTGTTTTCCATTCTTTTGGGTATACACCTAGGAGTGGAATTCTGGGTCATGGAATGATTCTATAGTTAACTTTTTGCGGGACCATCAAATTGTTTCCCACAGCGGCTGCACCTCCTAAAAACTTTTTGTAGCACTTTCTTTGGGGATTTGGACAGAACTGCTCTGTTTGAGGGGAGGAGGAACCCAGCTGTGGAAAGTAGAGGACTTCCTCAATGCACCCATTTGTTGAGCTCCTCCCATGAACATCAGATGGACCTCTTTCTTTTATTCCCATTTTGTGGATGAGAAGACTGTGGCTCCCAGGAGGAGAGCCAGTTGGGGACCCACAGCATGTGTTTTTTCTGCTAGGAGTAGAGCTGGTGTCTGTCCCAGGAAAGACCGCAGCCTGCACCTGTCCTGAGGGATGGTGAGGTGGGCACAGGGTTTCTCTGGCCCTCCCATGCACCCACCCACCTGGAGCAGGGACCCCTTTTTCAGGGCTCACACTTTATCTTGTTCCAATTCCTTCCCATTTCAATCCTTCAGGAAGACATCTCTTTGCTCAGAATATCAGCTGCGATTTTCCTGGGTGGAGGTGGGGGCTTTTGCTGTGACTCCAAGTCCCCCAGCTTCCTCTGAGGGTTACTAGAAAGATGAAAGGCATGCATGACTGTGAAAGTCACTGCGTACAGCAGGTGCTCAATAATTCTTTTGAGAGCAAAGGAAGGGAGGTAGATGATTGCCGTGCAAAATGGGCTGTCAGGGCAGAGCTGGGCCTGGAGGACGAGGGGAAGCTGGTGCAGGCAGAGCTGGGGGAGGGGCATGCAGGGTGGAGGGAACGGCAAGTGTAGAGGCTCTGAGGTAGGAATGAACTTAGGCTGTGGCTGGAGTGGCCGGAGTTGGGTGAGTGAGGGGGAGAGCGGTGGGAGACAGAGTTGGAGGCGTCAGCAGGGGCAGGCCACACAGGGCAATGGGGTCCATGGGAAGGAGTCTGAATTGCTTTCAGAGTGTAATGGGGGGTCCATAGGAGGAAGGGGAAGGTCATGTCTGATTTAATTTTAGGAAGAGCCCTCTGACTTCTGTGTGGAGAATGGACTGCTGGGGGCCAAGCATGGAACTCGGGACCGATGGGAGGAGGCTACCACAGTGGTGAATTGACATCGATTGGGATGATGGATGGAGAGAAATGAATGGATGTGAAAGATGTTTAGGCTGGATAACTGGCAGCAGCTGGCAACAGATCGAATGGAGGAAGAAGGAGGGAGGTGGGGGTGAGGTGAATCTGATACCCGTGGGGGAATATCCAGGAGGTGGCTGGACCTATCAAGGGGGCCACTGAGACATGGGAGGCACCTCAGAGATGAGTCACGGAGGCCAAGGGAGGGCGTGAGATCCTCAGGAGGTGGGCACAGAGGGAGAGGAGACCACCCAGGACCAAGCTCTAAGGAACACCAACATTTACAAATTGGGTGAAGAAAGGGGGGGGGTCCAAAACGGACTGAAAAAGGGGAGCTTTGTGGCTGAGGTGGAGGATGGACAGGATTCACCTCCCAAAGGGCTTTGGATACCAGGCTGGGGGGAGTGGGGAGCCCTGGAGGGACTTAGAGCAGAGGAATGACAGGCCTTTAGAAAGGTATCTGTAGTGGATGGGGTGGAAGCCAGACTACAGCCAGTTTGCCCAGGGGTTAGATGTGACCCATGTGACCTGTTGGCTGAATATGTTGACTCCAGACCACACACAGGAAAGGTCATACCATGGTGGACTCAGAGATCATCCCTTACAGCTACCCCCAGTTCCATATGGGGAACTGGGGGTGACAGTAAAAGCAGTCAGTGGAGGAGTTAGGATTAGAACCCAGCTGCTTATGGTGTGTGTGTGTGTGTGTGTGTGTGTGTGTGTGTACATATTTTAGTAAGAAAGCCCCCTTCATATAGGTTCCTCACTTCACTCAGGCCTCTGCCCAGATATCCCTCTCCAGAGAGGCCTCCCTGGACCACTTCATCTAAAAGAATTGCTCCCCATCCTCTTACTCTGAGTATTAGTGCCCTGTAGCTGCTGTAACAGATTTCTGGGAACTGGATGGCTTAAAACAACACAATTTATTAGCTCTTGGATTTGCAGGCCAGAAGTCTGCAATCCAGGTGTCGGCAGGGCCACACTCCTTCTGAAAGCTCTAGGGGAGGATCCTTGCTTGTCTCTTCCAGCTTCTGGGGGCTCCAGGTATTCTTTGGCTTGTGGCCGCATCACCCCAATCCCTGCCTCTGTCTTCACACGGCCTTCTCTTCTGTGTGCCGGATCTCCCTCTGCCTCTCTCTCACTCTCTTTCTTTGGCTGCGCTACGTGGCTTACGGAATCTTAGTTCCCTGACCAGGGATTGAACCCGGGTCCTCGGCTCCCTCTGCCTCTCTCTTAGAGGGACACTTGTGATTCCAGTTAGGATCCACCTGGACAATCCAGAATCATCTCCCCATCTCTAGATCCTTACCTTAATCCCACCCGCAAAAATTTTTCCATATAAGGTCACAGGTTCTAGGGATTAGAATGGGATATCAATGGGGGGGGGCAATATTCAGCCACTCCCCCATCCCCACTTTACCTTCTTCAGAACATGTAGCCTTTCTGTGGTGTCCTAGCGTGTCTGTTGGTGGTCACCACCCCTAAGGGCCAGGGCCATGTCTGTCCTGCCATCATTACATCCTCATGCCTAGAACAGAGTCAGACACATAGCAGGGGCTCAGAAATGATTTGCCGACTGAATGCTGAAGAGAAGCATGTAGAACCCTTAGTGGAAGTCCTGGCCTGTGGAAGCCAGAGGAAGGTCACAATTCTTCGTAGTAACCGCTAGCTGGCTTCCCCGATATTGCTGGCGAAAATCATTAACCATCGCTAAACTGGTAAAGAAATAAATACCCATGGCAGTGTGTGCAGTGTGTCCTGTGCAGTGTGTCACCTAGAGCTGCCCATGGGAGAGGCAGCCCAATTGCACATCAGTGGTCTTAGTTCAGAGCATATGCCTGGGACTTGTGACTCGCAGCTCTCTGTGTTTCATTTTGGAAGGTTGCTTACTCCCCACCCCTCCCCTCCCCCATCCAGCCCTCCAGAGGGCATATTGCCTACACAAGGCTTTCTGTATTTTAAAAAAGATTTTTAACTGTGGTAAAATACACATAACATTTACCATTTTAACCATTTAAGTGTATAGTTCAGTGGTATTAAGGGCATTCACATTGTTGTGCAACCATCACTACCATACATCTTCCCCAGCTAAAACCCTGTATCTGTTAACATTAACTCACCATTTCCCCCTCCCCCAGACCCTGGCAACCACCATCCTCCTTTCTGTGTCTATGAATCTGACCAGTCCAGGGACCTCATATAAGTGGAATCATACAGTATTTGTCCTTTTGTGTCTGGCTTATTTCATTTAGCATAATGTCATCAAGCTTCATCGCTGTTGTAGCATGTGTTACAATTTCCTTCCTTTTTAAGGCTGCATAATATTCCGCTGTATGAATGGACCACATTTTGTTTATCCATTTTTTCATTGATGGATGCTTGGGTTGCTTTCACTTTTTGGCTATTGTGAATAGTTCCACCATGAACATGAGTGTACAAATATCTGTTTGAGTCCCTGCTTTCATTTCTTTTGGGGATCTACCCAGAAGTGGGATTGCTAGAACATATGGTAATTCTATGTTTAATTTTTTGAGGAACCACCATACTGTTCTCTGCAGCACGGCTGCACCATCTTACATTCACTCCTGCAATGCATAGGTTTCCAATTTCTCCACATCCTTGCCAACACTTGTTATTTTCTTTCTTTCTTTAATAGTAGCCATCCTAATGAGTCGTCATGTCATCCGCCTTGTAAGTCAGACCATTCCAATGGGGTCCTCCACATTTGGTAATGACCAATCCACCTGCTTTCCCAGGACACAGCAACCAATAGAAACTTCACCTCTGCCAGGATGATGTGGTTGGACTTTGGCTGGTGGAAGAGCCAGTGGCTTGGAGGCCCTGGGAGGGGGCACCCCTGGCAGGGGTGGGTGGGTGTTGAGGACACAGGTGAGAACCTGCAGTGCAGGGTTTCTTTAGCTCTGTTGTCCAAGGAGGTGGGAGCACAGAGGGAACCCTTGGCTCATAGGACTGAGTGGAAAAGATTGATGAGAGCAGGACCTCAGCATTTTCAGCAGTCTCCTTGGTGTTGTCTGAGATCCATGGGCCCTCAAATTGATTGAGGTTGGCCTTGGTGGGGGTTCAGGGGACCCCTGCCAGCTCCCAACTCCCGTGAGTTGGAGGCACTGAGCTTGAATTTTCTTGAAAATGGAGAGAATGACGGGACCTGCCTTCAAGGATTGCTTTAAGATTCCATGAAATGAGGCACCACCCTGATGGTGGTGCATGGCAGGTAGTAAGTGCTCTACACCTGGTCACTGTGTTATTAGTATTATTGGTACACACCCACTCTGTTTTGGTTCCTTCAGGAGCTGACGCTAGGGCAAGGATTTGAGTGCAAGTCGTTTACGTGGGAAGTGGTCACAGAAAAGACGAATAAGGGAAAAGGCAGTGAACCTAAAAGAATTGAAAACAGGGACTCAAACAAATACATAGACATGCATGGTCATAGCAGCACATTTCATAGTAGTCAAAAGGTGGAAACAACTCAAATGTCCAATAGATGAATGGATAAACAAAATGTGATAAATTCTTACAATGGACTATTACTCAGCAGTATAAGACATGAAGCACTGATACATGCTACAAAGTGGATGAACCTTGAAAACATCCTTCTGAGTGAAAGAAGCCACAGAAGACATGAAAAGTCGCTGTGTATGACTCCCTTTATATGAAATGTCCAGAATAGGCAAATCCGTAGAGACAGAAAAAAGATTAGTGGTTTCCAGGGGTCGGGGGGGAGCGGGGAGTGGACTGCTAAGTGGAGACGGGTTCTCCCTTTGGGGTGATGGAAATGTTTTGGAACTAGATAGAAGTGGTGGTTGCACAGCATTGTGAATGTATTAATGCCACTGAATTGCTCACTTTAAAATGCTTCATTTTATATCATGTGAGTTTTACCTCAATTAAAAAAAGAAGGAAGAGGAGGAGAAGAAGAAGGAGGAGGAGGAGGAGGAGGAGGGGCTGAAGTTTAATCCTGCTGGGGAACCCTAGCAGTGCATGCAGAACCCACACCTCAGGGTCATTGCCCTGGAAAGAAGGAGCTGGATTATTTATCCAGCAACGCTCATCAGTCATTGATTGAGAGCTACTTTTGGCAAGAAGGAGGAGAGGGAGTTTGTTTCAATTTTCTAATACTCTGGCCACCTGTGCACGGGCAGAGACGTTGGGAGGGATGCCCTGAGAAGTCAAGGCTGAGGGCATATGGGCGGGGCCAGCTGGCTGGAGGTCACTGCTCTGGGAAGAAGCATCCTTGGTGTCTGGGACTTACATGTACTGAGTGCCTACTATGTGCCAGGCACATCACGCTTGGCTCCACAGGTCATCATGTGTATGGCACACATGTGGCCAGAGGGTGGTTCCCACCTGCACTGACCCCCCACCCTGTGTGTCCCCCCAGGATGCTGCCCATCACAGAGCACCTGCTGCACCTCCTGGGACTGGAGAAGACGGCGTTCCGTTTGTATGCCCTGTCCGGGCTCCTTCTCTCCCTGCTCTTCTTCTTCTTCCGTCTGCTGCTGCAGTTCTTGAGGCTCTGCTGGCACTTCTATATCACCTGCTGCCGACTGCGCTGCTTCCCCCAGCCGCCCCGGCGCAGCTGGCTGCTGGGCCACCTGGGCATGGTGTGTGTGGCTGGGCAGGTGGGCTGGGCAGGGCAGGGGAGGTGCAGATGTTCAGTAAGGATGACGGACCTGCTGGCTTCCGTCATCCCCCCAAGAATCTAGTTGGAGCCATGAAGAGACCCATTTTACAGGATCGGAGTGAGACTGAGGTTCAGAGAGGGCAAGCAGGAACCCAGGATCACACAGCTTGGATGAGGCAGAGCTGACTCTAAAGCTCTCTCTACAATTCCAGGCTATTGCTGTAGCAACAGGTACCAGTGCTTGTGAAATCCCAGAGTGGGAGGCGGGGCACCCCTGTAGATTTTGTTGCTTCACCTACCCCACAATGTGGTTTCACACACTCTCTCTTTCTCTTTAATGCTGTGGTCCCAGGTGAGGATTCCAACGCTTTTCTTTCATTTCATTTCTTATTTCACATATATATTCCAGGTATTATTTCAGGAACTTTATAAATATTAACTCATTTGGTCCTCTTGACAATCTTAGAAGGTAGGCCCTGTGATTATCTCCATTTTTCTCCGGAGAATACTATGACACAGAGAGGTTAAGTAGCTGGCCTTAGGTCACAGAGCTTGTAAGTGGCAGCGTCTGGGTTTAAACCCAGGCTGTCTGGTTCCAGCGTCCCTGATCTTAGCTGTCTACCCTTGCCCCTCTAGCTTCTGGATGAGAAAGGCTGGACTTTTCTAAAAGGGCTTCAGAGGTCAGAAGAGAGAAAGTCAGACTCCTGCGGGTGCTGAGGCTTTGGGGGCCAGAGTCCAGCCCCTATTTCCCTGCTGGACTCAGCTGATCCCCCTTCCAGGCCTAGATGAAACCGAGGGACAGTTGTGGAGACCTTCCTCATGCTGAACTTGGAGGAAGACTTTGGAGAGGCACTTTGGGGCAATGGTCACCAGTGTGGACTTGCCAGTTTCTACCATGTGCCGCCTGTGTGACCCTGACAAGCTATTTCACCTCCCTGTGCCTCAGATGACTCATCTGCAACGTGGAACTATAATCATTCCTAATAATCTCGTGGGATTGTTTCAACGATTCCTGAAGTCGTGTCTGTGGCATGCTGGGCACTGAGCCTGCTACACCGCGGTGGATGTATGTGCTCAGTTCTCGGGTCCTGCGGAGACTGGAAGTAACAAGTGATTCTAGACACATTTTAGATACTGCTTGGAGTGAGTGTCTCAGAAGAAGGAAGCAGGAGACATTTCCACTCAATAGTGCAAGAAACAGTCATTTTATTATCCTCCTGCAGCCAGCACTCACCAAGTTTTGGCTGTACCTGAATCTCCTCTCTCTTTCCCATTCTCCAACCACTGCTCAGGCCTCCTCCTCTCCTGCTGTTCCATGGTCCAGCCTCCTCCCTGGGCTCCTGCCTTTAGTCTTACCCCTCCAGTCCACCCCTCATCCTGGTCCCAGAAGGATTCCTGAATCCAGCCATGTCCCTCCCCTGCTTATACACCCTCCATGGCTCCCCATTGCTGTCCTGAGAAAGTCCCAGCTTCTCAGCTGGAGTTCAAGTCCCTTTAGACTCCAACCCCCACCCTCCTCACCTGTTCTACCATCTCCCTCTAGTCCCATAGAATGACTTTCTGCTCCTGGAACAAGCCTCTGACTTTCCACCTCCATGGCCTTTGCCGAAACTGTGCCCTCTGCCCAGAATATCCTTCTCTGTTAGATGAACTTCTACTCATTTTTCATGCCCCCATATCCAATGCCCTTACTCCAGGAAGCCCTCTGGCATGGATGGTGGTCCTGGAAATAGTGGCCAGGCTCTGGTGCCATGGGAGGTTGGCCAGCACCAGTTCTGAAGTCCAGCCTTGACCCCGTGGGCCCATCCTGCCTCCCAGGCCATGAGACCTGGATGACGCCATGATCTCCCTTGGGTGTGGACAGGCTCAGGGCTGAACCTGATCAAGAAGGAGACACAGAAACCAGAGAGGAGTCATTTGTTCATTCATTCATTCATTCTACAATTGCTGGACCCTACCATTGGCCAGGCACTGGGTTAGGCTCCTTTATATCTGAGCTCTCCCAATTCTCATAGCCTATGAAATAGGGATGGACCTGCCCTATATTATGGATTCGATCTTTGGGGCTCAGAGAGGTTAGGTGACTTGCCCAAGATCACACAGCCGCTGAGGGTGGATTTGAGCTCAGATCCATATGACATTGAGCCTGAAGTGCTCTGCCTCATAGAGCATGTTGGTTAAGAGCAGGCGTTTTGGAGCTTGGGGGCCTGTGTTCAAATCCTGGCTTTACCACTATGGCAGGTGATGCCAGTGTCTGCGCACATCCTCTCGGCCCATGTCTGGCTTCAGTGGGCTGACTTCTAGTTGCTATCACCCGTGTTCTAGGGCTTTCTCTAGCAGCTGAAGCCCACTCTGCACGGGCGGACTGTGAACTTCAACCTCAGCCGGTGATTATGGGACTAGGGGAGTTGGTATAAAAACACCCCAGCCCCCTCACCTTCAGGTGGGTTGACTCTGAGATGGATGTCCCCCAGAGATCCCCAATGGGACTGAGCCCCAGTTGCCCATGGGAGTAATTCCCTTGACAACTCTTTGCTGGCTGCCTTTCCTCTCTATCTCACGTCTCCTCTCCCCACCCATGTTTCTGGGGATCACCCCCCAAATAAACTGCTTGCCCTAGAACCCTTGTCTCAGGTCCTGCTTCTAGGGGAGCCCAAACCAGGACAGTCGCTTTACTCACCTGTAACTTAAGACAAATCATTTGACCCTTCGGAGTAAAGTAAAATGGGGAAAATAGTAGCAACTACGTCATAGGCTTCTTGTGTGGGTTGAATGCATGAATATCTGAAAACTGCCCACAGCAGCACCCAACTGCAAGCATGTGTACGTGTTAAAGAGAACAATACTAGTAATATTTTATTACGAACGTAGAGGTACTAGATTAAGTGCCAACCGTTATCATTATTGTGTTTACTCTTACTGCTTTTATTTCTTGAACACTCGCCGTGTGTCAGGCCCTGTGCTGGGGCTCTTCCACTTTGCTATTCCGTGAATCCTCTCAACTACCCTCAGAAGGGGAGTTGACTTTTCCCCCGTTTTCAGATGAGGGAATGGAGGCTCAGTGAGGTGCAGCCAACTGCCCACAATCATACAGCTCTTCCTGGCTTGTTTTGAGGGCCGGGGAAGTGGTGGGAGGGAAGGGGTGGGGGAAGCCAGGGCTGGACACCTTCTCACTAGCCTTCTCTACCACCCTCTGCAGTATCTCCCGAATGAGACAGGCCTCCAAGATGAGAAGAAGGTGCTGGACAGCATGCACCATGTGATCCTGGTGTGGATAGGACCTGTCCTGCCACTGTTGGTTCTGGTGCACCCTGACTACATCAAGCCCCTGGTGGGCGCCTCAGGTAGGTGGGCTGGGCCTCTGAGTGGTGAGTAAACCCTCAACTCCCAGAGCCTACCTGGGTTTCTAGGCAGGTGGGCTATCCAGAAGAAGGGCCGTTTGAAGGATGAATAGGAGTTTACCAAAGCCACGATGGCAATACAGATAATGGGAACAGCATGGGAAAAGGCGTGACAATAACATTCCCAGGAACTTTTAGAGAATGTTCACCTCTCAGAGTCAGAGCAGACATGTTCAGATAGGCAGTTGTTTGCCCAAGCTTTTGTTAAATGGTTGTTGCTCAACCATGGCACTCCTATCATTTGGGTTCTGACACTCCCACTGTGGCTATCGCAGCCTTCAGGCTGGCCCTGACTGGCAGAGAGGGAGAGGTAGAAGGATTGCTTCTCCCTTCTGCCATCCACACCTATTTCAAGGTGCAGGATTCCCAAGTGTGCTTGGCAAGCTCTTGCTCAGGCTTCAACATGCAGTTCTAATGACCTTCTCCTCCAGGAAGCCTTCTTTGATTCCCCCAGACAGACCATAGGTCTCTCCTCTAGACTCTCTCATTCTCACTCCTAACCATTTAGTGCTGAATGTGTCTGTGCCTGGCACTATCTTCCTCATAAGAGGGGCT
Source organism: Lagenorhynchus albirostris (assembly GCF_949774975.1). Lineage (NCBI taxonomy): Eukaryota > Metazoa > Chordata > Mammalia > Artiodactyla > Delphinidae > Lagenorhynchus > Lagenorhynchus albirostris. The sequence continues at coordinate 157,749,888 of NC_083097.1, forward strand.
CTGGGCCCTCAGGGTGGCCTCACATGTACCTGGGCATCTCCAGAGGCATAAGGGGACATTTGAGAGAGGAAGGATGGGAAATAAAGAGCTCCAGGAATTTTAGGACCTCTGGCCTCAGCTTTGGTCTCTGCAAACACACGTATGGAGACCACCTTCAAGGCTGCCCCCTGAGCTATGAAGGAGGAAGGGACTGCCATCCTTCCCTTTCCCAGCTCTGCCCTCCTCATGCCTCAGTGTCCCGCATTATTGCATTTGTAAGGGAATGACCATCCCCAATGAACAAAGAGGGAAACCTGGACGTTGGGAAGGGTGACTCTTCCAAGGGATGGGCACCAAGTTGTGGAAAGAGTCCTGGACCAGGACTTGGGTGGGCTGGGTTTGAATCCAGGCTGGAGCATGTACTTGCTGTGTGACCCAGCAATTCATCTAGCTTCTCAGGGCTTCAGTTTCTGATCTGTAAAATAGGGTGGTTGTGAAGAGTCAGTAATATAGTGTGGGTTGGTGCTGATAAAGGTTTTCTCTCTTCTGCCTTTTTAATATCTTTTTTCTTTCTTTCTTTCCCCCTCCCTCCCCTCCCCACCAGCTCAGAGCATCTGTTTTCTGAGTGTCACCCTGCATGGTTATGAGACTCCAAGCAGACCAGGGAGTAGAGCCCCCATCATAAGCTTGGCAATTTAGTAGATGCTCAGGCTTCTTCTCCTCTCCCCTGCCCTCTCTCAGGACAGGCAGGATATCTAGTGCCTCCCCCACTGGAGGAGCTGGATGGTAGACTCCAGCTTGGAGAGGGTGGGGCTGTGTGAGTCAGGAGAGGCAACTTGGCATCAGGCCTCCTGGCCCCAAGGTGTCCGGGCCCCTCCATGCCTGTCTGCCTGAGATTGGACAGACCTGGTCCTAAGTCGTAAATTCCATCCCCTATTGGGGCCTCCTTTGGACCACATCTCGGGGGTTTGCTCCTCTAGGCTTAAACCCACATAGCTGATGGGCCCTGAGAAAGGCATGGCTCTTCTTAGAACCTCCGTTTCTTCATCTTTGAAGGGGCATTTGGGATATACAGAGAAAGTAGGTGAGAATGCTTTATAGAAGACAAGGCAGGATATACAGGCATTTAATTGTAGCTTATTTTCATATATTCATTTTAAAAATTGAGCGGAAATCACATACCATATAATTACTTATTTTAAAGTGTAAGGTGTTTAGTGTGTTCACAATGTTGTGCAACTGTCACCTCTCCCTAGTTTCAAAACCTTTTCATCGCCCCATAAAACACTCCATAGCCATTAAGTTATCACTTACCATTCCCCCTTCTCTTCCTCCAGTGGTAAATACTTTCTGTCCCCATGGATTTTCCTTTTCTGGGTATAGCATAGGAAAGGAATTATACAAAATGTGGTCCTTTGCAGCTGACTTTCACTCAGAATAGTTTTTGAGGTTCGTCCTCATTGTAGCAATGATCAGGACCTCATTCTTTTTTAAGGCTGAGCAATATTTCATTGTATGGATGTATGGATATACCACATTTGCTTATCCATTCATCTGCTGACATACATTTGGGTTGTTTCTACCTTTTGGCTGTTATGAATAATGGTGCTATGAACATGTGTGTACAAGTTTTGGACATATATTTTCATTTCTCTTGGGTAGGTACCTAGTTGTAGAATTGTGGGGTCACGTGGGAACTCTATGTCTAACTTTTCAAGGAACCACCAAACTGTTTTCCATGGTGTCTGTGCATTCATTTTTCCCTATTAGGGTCCTGCTGTGAGCTGGGGACCCAGCTATTCATCTCACAAGTTCTTGACACAACTGAGCAATAATTATAGTCACAGTAGTAAAAATAGCCAACAGTTGGTTAGTTATTCATTTATGTGCATGAATATTTAATGAGCACCTACTGTGTGCCAGGAGCACATTAGTTCATTGAGTTTTTGTAGGGTTGCCATGAGGTAGGCAAGATTGTTCGATTTTCTTGCCCAAGTTTACACAACCAGTTAAGGCTGGGATTTGAACCCAGACCTGGCCAGCCCAGAGGCCAAGCTCTCAATCACAGTAATGTGAAGCTTCCTGCTGAGCACTTGTGGGGGCTTTTCTTATATGACCTTCTTCAGGGTAGATGTTACCACCTCCTTGTTACTGGAGGGGAAAGTGATGGGAGAGGCAGCCTGGACACAGGCTCTCCTGGCATTGAGTGCTGAGGGTTGGATTAGAGGAGGGACCTGAGGATGACAGAGCAAGGGTTTGGCGGGAGAGAAGGTTTGGAGAAGGTTTCCTGGAGGAGGCATCAGTGAAACTGGGCTTTGAAGGATGCATAGGAGTTTGCCTGATGAGAGGTCCCAGGTAGAGGGTCCTAAGTGCAAAAGTGCAGATGTGTGAAAATGCCAGGGGAATTCAGGTGACTTGGGGTGTCTGGAGTGAAGATGACATGTGGGGAGAAGTAGGAAATGAGACAGGAGCTGGACTCAGAGCACCTATGTACAAAGTGAAGGAGCTTGTGTTTTATCTTGGGGGTGTTAGGGAGCCATGGGAGGTGTTTGAGCAGGATAGCCATTGGACAAGTTTGTGTGTCAGAAAGACCCCTGAAGGGCCTAGCGTGGAGTCCAGAGCCCAGAGAGGATAGGAGTGACTAGACTCCCACCTCCTCCTCCAAAGCTGCCTCTTCCTGGAAGTCTGCCTTGACTTCTAGTAGCCCTTTCTCTGTGCCTCCCTCTGCTCCTGGCACACATTCTACCTTCTTGCTAATTACATGGCATGTCTCTGCTTCCCTTTCCCACTACACCCAGAGCTCCTCCAGGCAGGGTGTGGAGCTGAGCCATCTCTGGGGCCCCAGCATGGGTTGGGCACAGAAAGGAGGCAGCAGAGGTGTGTAGAATGGGAGAACGAGTGGACAGATGATTGTGCATACAATTGGCCAATGCCTGGGGAGTGTAGGTGGCTGAATCATATCTCAGGTAAAAGTGACATTACTTGAGTTTCAGGTACTTCCTTCCTGGGCCCTGCCCATCCTGTCCCAGATCTATTCAGCACATAGAAAGGGAATGCATTCACTCATCCATCCACCCACCCACCCACCCATCATCCATCCATCTATCCATCCATTCATCCATCCATCCATCCAACCATCCAACCATCCATCCAACTACCCATTGATAGTTCTCATTCATTCATCCTTTGATTGGTTAATTCATTCATACAATAAAAATTTATTTAGCACCAAGATGTTAGTGATCAACAAGGTCCCTCCCTTCAAAGGGCTTGTAACTGGATGGATACAATCCAGAGTGATTGGTGGGAGAGGAAATGGCATCCAAGAGAGACTGGAAGAATGAGGAAAGAGTGTTGGAGGCAGAGAGGACGCCTGGTGGAAAGACTCAGAAGAGAGAGGGAACACAGCTTTTCAAGGACCTGAGAAAAGTTCTATGATGTTAGCAAGTTGGGTGTGTGCGGGAAGGGGTGGCTGTGGTGGAGGAGAGAGGTGTTCTGAGAATGGTCTGGACTGGGATACGTCATTCAAGGCTTTGTAAATGGGCTGAGCAGCTGTGCTTGAGGCTGATGGGGGTGTGGGCAGAAAAGGACATGGTCAGATCTAGAGTCAAGTAGGATCCCCCTGGGTCTAGGGTACAGGACAGACTGGAAAGGGCGAGGCTGGAGGCTGGGAGCACAGGAGGTGTAATTCAGATGGCCTGAGCTGGCAGAAAAGAAGGGGTGGATTAGGAGAAGAATCAGGTGAAGAAAGCCATACTGGAGAGAAAGCACAGCCTGGGCAAAGGTTTGGAAGTGAGGGACAACGTGCGGGGTTATTTGGTGTATGCTGAAGGATGAGATGGGAGAGGCATACAGCAGCAAGGTAGGGCAGGGCCCTCAGTGCTAGCCTGAGCTTGACCTTTTTTACAAAGGTTTTAGGGAGCCATGGGAGGGGTTTGAGCAGGGAAGGCTCATGTTCAGATCAACATGTTATAAGGCTCTCTTTGGGGCAGGTGTGGAGGATTGGACTGGAGGAGTGACGTGGGAGGTGAGAGCCCAAAGTGGAGGCCCAAGGAGGTCATAAGCAGAGGTCAAGGGTCAGAACTCTGTTTTGAGACATCATCACCTCTTCTCTCTCCACAGCTGCCGTTGCCCCCAAGGATGACCTTTTCTATGGCTTTCTGAAACCTTGGCTGGGTGAGCTTGACACTGGGTAGCCTGGAGCTGGGGCTTCAGGAAAGAGGGGGCAGGGTGTGGGGTTTGTTGGTGAGGTCCTTAACCTTGGTCTTCTGGGTTCAGGAGATGGGCTGTTGCTCAGCAAAGGGGACAAGTGGAGCCGGCACCGCCGCCTGCTGACACCTGCCTTCCACTTTGACATACTGAAGCCCTACATGAAGATCTTCAACCAGTGCGCCGATATCATGCATGTGAGTCCCAAGGTTTCTTGGGAAGAGGGTATCCTGGAAGTGAGGCTGGTCCAGGTTCCAGCTCATGGGCAAACCACGTGATGCCAGGAAGCCTCACTTCCTTTATCTATAAAGTGGTCTTGTAGTGAACTTGCAGCTGGGTCATTGTCAGCCCGGCTGAAGGTCTGTGGTCTCCGTACCCATTTGCCACGTGTCTTTCTCTTCCAGGCTAAATGGCAGCGCTTGGCAGAGGGCTCAGAAGTCTCCCTTGACATGTTTGAGCATGTCAGCCTCATGACCCTGGACACTCTTCAGAAATGTGTCTTCAGCTACAGCAGCAACTGCCAGGAGTGAGTGTGGCCTCCCTGGGGAACATAGAGTCAGTTGCTCCAGGGGCGAGGTGATGAGAGGAAAAAGGAAACTCTTAGCTGTTAGGCACTCCTGCGCGGCTGGTGCTCCATCACTGACAGGCTGTGTGGTTCCTGGAAACTGACATCACCTCTCTGAGCCTGTTTCCTCATCCCCCAAATGCACATCTCCATCCCATCCCCACAGTCATCGCATGAGAATTATAGGGGATAATGTGAGTCAATAGCTTGGCATACAGTAGGTGCTCGGTAGACGCTAGTTTCACTCATTCCTCCACAGAAGGTACGTGGTCTTTGGAAAGATCCTCCCCACACTTTCTGAGCCTCAGTTTCTTTGTGAAATAGGGATGACAATCCCTGACCTTCTGAGAGGCGTTTAAAGCATAAAATGATATAGCACTGCCCTGGCACATGATGGATGTCGAGTGAATATTTGTTGAATGAATGAAATAACCATAGCTCTGGTTCATTCATTCATTCATCAAATATTTGTTGTGTACCTACTATGTGCCTGGCACTATGCTAGCCACTGGGGATATGGTGGTAAGCACTAAGCCCAATTCCTTGGAGCTTACAGTCTAAGTGGGGATATAAGGAATAAGGGACATAATGCCTGTCAAGTTTGTAGCACATAGTAGGTCCTCAATAACAAGCTGCTGACTTTGTTACTCAGGGCCTTCTAGTGGTATTGTTTCCGTTGGGTAAGGTGGAGATGGCCTTAGTAATTAATTCGTTAATTGATCCAAGAAATATTTATTGAGTGCCTACTGTGTGCCGGCTCTAGAGTAGAATACAGTGGTCAACAAAACAGATAAGGTCTTGCTCACCTGGAACTTACATTTTAGTGGGAAGACAGGCGGTAACCATGAACAAATAAACAAGAAAATGCCAGTTGGTGATTAGTGCATGAAAACAACAAGCATGCTTCAGAACTAAGGACAGCTCTTTGCAATCCTGCCCCCCGCAATTTAGTTTTTCTTTCTTTTTTTTTTTTAATAAGAACTTTACTGAGATGTAATTGACATACCATACAATTCACCCATTTAAAGTATACAACCAATGGTTTCTAGTATATTCACAGAGTTGTGCAACCATCACCATAATCAATTTTAGAATATTTTCACCCAAAAGAAACCCTGTACATTTTAGCACTCATCTCCCACTTCCCACTTCCCTTCCAGATCTAGGCAATAACTAATCTTCCTTCTGTCTCTATAGATTTGTCTTTTATGGAAATTTCATATAGATGGAATTACACAGACTTCTGTTTCTGGTTTCTTTCAGTCAACATATTGTTTTCAGATTCAACCATGCTGTAGTTGAATTATCAATAATTCGTTTTAAAAATTGCTGAATAATATTCCATTTACCACGTAATACCACGTTTTGCTTATCCAGTCACCTGTTTATAGACATTAAGGTTGTTTCCATTTTTTGGCTATTATGAGCAATGCTGCTATAAACATTTGTGTACAAGGTTTTGTGTGAACGTTTTAAATTCTCTTGAGTATATACCTAAGAGTAAAATTACTGGGTTATACGATAATTCTATGTTTAACCTCTTTTGGAACTGCCAGACTTTTTCCATAAGCTGGTTGCACCATTTTACATTCCTTCCAGCAGTATGTGAGGGCTCCAGTTTCTCCACACCCTCATCAACACTTGCTATTATCTGTCTTTTTGATTATAGCCATCCAGTTGGGGTAAAGCGGTATCTCACTGTAGTTTTTTTTTGCATTTCCCTAATGGCCAATGCTTTTAAGCATCTTTTCATATGCTTGTTGCCCAGTTGTATGTCTTCTTTGGAGAAATGTCTATTATATTCTTTCCCCATTTTAAAATCGGGTTATTTGTCTTTTTTATTATTGAGTTTTAAGAGTGCTTTATATATTTTAGATGCAAGCTTCTCATCAGGTATATGATTGGCAAATATTTTCTCCCGCTCTGTGGATTGTAGCCATTTAATTTTAGTGATGCTACCTCTATTTAGAAGTCCTCATCCCTCTTTGGGCCTGTTTTAAAAATGTACCTAGAAACAGATCAAGAAAAATTGCCATGGGAAAGACAGTGTGTTACTTACTGCTCCCAAGATGAGGGGGCATGCCACACCACACAGAGCCACATGGGGAAGCCCCAGAAGAAAGCATGGCCAAAACATTTTTGGGGGTGTTCTATGGGAAGCATTGAGAAAGGCAGGGTATGTAGGCTTAAGATTGGCTAGTTTGAATAATTTCAGCAGGCTCTGGGGCACAGGGGTGCCCCCAAGTTATCCAGTGCCTGGCCCTGGGGTGATTAAGGCAGGGGGATAGTGGCTCCACCCAATAATGTTTGGAGTATGGACTCTGGATTGGCTGGTTTGCAAAAGAAAGGCATGCTCCTGGGTGAGTCATTTGCTATCTCTAAGAAATGGCTAGTCCTGGGAGGGGTGGTATCTCTCCAGTCAGTGAGGCCCCAGATGGCAGAGCATCAAGTATACAAAGAAATAAGGAAATAAAGTGAATTCAGGGCCTCTCTTTGTAACCTGCCCTTTGGGAGAGGAAGCTTGTCTTAGGGTACGGGGCTTTGCTCATGACCTTTCTTCTCCCTGGCAGGAAGATGACTGATTACATCTCGGCCATCATTGAGCTGAGCGCACTGGTGGTCCGGCGTCAGTATCGCCTGCATCACCACATTGACTTCATCTATTACCGTACAGCAGACGGACGGCGTTTCCGGCAGGCCTGTGACACCGTGCATCACTTCACCACGGAGGTCATCCAGGAGCGGCGGCGGGCGCTACACCAGCTGGGGGCTGAGGCCTGGCTTAAGGCCAAGCAGGGCAAGACCTTGGACTTCATAGATGTGCTGCTCCTGGCCAGGGTGAGGCTGGACCCTGGAGGGTGGAGCTCTGCCCAGGACAGCCTCCTCATGAGTTGCAGCAATTGTGCAAAATGATAAACATCCAAACTTACATGGATTTAGAATGCAGGCAGATGCAAAACACGTAAGACTGTATTCGTTCGTTAGCGTTGCCGTAAAAAAGCGCCACACACTGGGTGGCTTAAATGACAGAAATAAATTTTCTCAGTGTTGGTTTCTTCTGAGGCCTCTCTCCTTGGCTTGTAGCTGGCTGTCTTCACCTGTGTTTTCACATTGTCTTCCCTCTGTGCATGTCTGTGTCTTCATCTCCTCTTCTTATAAGGACACCAGTCATATTGGATTAGAGCCCACCCTAATGACCTCATTGTAACTTAATCACCTCTGCAAAAGGCTTATCTCCAAATTAGGTCACATTCTGAGGTACTGGGGGTTAGGATTTCAACTTAAGGGTTCTGGGGTGGGGCTGGGGAGGGACAGAATTCAGTTCACAATACAAAGATGCAATACAAGACCTTGAAGAAATGTGACACTGGCAGAGATAGGTGGTCACCTATTTGTGGTGCTTCTGTGGAGTTTCTGAGCAGCACCTGGGTTCTGGATTCAGACAGTCCTGGATTCCGGTTCGATAATAGCTCTGCTGCTTCATGGATGTTTGACCTTAGTCATCTAAGTCTTCCCTCTGAGCCTCAGTTTCCTCATTTACAGCATGATGATCGTAAGACCTGATCACAAGATGGTTGTCAGGCATCTGGCAGGATGCTTGGCGCTAGGAGCTGCTGAAGAAATACAAAGTCCCTTCTTCCTCTTATCTTTGGCTCTCTTTCCATCTTTCTTAGACAAGTTGCATACATCTATCTGCCTGGAATCCTTTCCACTGCAGCTTGGCTTAAGATAAAGAAGGGGGTGTCTTGACTTTGGAAGAACTCCTAGGATGTGGCGGGTGGGATGAAGTGAGCTGAGCAGAGTCTGCTGCCCATTCCAGGATGAAGATGGGAAGGAACTGTCAGATGAGGACATCCGAGCTGAGGCAGACACCTTCATGTTTGAAGGTGAGGACATGGGGTGTGGCTGGGGAAGGATGGGAAGGGGCCCCATTGTCTGAATACAGCATCTCCTCTATCTTTGGGCAGCATCCATTTAAGCTCCTTACCTGCCTGCAGGTCATGACACGACATCCAGCGGGCTCTCGTGGGTGCTGTTCAACTTGGCCAAGTACCCAGAGTACCAGGAGAAGTGCCGGGAAGAGATCCAGGAAGTCATGAAAGGTCGGGAGCTGGAGGAACTGGAGTGGTTAGTCTGGGGTCATGGGGGTAGTGGGGGCAGGTTGAGTTCAAAGCCTTGAGTATAAATCTCTCTGCTCTACCACTTACTGACTGTCTAACCTCAGACAAGTCACTTAAGCTTCTTGAATTTCAACTTCTTCAACTGTAAATTGGGGATGACAAGTCACGCGTATGCCTACCTCATAATGCAGGAGTTAAGAGTGTCTTAGTCAGCAATGGTTGCAATAATGCTGCCTAACAAACAGCCCCCTAAGTTCAGTGGTTTGCAGCAAGCATTTATTTATTGCTCTTGTCTGCACATATTTCTTGCTCTTGTCTGCATATTACTCTTGTTACTCGGGGCTGCACTGAGTTGAGTGGAGATGCTTCCAAGCTTAGGTTTGGGTTCAGGTTTTTTCCACGTCTCATTTTTCATGGACCAGCAGCCACACTGGGCATGTTATCCTCAAGACAGACTCCAGAAGCACAAAGAACCACACAACTTAAAACCTCTGCTTGCATTGTAACATTCCATTAGCTAAAGCAAGTCATCTAGGGCTTCCCTGGTGGCGCAGTGGTTGAGAGTCCGCCTGCCGATGCAGGGGACACGGGTTCGTGCCCCGGTCCGGGAGCATACCACATGCCGCAGAGCGGCTGGGCCCATGAGCCATGGCCGCTGAGCCTTTGCGTCCGGAGCCTGTGCTCCGCAACGGGAGAGGCCACAACAGTGAGAGGCCCGCATACCGCAAAAAAAAAAAAGCAAGTCATCTGGCCAATCCCACCATGAATGGGGTGGGACATATGCTCCAGCCATCCGAGCAGAAGATACTCAGAATCACATGGCAAAGGGCATAGTGTAAAATTCCAATGTGGGGGGAAGTGTAAGAATCAGGAATAATAATCCGATTTACTTCAGATGTGTGCTGTGTGGAGCTGATTCTGGGTGATGCAAAGAAAACACAGCATTGAACAGTGAGAAAGTTCCTTTTGGTTCATTGTCAGCCATTTGGATTATGACCTCAGGGAGACACTTTCAGTTGGTACCATTGTGTCTTTAACACGTTGCTAATCCTTGCTAATCTGCCTTTTTAACAAAGGGAGAAGGTACCTCAGGTTCTGAGAATTGGGCAGGAGGTGGTATCTAGCCAGAATTTAACACCTGTCTTCTGTTTTCCCAGTGGTGTTTATATTTATGGATACCTTTATGCCAGGCATGCCATTTGCCCTTTATGGTAGCAACAGAGAGTTTCTATGAAAGATAACCTGTTAGTGTAAAGAAAACAATCTAGATCATTAACCAAGGGTTATAATTAATCCATTTTTTTTTGCCCTGAATTCCAAAGGAAAAAAAAAACTAATGTACTGTAAGAAGAGGATGTATGGGTTTATAAATACTGAAATTGATCTATACAGGCTGGTAAATCGCTGCTACCCCAGGTCCCCCTGGCTGTCCTGGCACCTCCCCAGGGATGCCCCCTGACCTCCACATAATTCATCAGTTAAAGGGTTAATGCTGGGCTCACAGACGTCCGGCTAGTGCTGCTGTGATTGGTCAGGGGTCAGATATTTTACTTGCTGAGGGTTAGAGGTGTGTGCAGGGCACAACTGCAAATGCCTGAAGTTGGGGCAAGTCTGAGATCCTGGACTGGTTTCCTGCAGCTGCTCCTAATTGCCTGTGCACATGTGTGTGTATATGTGTCTGGGGAAGGGAGTGGCACCATGGCCTGGACCCTAGTTACCCACTGTTCCACATTCCCCAGGGATGACCTAACCCAGCTATCCTTCACCACCCTGTGCATCAAGGAGAGCCTCCGCCAGTTCCCACCTGTGACCCTGATCTCCCGCCGCTGCACGGAGGACATTAAGCTCCCAGATGGGCGCATCATCCCCAAAGGTGCCCTCTATGTGCTCCCTGCTGCCTGCCTGCTCTGTTGCCTATGGGGTCCTGGCCATGCCTGCCCCAGGTGCACCGTCCCTGTAGGCAGTTTATAGCCTGTTGCTTCTGGGGTGATGGGGGAGACTCAGTTGTGTGTGCTGGGGAGATAGAGGTTGGTGAGTCCAAGCAGAAAGGAAGGAGTGGGTGTGGCAGGGTGGGTCCTGTGAGGGTGCAGGTAGGGAAGGGTTGATTTCATTCCGTTGCCAGATACTCCCTGGAGACCAGGTCCTGTCCTGGGTGGTGCTGGGCATCTAGAGAAGCCTCATCCCCAGGCCCAAGCTTTGAGTACCACCCAGACTGGGGAAGATACATCAGGGCACAGACATTCCCAGACACATGGGGTGAGGAATGGGCTAAGGGGAGGGACAGAGGCTGGAGCAGCCCCAAATAAGGAGCGATGGCTGTATCTGGGGGTGGAATGCAGGGAGATAGGTGTATCTGGGAGGGAATGCAGGGAGGGCTGCCTGGAAGAGGTAACGTGAGAGGTGAGGCTTGCGGGTTGGAAATGAGAGCATGTTTATGGAGCAGAGCCTCAGGGTGCAGACAGTGAAAGGCCTTGAATGCCAGGTTGAGGCACTTGAACTTGATCCTCAGGGCAGTAGGGAGCCATGGGAGGTATTTGAGCTGAGGAGGAGCAATGTCAGATATATGAGTGAGAAAGATCCCTGTGTGGCCAGGATGGCAGCTAGAAAGATGGTGATGGGAACCTCTTATGGAGAAGCAGGGGGAGTGGATGGGGCAGCAGAATGTTTAAGGAAAGGATGGGAAGGAAAGGGTGGCAGATGGCTTGTGGGAATAGCATGGCTCCAGGGAGAGCCAGGGAGGCGTAGGTCTCCAGAGGAGGTCCTGGTTTCCCTCGGTTCCACTGACCCAATGACCCCACCCCTCCCCACAGGAATCATCTGCCTAGTCAGCATCTATGGGACCCACCATAACCCTACAGTGTGGCCTGACTCCAAGGTGAGCTCCTGCCCCAACCCTCTCTTCTCTCAGCTTCTTTCTTCTCAGAAGGGGCAGTCCTTGGTCAGCAAGGCCTCCCCTCCCCTCCCCTCCTCCCCAGGGAGCCAGATGGCAGGGCTGGGTGTAGGGCTTGAGTCCTCCTCCCATTTATTCACCCATTCACTCTTAATTCATTACATCAGCAAATCTTTATGGAGCATCTCCCGTGTGTCAGACCCAGTGCTGGGCACTGAGGCCAGAGGAAGATACTGTCTTTGCTCTCACGGAGCTCACAGTGAAGTGCAGAGGAATAAAATAAGCTGATAAACAAGCTCATTTTGGATATTGATAAATGCGCAAAGGAAACAAAACTGGAGTGGGTCGGGGGGTGGGGGAGAGAACTTTAGCTCACACGGTGAGGAAAGGCCTTACCAAAGAAGAGATGTTTGAGCTGAAACTGAAAACATTCACACTGAAAAGTGAGGAGCAGGGAAAAGTGTGTTCCACATGAAGGAAACAGCAAGTGCAAAGGCCCTGTGGTGGGAATGGGAAGGAGACAGGTGGGGCTGGCTTGTAATGAGGTTCTCTCTGTCCTGCTGGTCTGGTCCCCAGAGGCTGAGGGCGGGAACCAGGTTGGGATGGCTGAACCAGCCCTCAGGCTCACCCCCAGTCTGCTCTTGCCTAGGTGTACAACCCCTATCGCTTTGACCCGGACAACCCACAGCAGCGCTCCCCGCTGGCTTACATGCCCTTCTCTGCAGGACCCAGGTAACTTATATTTTCCCCAGTCCAGGTGAAGCGTAGGAGGAACATCGAGGTCAGTGGAAGATCAGGGATGCACCCATCAGGAGCAGAAACCACGTCCACTCGGGTGTCCCCGCCAATCCGGTACCCTTTTTGTGCCCTCAATACACCAGGAAGCCCCCAAATCAGACTCTGCTATATCATCCATGGGTACCAACTATCTACTGTATGCCAGGCCCTGAGTTCTGGGCTCACATGCTCCTAATGGCTCTATGATGCCTTTGTCTGGAAGTTGAGGTTCAGAGGGCGAGGTCATTTACCACATCCCAGGGACCCCGCACACACAGAGGCTGGGCCTGAGCTCCCTGTTCCCTGTCCTTCAGGAACTGCATCGGACAGAGCTTCGCCATGGCTGAGATGCGCGTGGCCGTGGCGCTGACGCTGCTGCGCTTCCGCCTGAGCGTGGACCGAACGCGCAAGGTGCGGCGGAAGCCCGAGCTCATTCTGCGCACAGAGGATGGCATCTGGCTCAAGGTGGAGCCGCTGCCTCCGCGGGCCTGCGGGTCGGCGCGCCCCTGAGGATCCCCGGGGGCCCAAGCCCCGCCCAGAGAGGCCCAGATTCCGCCCCCGAGGGCCCAGGCCCCGCCCTCAAGATCCTGAGGGCATAGACCACGCCCGTCGAAGTCCAGGCTCATTAAGCAGCCTGGTGGCGCAGGTCACACCCACTTAAGGCAAGGCTCCGCCCCTGGAGGGTCTGATCCCGCCCCCTGAGGTCCAGGTCCCGACCGCTGAATGCCAGTTTCTGCCCTCTTGTTTCAAGGACCAGGATTGGCCACTCCCCTCGGGTTTAGGCCCCGCCCCAGCATCCTTCGGATTCAGGCCTTCAGGCTCCGCCCATTGAGCCTTCCAAGGACCTAAGACCTGACACCTAAGGCCTCCGGGATACAAGCCCAGTCTACTTCAGATCCCGGCTGGCTTTTAAACTGAGGATTTGAGAACTGGAGCCTGAGATCAGAACCTTGAACCGAACATCACCTTCTTGAGGCCCCCAGCTCATGTGGATGAACTCCTCAGGAATTGGGTTGCACCCCAGGGCCCACGCTGTTTGTTGTTGATTTGTAAACCCAGACTCTCCCTTTCAAGCTTCTTCCTTCCTCCCTTGCTCAAAGGCCCTTTGCTGAGTGTCCTGATTTTTGCAGAATAAAAGCAAGGGATGCAGACATCCCCCATCATCCATCCCCTAGCCAGGTCAGATCCTTACACCTGGATTCCAGCAAGGAAATGAGGGGTCCTGGACAGTTGGGAAGCTGTGGGCTAGGAGGCTGGGAAGCCATTTGTCTTCGGACATAAACTCAGACTTTTGGGGACAGTTTGTGCATTCATTTATTTCAACATACTGCATAGTAAGTGTCTGCTGGCACTGGGCCAGGAGCACAACACCAGGCAAATTTCTGCCCTCAGGAGGTTGGGGGGGGGCATATGTTGGACAAATAATTCCATGGGTAAAATTATTTGCGACCTGTGACAAGAGAGGCCTTGGTGCTGCACAAGCATAATGGGGGTGGAGGGTGGCTCAAGAAAAACTACTCTGATGCTGAAGTTGGAGTAAAAGTTGAGTGGTGACAAGAGAGAAAAGAGCATTCCAGGCAGCAGGAACAGCATCTGCAAATGTCCTGAGGTGGGAGAGAGTGTGGTATGCTTGTGGAACTCACAAGGGGCCAGGGTGGCTGGATCTGGGGAGTGGGGGCAGAGTGGAGGAATGGTGCGCAGGGCCCAACAGCACAAGAACTGTGGGCCGCATCACAGTTCAGGCTTTATGCAGAGGGTAATAGGGAGCTATAGAGTGTGTGTGAGCAGGGGCAGGGGAGGTTATGGTCAGATCTGGGCTGTCAGGGAGGTGGCTGGGAAAGGGTGTACAGGGGGCTGGAAACTCAGGGAAGAGAGAGGCTGAGTTTGTGGGGAGAGGAGGGGTGACTATCTAGCTGTGAGGGCTGAGGGGAGGGAGGAGGTAAGGGTGATTGCCAAGTCTTTGACTGGAGGAGTAGTGCCTGATATGGTGCTATAGAAGGTGGGCCAATGACAATAATCATATAATAATCATATTAATTCATCAAGTATTTTTTGAGCATCTGCTGTGAGCCAGGCAGTGTTTGAATCCTTGCGTCCTTGACATTCTAGAGGGGGAAACAGATGACAAGTGATAAATAAGCAAATAAATAAGTTCACACAGCCTTGGAGGTCATTGAAAGGATTTTGATTTTTATTGTGACAGAAGTGGGGAGCCATGGAGGGTTCTGAGCAAAGGAGGGACAAGATTTGTCTTACAGTCTTGGGTTGCTACATTGAATAGAGACTGTGGCAAGGATGGGATGAGGGAGATCAGATTGGTGGGGGGGTGATGTGAGATGATGGTGCCTCTACCCAAGCTGGGAGCTGTAGAGGTGCAAAGGGGTGGTTGGATTATGATGAGAAATGATTGTTTCATGAAGGTAGTGCTGGCAGGTCTGCAGATGGTTGGAATGTGGGGTTTGGGAGGATGGGAGGACCCCATGTTTGGGTCTGAGCACCTGGAAAGATGGAAACACTATCAGTTGAGATGGAGAATCCCAAATGGAGTAAGTGGTGTTTTTTTTTTTTTGGTGGGTGGGGGGAGTGAGGTGGGGGTGAGATCAGCCTGTTAGTTTGAGCCAGGAGGAGCTGGAGATGTCAGGCTGGTGGGTGGATAGATGGGTCCTGAACTTGGGAGAGAGTTCAGGGCTGGTGATGTACATCTGGGGAGGCTCAGTGTTTACATGTTGTTTTAAAAGCCTCAGGACTGGGTGAGATCATCTGGGGTGTGTGTGTGTGTGTGTGTGTGTGTGTGTGTGTGTGTGTGTGTGTGTGTATGTGTGTGTGTGTGTGTGTACAGAGGAGGGGTTTAAGGACCAAGCCCCAGGGGTCTCCAGAGTTAATAATGAGATATGAATCGATTGAATGCTTCCTGTGTGCCCTTCCCAGATATTCTCATTTAATTCTCAAGGGAACTCTTATCATGAAATGGGTACTGTCACTATCTCATTTAACAGAGGGGGAAACTGAGTTCCCCACAGTGAAATGACTCACCTAAGGTCCTACAGCGATATCTTTGGGACCTCAGAGGGGGCCCTGAGTTCTTTCCTACCCCATCTCTCGGGCTCCTCGTCCTGGCTGGGTCCCTAGCCCCTCTTTGCCCAGAAGAGGGTGTCCGCAGGGATGGGGTAGGGGTGGGGGAGCGTGGAGGAGATAAGGCAAACCTAGGATGCCGATCCTGGGGCGCCCCCAGGTGGCGCGTGGTGGGATCGTCGGCCGGAATCCCCTGTCCGAAGCTGCTCGCGGACTGAGTGGGAAACGTGCGATCCCTGGCCTTACAGGAGTCACCCGGCTCTTGCCGATGCTGCCCCTTCCACATCTTCGTCCGGACTCAGGGTCTCCAAGCGCGCATCATTCCCTAAACATTGTACCGGCCTCTCCCCACCCCACCTTCCCTTGCAACTCCATCAGACACCAGCAAAAATAACTTTGCCTTGGGAGGCGACACATGTGGGTTCAAACCCCGGCTCTGCACCTTATTAGCCGTGGGCTCGGCACGTGACTGCTCCTCTCTGCACCTCCGTTCTCCCCTGTCACGTGGATTTTACAGGATCATCATGCTTGTAATGTAGATCGACTTTCCGCTAAAGGCTGTGATGGTGAATGAAAGAGACAGGGAGGAAGGGAGGAGGGCCCGGGAACTACAGGCTCTAAGGCATCTGGTCTCCACTAGTTCGGCGTGTGTGTGTGAGCGTGTGTGCACGCTCAGTCTTGTGTGACTTGGTATGTTGGGGTGCATTTGGGTGAATATGTGAGCATGCATGTGTGTGCAAGTATGTGAGTGTGTGTATGTAAGAGTCAAAATGTGTGTGATTGTGTGAGTACATGTGTGCTGTGTGTGAGATTGTGTGTGCATGCATCGGTGTGTGCATGTGTGTGTGGCTGTGTGTGGATGGGTGTGTTGGGAAGAGAGGAGAGGAGAATCTCACTCACCAAATGACTGCCACTGTCCACATCAGGCTGTGTTCATCGCAGGAGCTGCTGTCCAAACCTCCCTCCCTTCTGCTTGCAGCAGGCAGGACATTCTGGAGAAATAATGCCCTTGGAAGCAGCCCTGATGGAGGACTGGTGGGTGCATGTTCTCTGCTATCTCCCAGAGGGACTGAGCCCCAGGTGCCCACGGTGGGAACTTCCTTGATAAAACACCTTTTACCTGCTGCCTTCCCTTTTCTGTCTCATTTCCCCACTATCTTACTAGCATTTCCTGGAATCACCTCCCAAGGAAACAATTTACAGTTGATTTCTTTTCTCAGGGACACCTCCAAATAAAGTATTATCACTCGAATCCTTGCATCAGAGTTTACTTCCAGGGAACACAAACTAAGACACATACATGGGTTCACTTCTCTAATTCCTATAGACCTAGTCTTATGCCCTTTTTACCAAGAAGGAGATGAGGCTCAGAGAGGGCTAGTTGCTTGCCCAAGGTCACACAGCTGGAGAGTGGGCAAAGGTGGGCTTTGACTGGGCTTTCTGACCCCAAACCCAGTGCTTTCTCCCCTCCTGGGAGCCTTCTCCTTGCTAAGGGCTGTGGGAATGAACGGGGTGGGGCCTGTAAACAGCCAGTAAGGTCCCTGATGTGTGCACCAGAGGGACCCGAAGCTCATGCCTGGTGCCCATGTCCTCATTCTGTCATAAAATAAAGAAATAATGGCAAACACCAGGCTTGGTGCTGACCTTGTGTCAGGGAATGTTGTTGTAAGCACTTTATTATTTATCTCCTCTCTCTCTCTCTCTCTCTCTCCAAGTATTACCTGGGAAAAAGTTCCACTCGGCTTCTGCTCCCCAACCCCCAGCCCAGCAGTTTGGTGTGATGTCTTTTTAGTTTTAAAAAATTGTGTATACGAGCATTTTCAATGTATGTACAAACATTATGCACACATAACTATTTTTTGAGGACTCCAAATATATTGGGAAATATATGTGTTTGTGAACTTTTATTGTATAATGAACTCCCAGAAAGTTTAGTAGTTTAAAATGACCAACTTTAGTTTGCTTACAAACTTATAATTTGGATAGGGCTCCACTGGAGCAGCTGAAGATCCACTTCCAAGATAGCAATTTGGTAATGGCTATTGGCTGGGGGCCTCAGTTCCTCTCAGCGTAGTGCCTCTCCAGTGGGGTGGCTTGGGTTTCCTCTTAACATGGCAGCTGGGTCCAAGAGGGTGTATTCCAAGAGGACTTGAAGGAAGCTGCAAGGCTTCTTATGATCTAGACTCCCAAGTCCCCAAAGTCACTGAGGACAGATCAGGTTCAAGGAGAGGGGAATTAGACTTTACCTCTGTATCAGTCTGGCTTCTTCAGAGAAACAGAATGAACAGCATCTATCATCTATCTATCTATCTATATCTATTTACATCTATCATCTATCCATCCTCTGTTTATACATATATATTTATCTTAAGATTTCTCTATGATATAAATCTTATCTGTAAATTTATGTCTTGAGATTTATATATTTATCTTAAGATATATAATACAGATATTTATTTTAAGGATTGGCTCATGCAATTCTGGGAGGGCTGTCAAGTCTGAAATCTGTAGGACAGCTTGAAACTCAGGCAGGAGTTCATGCTGCAGTCTTGAGGCAGAATTTCTTCTCTGGGAGGCCTCAATTTTTGCTCTTAAGGCCTTCAAACTGATTGCATTAGGCCAATTTACATTTAAGTAAAGGAGTATAATTTACTCCTTTACTTAAAATCAACTGACTGTAGATGTTAACTATATCTACAAAACACTTTCTCAGCAACACCTAGGTAAGTGTTTAACTAAATAACTGGGTACTATAGTCTAGCCTAGTTGACAAACAAAAAAAAATAATCATCACAATCTCTTAAGGAGAGGAGCAGCAAACAGTTTGCTGCTATCTTTAATCTACCACTTGGGGAGGAGAGGGGGACAAATGGTCTTTTTTCTCACTGTTGTGGCCTCTCCCGTTGCGGAACACAGGCTCCGGACGCGCAGGCTCAGCGGCCATGGCTCACGGGCCCAGCCGCTCCGCGGCATGTGGGATCTTCCCGGACCAGGGCACGAACCTGTGTCCCCTGCATCGGCAGGCGGACTCTCAACCACTGCGCCACCAGGGAAGCCCTAAATGGTCTTTTTTTTATAGCAGTATACTTCCCAATGGTCCGTTCTCCAAGCCTCCCTACTGTGGCTTGGGGTGGTCCTTGGTGGTCAGGCTAGTTTTTGTGAACAATCATCACCCAATAAACAGAGGGGGGCAGAGGAGTATGAAGATGAGGAGGAGGAAGGGGAGGAAGGAGACTATTAATGATTACATTGCCTACAATAATACACCCTAGTGGTTTTTCCTAGCTGTGTGTGTCCTCTGTACTTTTCCTAAGTTTCCTCCAGGCTTTCTGGCTCCCAAACCAGTTTGTTTGATCTGCCACCTGGGCCAGGAATCTGGCAACTCTGCCAGCTGTTCCTGCCTTCAATGTGGCCTCAGGGGCCTGTCTGTTGTTGATCTCAAACCTGCTTTGGGGCTGAGAGTTGGGTCAGATTTCATCAGCCACTATGGGTCTCCAGTATGGCTGGTTCCTGCTGCCCCCACCAGCCCTGATTATCTCAGCACATTTAAGGACAGAAGTAAGAATGAACATGTTTAAGAACGAACATGTGTGCCCCATTCTGTGCTGGGTCTTTACAGTCCTGGCATGGCTTCAGGGGACAGTCTTTATTGATGACCCACTTTTCCCTGTCATTCAGGTTTCTGCTCAAAGGTAACCTCCTCAGGGAGGGCCTCCCAGATTGCCCCGTCCAGAGCAGCCTCCTTGGTCACTTTCTAGCATGTCTCACTCTGTTAATTTCCTTCATTACTACCACCATCTGACTTGGTCTTATTTCCTTTTGGCTTCCCTCATCAGACATGAGCACAACAATCCAGAGACCTTGTCTATCTTGTTTATCCCATGTCCTGAGTTCTAGCAGTGTGCCTGGTACAGAGTAGTTGGTCAAGCACAGTTTTGTTGCTGAGGAAAAAACTACCTGGGTGGTATAAATCCACTTCTCCATTTACAGAGGAGGACATGAGGCTTAGAGAGGGCAATTGACTTGCCCAAGGTCACATAGCTAGTGAGTGGCAGCACTTGGATTTGAACTCTGTTCTGCTGAATCCAGAACTTGTTCCTTCCCAACAGCCGAGGAAGGAAAGGTGAAACTCCAGCCATCAGGCAGCCTGCATGCTTCTTCCAGAGAGACTCCAGGCTGACTCCTGGGAGGTGTGTCTTTACGGTGACACCAAATAAGAACTGCTCATCTGTTTTATGTGCCAGCTATGTGCCCCTCACTGTGCCAAATCCTTATTTCTTTTTAAAATTGTGCTTTAGTGATAGAAGTTATAGCAGCTCAGTGTGGATGAAAAATGCATTAGAGACTCCAATTCTACTTCCTCCAATTCCACTGTGTTGTGTGGATTCTACTGGATTTTTTCAATGCATATACAAACATGTGCACGCATACACGTTTACAAGTTTTGTTTATAATTGAACCTCTACTCACATACCATTTTGAAAGGTACTTTCCCCTACTCTCTCTGCCTGTGTCTGGTAAGACTCTTGCAACTCTCTGTGAGGTTATTTATTTATTCTTTTGGCCATGTTGCATGGCATGCAGGATCTTAGTTCCCCAACCAGGGATTGAACCTGTGCCCCCTGCAGTGGGAGTATGGACTCTTAATCACTGGACCGCCAGGGAAGCCCCGATGTGAGGTTTTATCAGCCCATTTTATGGATGTGAAGAGTGAGGTTCAGAGGGGTGGTGGGCTGTGCCCAAGTCTGGTGACTCACAGTGACTGCCCCCGCCAGGCTGGCACAGCTTTGCCCACTGCCTGGCTGTGGATGGGGGTAGAACAACCCCTGGAGAAGGGGCAGGGGGTGAGAGGCTTCCCTCCTTCCAACACTGGCTGGGGGACATTCCATAAGCCAGGCTTGTGTGATTTGGCATTTGAGATGTTCCTTGTTTGATGAGAAACCATTGGGGACAGTCCAGCCTCCTCAGGCACAGAACAGAGTGTCCCCACCTGAGGCTTCCCGCCCCCCATGCTGTCTCCCTTTACCCTTCTACCATCTGATCCAGAAAGCTGGGAGACCCGGGTGATGGATCCTGCCCTCCGGTGGCCCCAGAGGCCTGCTGGGTTTTGAGTTCTTGGCCATGATGAAGGAATGTTCAACACCTGCTTCTGGATTGAATGTTGGACCAAATTTTGTCACCTTAGCTGTTTCTCCCAAGGACTCAGCAACTGCAGACACAGTGTGGGTGTTGAAAGAACAAGGACAGGCTTGCTTGTGTCTACTTCTGGGCACTTCACCCTGTGACCATGGGGCCCTTTCAACCACACAGTCCACTCTCCCTCTTCAGTTGGGTCCCTCTCAAAGGTCACCTCCTCCTGCAAGCCCTCATGTCCCTATCACTGTCTGGTACATTCTTGATCATTTATCTGATCATTGCCCTTCTCCCCCTTAGAGGAGCCCCTTGACAGAAGAGAGGATGTCTGCTGTGCTTACTGCTTCATTCTAGCATCTAGAATTGTGCCTGGAACATAGTAGATGCTCAATAAACACATAGCCACAGAGATCTGGCAAGTACAGGTTTTTCTCCTCATTTTACAAATGAAAAGACTGAGGGAACAGACAGGGTAAATTTTCCTAAGATACCTTGCAGAGCCTGACTCAGGTCTCTTAAAGCAGTGACTCTCAAACTTTAACAAGCACAGGAATCTCTGGGATCTGGTTAAAACATAAATTCTGATTCGGTAGGTATAATCCTGCAACAATGATCTGTCACTTTGTAATGAACAGCCCCCAAAACTCAGTGACTTAAAAGAGTGACTATTTTTTCTTATGATTCTGCATGTCGACTGAGCTCAGATGGATGGTTCTTTTGTACCATGTGATGTCACCCAGGGCTGTGGTCATCTGGAGGCTCAGCTGTGCTGGACCATCCAGGTGGCTCCCTCACGTGGGTGGCAATTGACACTAGCTGTTGGCTGAGAGATCAGCTGGGGCTGTTGGTCAGAGCTTTTTCATGGGGCTTGGGCTTCCTTATCGCATGGCGACTGGGTTCTAAGGGGGAGTGTTTGAAGAGCAAATGTAAACTTAAGCCACCAGGTCCTCCTCGAGGCCCATAACTAGCATGGCACCGCCTGACCACACAATGTTAGTTAAGCAGTAACAGGCCGGTTGAGATTCAAGGAGAAGAGAAATAAGCTCCTCCTCTTATTGGGGACAAGGGCAGAAAATTGCAGCCGTCCCCTTTGCGGGTTGGAGCCCCCAGTTCTGCATCTCCTAGATGCTGCTGGTAAAGCCAATGCTGCTGGTCTGAGGACCACATTTTGAGGGGCTGGTTCTTAGCGTTCATGGCTATAAAGGTCCCTTTCTTCCCTAAACACGTAATGAGCACCCATCCTATGCCAGGATTCACTTTCACTAGTGCTGTCTTGTTGAATTACTTCTCCGTGTGGCTGGAGGGAGTTATTGCACCTCTCTGGACCTCTGTTTCTTCTTCTTTCCCTCTGCTTCTCCCGACCTCTATCTGGCTAGCCCTGCTGCCTCTCACCTACCGAGCCCCGCCCCTGGGTCTTCTCTGGATGGACCCGTCAGCAGGTGGATCCAACTCAGCAGAGGAGGGAAAGAATCTCGGGCAGCGCACCCAAACTTGCTGGAGGGAATGTGGGGTGGTGGTGGGGGTGGTGGTGGTGGTGGGGACATTTGGGCATTTTCCCCAACATTGTATTTGTTGCAGGAAGACTGTCTGTCCAAATCAGCTCCATCCTTCAAACTCACCCTCATCTTGGAGCCTGACCACGAGGAGACCTCATGGGGGCTGAGACCACTTTACAGGGAAATTTGGGAGCACGATCTGGATGTGATGTGTTCCCTTTTGTCCTTGTTCCCATTTCCCAGGTGGGAAGGCTGAGCCCGGAGAGGGTCGGCACAGCCCACAGTCACAGTGAGGATGCCCGCTCAGGATCTCCCAGCTCTGCCCTCCCCTGTATGGACCCTGTTCTCTCTCTCGGCCCCTTGCAGCCTTACCCCTCGTGCCTCCAGGTGCCCTCTTCCGATTGGACCCTTTATCCCCTGAATCTGACGCAGGTAACCCCCAGCCAGGCTGGTTTCTCTCTTCCTGCTTCAGCAGTCATGTCTCGACCTAGGCCCTGGGCTGCTTGGAGGAAGGACTTAAACACCTTCCAGACTGTGTGCCCTGGAGGGCAGAGGCTTCACGCCTCTGAACTTCCCAGTTCTGTGCTGAGAGATGGTGCATGACGTCTTCCCGGCCCACGCATGGAGAGGAGCCCTGGAGATGTTTGGGGACAAGACTGGGCAAGGCCCTGCTCACCTGGCACCTGAACATTCATGATTTTACTTGTCGCACCCTGGCCTTGGAAGGGCAAGGCTGGCTGTAAACTTGGGGGCTCAGGGTCACCTTTGCCCATCCCCCAACAAACCCATGTGGGAGGTGCTGAGTCCTGAGAGTACAGTGTCTGTGCCATGTGACCCTGAGCTGGTTCCTCTCTGGCCTGCAGCCTCGGGTTTTAAGTCTTGGGCAGACGCCAGGCGAGGACGAGGCAGCCAGGCGTGCAGGGATTGGCTGACTCGGCCAAGCCCAGCCTCCCTCAGTTCAGAGGTCGGACCAGGGAAAAGGCCTCCCAGGAGGAGGGCAGAAGAAGTTGTGATGGACAAGCTGCTCTGACAGAAGGTGCCAGGCTAGTGTTGGCGGGGCTGAGGATTCTGGCCTGGGGCAGGAGGTATATGCTGCCCTAGACAGGGTGGCTCCCGGGAGAGAGCCGGCCCCAGTGATGATGGTTTCCTCGTAATTGGAGCCCCTGACAACCTTCCATTGATTCACCACTGATTCAGTTTGGGCATTTCTTCATTCGTCTCTTCCTTCCTTTCTTTCCTTCCTCCTTTCTTTCTTTCTTCCTTTTGTTCTTTCTTTCTCTTCTCTCCCTCTCCCCCTCCCCCTCCCCTCCCTCCCCCTCTGGGTCTCCCTCCCCTCTCCCAGATCTTGTCTGCCTTCTCTGAGCCCTTCTTGCCCTGTCCCCAGCACTCACCATCCCTGCCCCTCACTCCCTTGTTCCTGTCCCTCTATGTGTCTCTGCCTCACAGCTCACCATCAGCGCCCCTTTCCTCACCTTCAGGAGCTCACCCTCCACCGCGTCTGCCCCATAGGATGCTGCAGCTGAGGCTGTCCTGGCTGGGACTCGGGTCCTTGGCAGCCTCCCCGTGGCTACTCTTGCTGCTGGTTGGGGCCTCCAGGCTCCTGGCCTGCAACCTGGCCTTGACCTACACCTGCTACAGCAATTCTCGCCGCCTCCAATGTTTCCCGCAGCCCCCAAAATGGAACTGGTTTTGGGGTCACCTGGGCCTGGTGAGTGTGGATAGCAGGACGGTCTGGGGGATCAGGGTGGATGGATTTCCTGAGGGTTCAGGAATGGGGCTCAGGGACCTGGGGGTCTGGGATTGGGCTGGGGTCTAGGATGGTAGAGAAATGAGGGAGACCTCTTGCCTCACTCCCCCACTGGGTCCAATCCTGTCCTCTCTGTTCACTCTATGCCCAATGCTTTTCTTGTTCTTACCTTTCCTCACCCAAGCCTGTTTGGGGTCATGTTCCTGCCTGTCTCCCCCACATTAGTGCACATCTGAGGGGATCTCTGGGTGGGCTGCAGAGAGCTGGGTCCCCTGGTGGGCTCACAGTCCCCGCTGCTCATCTTGAGGCCTCCTCAGGGCTACTGTCTGAGGTCTGTTCCCTGCCTGGCACATCTCTGTTGGCCTCAGGCCAGTGTCTGCTCCTCTGTGGGCTTCTGCTTGCCCACAAGAATTAACTAAGACCTCCACCCCATCTTCCCCTCATGGGGGCACAGCTGGGTTGTAGGAGACGTGTGGGCAGTCTCTCCTCCTCCCCTTCCTCAGGCACCTTCCTTTTTTTATCTTGCCTTCCACGCCCAAGACATATCAGTGAGCCCCACTGCCCAATTTGGATAAAGGTGAACCACTCCCCCTTTCAGAAGGAATCACTCTGCCCTAATGGCCAAAATTCCTGGGCGGAGGCTTCTGGGCCACTTTCTTAACCTCATCCCCGGAGGCCCTTCCTCTGTGCTGCACCAGCCTCCTTTTTGCCACAATCCACAATCACACTTAAGATTTTGTCATCACCCATAAAGGCACCACCTCCAAAGCCATTGATCTGAGGGCTACATTCTCTGACCACAACCCCTCTTCCTTCCATCTTCTTTTTTTCCCTCCTCTCCTGTCCTAGACCCTGCCAGGATGTCCAGTCCCCTCTACAACCCAGTTTAATGGCTTCCTTTCCATCCTACTTCCTTGGATACATCTAGCTTAGTTTCTCATCCTTTGCACATGGGCTGAAGTCTCTTGCCAATTGGGCTTTCCTTCATGGCTCTTTGGAAAAGCTTTGCCTTGTGTGAGCTCCACCCTTCACGTCCTCTGATCTCTTATCCACGGTGATACGAGAGAAGGTCACAAAACAGGTCAGAGGGGTGACATGTACATCCCCACCTGCCTATGTCCAACGGACTTCATTCTGCACAAAACCTCTGGTCTGCTTGAGCTGCTGTCTCCTTGTGCACAGAGATGCTTTTGCTCATTGCCTCCCTTTCTCTGCTTGCTCTACCTGCTCCAGTCTGGTCCCCACCTCCATCATGCTCCTGCATGATGGCTGTGACTTCTAGGTCTCCAAATCCCATGGACTCTGTTGGGCCCCATCTCATCCACCTCCCAGCAGCTCTCTGAGCTTGTGGACCACCCTTTCCTCCTGGAACCTCCTTTTCCTCTCGGCTGCTCCTTTGCTCCACCTTTGCATGTGGGGAAAGCCCCAGCATCCTAACCCCTTCTCCTTCTTCTCTCTATCCTGAGGCCATCTCCTTACCCAGAGCTCCAACTCCTAAGTGGACCATCAGTTCCCTCCATAAGTGAATTCCAAGTTCACTTCTCTCCTGAGCCCAAGGTTATGCATCCAGCTCCTTCCTCCTCTCCTCATGTGGGGGGTCTTATAAACACTTCATTCCTTGGTCAGAATCTGAACTCATGTCTCCCTCCCCAACCCTGCCCCTGCCCTCAGTCTAGTCCATCCTTCCAGTTGCCCACATCCCATACTTTGTGGCCCCTAAGCCTGCCTGTTCCTCTCACCCATGCATCTGGTCCTAATGTGCTTCCCCCCAAATCTCTCCTCAATGTCACCTCTCTGCATCTTCTGTCACCCATGGCCACATCCACCATCATCTTTCTCCAGGAAGCCTCTCCCAGCCTACTCTCTGGTCTCTTCATTGCCACTGTTGTACCCTCTTATCCACTCTCCCTTTAGCCCTGGAGAGATATTTCTGAAATTCAGTTTAGATCATGCCACTTTTTGGCTGAAAACTGTTCACTGACTCCGTATTGCTCTGAAGATAAAGACTAAATGTTTTCTGGCTCATCCCGGCTGTCTTCCTCAGCCTTGTGCATGTCATGGTCACTCTGAACTCCTGCTTTATCTCCTCAATGAACCAAGCCCTTCCCACCGCAGGGCTTTTGCTTGTGTTTCTCTTTTGCCTGGAAGCACTTTCCTTCCTGCGGTTACCCAGTGGATTCCTCCTTATCCATTTTCGGCTCAAGTATAATTACCTTCTCTAAGCCTCCCTTGACCCCCACCGCCCCCAGACCCTGACCTATGGCTTAGCCCTGCTCATGCTTAAATAGATAATTGTTCAATTATTTGTTTATTATCCATCTCTCCCACTAGATGGTAGTTCTGGGGACAGACACGGTATCTACAGTGGCCCAGCCCAGGGGCTGACATACAGAAGGCATTTAACAAATGTTTGATAATGTTGTGGTGGAGGCCTGGGTAACTTGCCAGTCACTTCCCTTTGTTATCCAAGGCCAAAGGCAGGAGCGTCCAGCTCCTCTCCTCTCCTCCCCCAGACCAGCTCGTCACAGAACGGTATGTCCCAAGCTCATCGTAAAGTTTGCCAGAGATTATGGGTCTTGGGATGTTCTCAGAGAGCCCTGGAGGCAGCAGGAACGTTACAAAGTTACCACAGTTCCGATTCTCCCTCCAAGGGCTTGACTGTAGAGGCTGGTCTCAATCGCTCTTCTCTCCTACAGTCTCTCTTCCTGTG
This sequence comes from Lagenorhynchus albirostris, assembly GCF_949774975.1. NCBI lineage: Eukaryota > Metazoa > Chordata > Mammalia > Artiodactyla > Delphinidae > Lagenorhynchus > Lagenorhynchus albirostris. The sequence goes on from NC_083097.1 coordinate 157,776,587, forward strand.
TGACCTTGGCTGAATCCCTCTCCCTCTTTGGACTGATCTCATCAAGTGCCTCAGGGTCCTCAGGGAGGAGGGAGCAGGGTACAAAGGTGAAAAAGACTTATGTTCACCAACCTGGAACACCCGGGGGCTTGGATGGGGTGTCCTGAAGGACGGGAAAGGATGCCTCACCAGAAACAAACCCTCCCTTCTTCCCCTTTTGGGGGATATGGCCTCAGTTTCATTTGTAATTGACATGACTTACAGGAGTGTCCACGGGTTCAGGAGAGATAGATAGCTCGGATGTAGTACTATGAGAAATGTCTAGACAGGATGTACTAGGTAGATAGATAGATGACAGATAGATAGATAGATAGGTAGCTAGGATATAGTACTATGAGAAATGGATAGATAGACAGGATGTACTAGATAGATAGATAGATAGATAGATAGATAGGATATAGTACTATAAGAAATGGATAGATAGACAGGATGTACTAGATAGATAGATGATAGATAGATAGGTAGACAGGTTGCACTGTGCACAGAGCCTCGCCAACAGAAGGGGCTCACAGGTGAGAAGGACTGTCCTGATTGATGGGCAGAGTTCACGTGTGTCCCTTGGGGTCTGCCAAGGCTGGAAGGTCCCAGGACTGTAGACCCTTTACCACGTAGAGAACTGAAGGCTATGCGGATGGGTCAGAACATGAAAGGATGTGGGACCAAAACCCAGGAACAAGTCCTGAGGCTACCTGGCTACCCACAAACGTTTTCCATGGGGATCTCCTCCTGTGGCCGCCCCTGGGGCTGGAACCACTCCCAAGATGAGAAAACTCCATTTTCTCAAGCTAAAGTCATCCTCCTTGTGGGCAGAGAGTGTGTCTTCTCCCTGTGCCCTGGGATACATCATTGGGACTTGAAGAGGCTCCAGGACCCTCCCCCAGAGTGAAGGAGCGAGAGCAAGCAGAGATTCCCTCCATCCGTGCAGAATCCCACACACTGTCCACTGCAGAGGGTCCTTCTGGAGAGTGATGGCCCTTGCCTTGCTTCCAGGTCCCCCCAATGGAGCAGGGCTTGAGGGACTTAACTCAGCTGGTGGCCACCTGCCCCCAGGGACTTATGATCTGACTGGGCCCCATCATCTTCCTTATCGTTTTCTGCCACCCTGACATTGCCTGGTCTGTTACCAGCACCACAGATGCCCGCCTGGAACACATGGTAGTGGGTGCTGTGGCAGCATCCGAGGGCTGTGAGCCCCTCCCTGCCAAGTTTCTGGGAAGCCCCTGCACGTCCCAGCACTCCCCCTGCTCTTGGGCACCCTTGGTCATCTTTTTCTTTCTTTCATTTATTTGCCAACCCTATTCTGGAGTTCTGGACACTGCTTGGGGATTCTTGGGGAGAATCAGCCCCAGGCTTTGCTGTGGAGGAACCTCCAACCTTGGGCATACAGGATTAGAGATACCACTAATCCTGTGTGGTGAGGGTGGGTCTGAGGGAGAGACAGGGGCTGGGGGAGCCCAGAGGGGAAGCAAGGCATCTGCTGTTTGGGCACGCTGGAAAGTTTCTTGGAGGAAGAATTGTTGGAAGTGGGTCTGGAATAATTAATAGGCATTTTTTAAGTGAAGAAGAGAAAGTGTATTCTCTGGATAGGACTAGTGCACTCAAATGCC